>NW_026775126.1:1005000-1337500 GCF_963082965.1 Carassius carassius | reverse complement strand
AAAAAATGTAAGCCTCTAGGGACCTGCGAGATGATTCCTGTGTAATATAGCACGTCACCAAATATAGGCTAATAGCCAGGGGTGCACATAAGTGGTCCGCAGGTCCGCATGCGCGACCAAAATAAAAAATGCGTAATATAAATATGTACTGACAGCGCATTTGCGTTGCACAATTACCATTTTAGATCACAAACTGTACTATATACGTTTTATTTTCAAGCTGAAAGCATAAATCTCGGCTATTCCTACTGTTTCAAAGCACAATACAAAACTGTGACATTCATCCACTGACGCTCTTTAATCAGCAGCGCTAAATCCGGAAGTGCGTATACTTACTTGCCGACAACCCGCCAAAATAAAAGCCTGCTGATTTTAAGTTTGAATATGATGAAAACGCTTTTGTTTATTTATTTTTAGACACTTTTTTCCAAAGCGACTTAAAATTGGGGAATAGATAAAGCGATTCTTCTAAAAGAGGCAAACAAAGTAGTAGAAAATATAAGCATTTTATTTTTTATAAGTTTATTTACTATAAAATAAATTCATTTTTATTTAATACTAGGACTGTTTTTTATTTTTAATAATATCACACACTATTATTTAGTTTATTTACTATTATTTAATGTTTTAAAAAACTAAAAAGTGTAATAATATTATAACTATTATTAATTCATTTTTTATAGTTGCATTTAATGAGTGATGCTATATCCAGTGTGAGGACCAAACCAAATCTCCAGGTTCTCTTATGAGAACCAGGCTGAAAAAATGAAGTGCACCCTGCTAATAGCTCTGTGTAACATTGCTACAGTGAAAGTGACGTGACATACAGCCAAGTATGGTGACCCATACTCCGAATTCGTGCTCTCTTTTTCGGTTTCGGCCAAGAATTGTCATTTCGGTGCATCCCTAATATATATATATATTATAATAGGCTATAATGTTGTGCGCTATCCGTCATGCCCACTGAAGTGAAATAACCCTGGAATACCCCCCTGAGCTAGATTAAGCTTTGATCTCTGCAAACCAAACTATCACTTTAATCAAATATTTAATAATAATGTTTAACCCATCCAAAGTGCACACACACACCATGAACACGGTGGTTCGATGCCTTGCTCAAGGGCACCTCAGTCGTGGTATTGAGGGTGGAGAGAGGAATGTACATTCATTGGATTACTGCTTTTTGCCTGTCTGGACTGACTATTTTGATCAAAGAGCACTGCCTGTATTTCTGACCATCCATATGCCTGTTGATATGGATTTACTGTTTCAATAAACTTCTGCAAATGGATTCAAACCCAACGTCAAGCCGAGTCTGTTACATAAAGTGCACTAGATTGATTCATTTAACTTTAAAATGTATATAATTTTACTCCTAGAACACAGAGGTAAAAAATAAATACAACTTAAAAAGTTTTTTTTTTTTTCACTAATTGTCTATACATTTCAGGCAAAATGAAACATAAGGGAAATACATGAGAAAATGCTAAATCAAACATGATACACTAAATATTCTAGATACTAAAAGAAAGCATTTTGTTCACCTTCAGTTGATGTGTAATTACATCAGTATTCATGGCATTTTCCCATCCATTTCTTGCATCTTTAGAGGAAAGGTTTTTATCATAAGGAGCAGGCCCTGTTTATAATAACACAATTTTACATTTCTTGAATTTCTGTGATCCATATGGAATTTGGAAATGTAAGGTGAGTTGTAGGGCTCTTACACTGGCTGGTCTGACGGGGTTCCAGTAGACTGTGGATGGTCAAATGGATGGTACTGACTGTATCATCCACTCCTTTACCCAGAGCTCTGCTCAGCTGCTCCATGTCCTTCAACAGATGGGCCATCAGGAATGGCCCAGGATCCGGCACAGCAGGCTTGATGATCTGCATCACACTCTACACAGACACATGCAAGAATATGGAACTAAGATAGTTAAAGTTGCTCTCACTAAGTTACCTTATATTTTATTTAAATGCATGTTATTGATTTTTGGTGAACAATTGATTTGTGCATATAAGTTTCACACTTTTTTTTTTTAATTACGAGAAACATATTTTACCTGCATAGTTATGCTTCACCCAGGGCTAATTAATTAAAGAACAAATATACTTAGTTGTATGCTCTTCATTGTGTGCCAAAATATAAATGTTATAAACAGCACTTTTGACATAATAAAAAAGAAACAGTTTGAAAGCAGCAAGATGATAAAGTCACAAATTATAGGTAATACAATACAGTACAATACAACTGCATTGTTAACCAATGTTGAAATTTCTCTGATAAGTTTTCATTGGCAAAAGCATACTAATGTATACAACACAAATGTTAAAACCACCTACATTAAAAGAAGGGGGGTTGGGGGGGGGGGGGGTTAAAATAAAATAAATAAATAAATAAATAGAAACAAAAGCACAAAATAATCTGGATACAAATGCATATGTAGCAAACAGTATTTTTCGTCCTGAGAACTGTTACACCCCTACTGCATGTGTTCATTTCAAAAAGATTTTAATCTCATAATGTCTAATCAGGGTCTCATAACTGGACATACTGTAAGTGTCATAACTGGACAGTCTTCTCTTTGGTGATGTATGCAGGACTCCTGTCAATTAATGTGCTTAAACTCCACCCCACATCTGCCCCCATTATTGAGTTATTAAAAGCATTATTAAAGCCCACATCTCAAAATTCAGTCATCAACTGATCCATAGAACCATAGAATCCTTCTACAACCCGAATTCCGGAAAAGTTGGGACGTTTTTTATATTTTAATAAAATGAAAACTAAAGGAATTTCAAATCACATGAGCCAATATTTTATTCACAATAGAACATAGATAACGTAGCAAATGTTTAAACTGAGAAAGTTTACACTTTTATCCACTTAATTAGCTCATTTAAAATTTAATGCCTGCTACAGGTCTCAAAAAAGTTGGCACGGAGGCAACAAATGGCTAAAAAAGCAAGCAGTTTTGAAAAGATACAGCTGGGAGAACATCTAGTGATTAATTAAGTTAATTGATATCAGGTCTGTAACATGATTAGCTATAAAAGCTTTGTCTTAGAGAAGCAGAGTCTCTCAGAAGTAAAGATGGGCAGAGGCTCTCCAATCTGTGAAAGACTGCGTAAAAAAATTGTGGAAAACTTTAAAAACAATGTTCCTCAATGTCAAATTGCAAAGGCTTTGCAAATCTCATCATCTACAGTGCATAACATCATCAAAAGATTCAGAGAAACTGGAGAAATCTCTGTGCGTAAGGGACAAGGCCGGAGACCTTTATTGGATGCCCGTGGTCTTCGGGCTCTCAGACGACACTGCATCACTCATCGGCATGATTGTGTCAATGACATTACTAAATGGGCCCAGGAATACTTTCAGAAACCACTGTCGGTAAACACAATCCGCCGTGCCATCAGCAGATGCCAACTAAAGCTCTATCATGCAAAAAGGAAGCCATATGTGAACATGGTCCATGTTTTGGAAGGCTCTATGAATGCTGAAAGGTATATAAAGGTTTTAGAGCAACATATGCTTCCCTCCAAACAACGTCTATTTCAGGGAAGGCTTTGTTTATTTCAGCAGGACAATGCAAAACCACATACTGCAGCTATAACAACAGCATGGCTTCGTCGTAGAAGAGTCCGGGTGCTAACCTGGCCTGCCTGCAGTCCAGATCTTTCACCTATAGAGAACATTTGGCGCATCATTAAACGAAAAATACGTCAAAGACGACCACGAACTCTTCAGCAGCTGGAAATCTATATAAGGCAAGAATGGGACCAAATTCCAACAGCAAAACTCCAGCAACTCATAGCCTCAATGCCCAGACGTCTTTAAACTGTTTTGAAAAGAAAAGGAGATGCTACACCATGGTAAACATGCCCCGTCCCAACTATTTTGAGACCTGTAGCAGAAATCAAAATTGAAATGAGCTCATTTTGTGCATAAAATTGTAAACTTTCTCAGTTTAAACATTTGCTATGTTATCTATGTTCTATTGTGAATAAAATATTGGCTCATGTGATTTGAAAGTCTTTTAGTTTTCATTTTATTAAAAGTTAAAAAACGTCCCAACTTTTCCGGAATTCGGGTTGTATGATCCATAGAAGTCCCCTCCCTATAATTTTTTCCTTTTTTACAAATTAGTTCCCCCTTCTAGGGAACTCCACGCTGGGTCCCCTAGGGTACACACTAGGGAATGACAGGTTTCTGAAGCACATGTAAAACAAGGCCAATCCTATTGGTCCACGTAGCCCATGTGACATCATAGGTGGGTGCCCAGAAGAATAAAAGGGCACCTGCTGAATATGTCACCAACTTTTGTCTCCAGGAGCCATCTATTGCAAGCAGTGTGTACTACGTCTGATAATCTGGGTGAGCTTTTCAAGAAGTGTGTGCCCCCGTGTCAGGGGCGTAGCCATCTTTTCAGAAGTGAGGGGGGCAGAAATGTTATATATATTTAACCTACCAGTCAACAGTTTTGAACAGTCAGATTATTTATGTTTTATAAAGAAGTCTCTTCTGTTCGCCAAGCCTGCTTTATTTGATCCAAAGTACAGCAAAAGCAGTAATATTGTGAAATATTTGTATTATTTAAAACAACTGCTTTCTATTTGAATGTATTTTAAAGTGTAATTTATTTCTGTGATGTGCAGTTGTATTTTCAGCATCATTACTGCAGTCTTCAGTGTCACATGATCTTCAGAAATCATTCTAATGCTGATTTGCTGCCCAAGAAACATTGTTAAATTATTAATATTATTATCAATATTTAAAACAGTTGAGAACTTTTTTTTTCAGTATTCTTTGATGAATAAAAGGATCCAAAGATCAGCATTTATGTGAAATAAAAAGCTTTTGCAACATTGCACCATACTATTCAAAAGCTTAGGGTCAGTATCATTTTTATTTTTTGATAAAAAAGTGATGATAAAGACATTTATAATGTTAAAAAAAGATTTCTATTTTAGATAAATGCTGTTCTTCTGAACTTTCTATTCTCAAAGAAATATTATCATAATAATAATAATAATAATAAATGTTTTTGATCAGCAAATCAGAACATCAGAATTATTTCTGAAGGATCGTGTGACTGGAGTAATGATGCTAAAAATTCAGCTTCAAAATCTCAATAAATTACATTTTTAAATATATTCAAATAGAAAACAGTTATTTTAAATAGCCTAGTAAAATATTTCAAAATTTTACTATTTTGCTGTACTTTGGATCAAATAAATGCAGGCTTGGTGAACAGAAGAGACTTCATTAAAAAACATTACCAGTCAAAAGTTTTTGAACAGTAAGATTGTTACTGTATAGGCAACTTAAACTTTCTACATTTTTTACTGCTTTTAATTGGCTTAGAAATCTATAACTGCTGGACAATAACTAGTAATAATGATTTGTTAATATACTACAAACACTTGATACACTTATTATATCACATAATAAGGCAGAATAGTTTCTATACTGTATTAAATGCGATGTCAATTAGCATTGCATTGTTAATATACTTGATTTATTACCTGCTGGAGATGACTTGAAAAACACAAATAAATCATATATTGTCGCAATCGTATGTTTAATTTCTTAATGTTTCCAAACATTTATGTTTTTTTGTGAAAACAAAGGTTTTGTTACAGCAATAGCAGGATGCTTTTGTCCATATTAGGGGTTTCGTAGTTGGACTTTCTGCGCAAGCGACTCCGGCTTCGAGGATGTATAAAACATACACTGAATGAATGTTTAGCGCTCCGCAATGTTCATCTCGCCTTATTCTGGGTCCATATAAAACATCAGATCATGCACAGACAATCCTGTCTCTTTGAATTTAAATCTATATTTATTCATACTGGCTTTTGAAAACCTCTATGTGAACACACTTGCCAGAAAAAGTGTGCGGGGGACGAATTTACATGATATTAAAAGTGGGGGGGACATGTCCCCCGCGTTATCTATGCCCCTGCTCCGTGTCCTAGGTCTTTGACACATGAGGACACACACAAATTTTGCATCATGTGCCTAGGTGAGGAGCATGCGCGTTCGGTGCTTGAGGGATCCAAATGTGTGCATTGTGAGAAATTCATTACGCAGGAGCTCCGATCATGTTTGTTTGTTTTTTTGAGGCACGACTGGTCTTCAACAAGCCTAAAAGAGCCCATGTTACACCTCTCTTTATCTCCTTGCACTGGCTACCGGTTGAGGCTTGCATCAAGTTCAAGACATATTGTACGGCCACAGACTCAGCAGCCGCCTACTTCCACTCACTACTACGAATCTACATCCCCTCCAGAAGTCTGAGATCTGCGACACCTCGTGGTACCATCACAGAGAGGCTCAAAATCATTTTCCAGAACATTCTCCTTCACCATTCCTGGCAGGTAGAATGATCTTTCCCACCCCTATCCAGAATGCTGAATCCCTGACCATTTTCAAATGACAGCTGAAAACTCATCCCTTTCGAAGCTACTTGACTTCCTCATAGAAATAAAAAAATTTCTTTCTCTTTATTTATTCCTTCTCTTTCTTGCTTTGTACTTATTTGAACAATGTTTAAAACTTGACATTACAAGCACTTCCTGTGTCTGTTTGCCTCTTTAAGTAGAATCACTTCATGTATCCCCCAATTGTAAGTCCCTTTGGATAAAAGAGTCTGCAAAATGACTAAATGTAAATTAAAATATATACATGGGTACATTTGAGAAATAAAACGATGCCTACTGCATAAGATAGGGTTGAAGCATTGCTGACAAACATTGTCACGATCATCAGCTGGAGTGCCCATGAACTCCTATAGAGGGCACTCCACTCAGGACTCTGGCATCTTGTATTTCCATTCCCAACTCCATTTCCCATAATCCCGTGCTTAGGGCTAATAACCACCAGGTGTTCCCCATTACCACTCCCCTATATAAACTGTTTGGAATCTCTAACCACTAGCGTCACTGAACAAGGACAGCTGATTGTTAAGTAGTCTGATGGCTTGAAGATAGAAGCTGTTCTTCAGTCTGGTTGTTCGTGATCGGATGGATCGGAAACGTCTGCCAGATGGCAGTGTGGCAAACAGGTGATGAGCAGGATGAGTGCGGTCCTTGATGATGCTGCGAGCCTTTCTCAAGCAGTGAGTTTGATAGATGTCCTGTAAGGCTGGGAGTTTATGTCCAATGATGAGCTCTGCTGTTCTCACCACTCGCTGAAGAGCTTTGCGGTCCAACGAAGAGCAGTTGTCATACCATACAGTGATGCAGATCAAACGGTGATGACATGATCAGAACTGTGCCAAAACTGACCAAGAAGGGCAATGCTATGAGTCAACAATGGAGAACCATAAATCTTTTGTGGATCCTGGCACCAAGAAGTCTAAGCAAGTCTATGGAAATAGTTTGTCATCTTTAGGCAGGCAGCCCCAGATAAATGGTCAAAAAGATAACACCCTTGACTATCACTAGTAAAATCATGAGGGGTATGAGTTTCCCCCCAAGCAGGACAGACACATTGCCAGACTCAGACTCCTAAGACCTTTTTGACCCTGTCTACACAGAAGTGAACTCCTCCGCACTCTGATAATTAATTAATATAATAATTAAGCCCCATTTTGCTCAATTTACCTGTATCGCTCACGTGAGATGCTTAGGTTTGAGATTAAACTTTAAAAAAAAGGTGTGCCTTCTCCATGCCAGAGGTTTGTGAACCTTCTATCTATCGTAGACAGCTCTCCGTGTGATTCCCATCTGGAAAGATCTTCTGGTTTAGGAACGGTGCTTGACTGACCACCCACTGAGTGGGACGAACTCATAAACTCTGGTCTCTCACTCTAGCTGAGACCATCCTGAATACTAGATACATGGAGCTTAAAGGGGGAATACTTTACATGGAGCTTACAGGGGGCAATATATTTGTAATTAGTATATTAATTAGTATAGTTAAGTATGTTTTTGAATCGCTTACCGTACAACATTTTTTGGAAGGCAATGGTGATTTTTTTTTTTTTTTTTAGTATATTTCTTAGTACTCTTTCCACATCTGTATGCCACAAAACCACAAGCAGGCAGAGAGAATGTAATACCTGTGGGTTGTTCTGAGCTCCCAGCAGCATGGACATGTGTGTGAGCAGTCTGAGAAGAGTGAAGGGGGCAGGGGACATATTCTTAGTGTCCTGCATGTCTGGCTGGTCACGACGTTGTGCGTCACCCAGAATGTGTCCCGACTTAGTACGGTCCCCTCTGCAAAGGGGAACAATTGCCTCGGATTGATTAAAGAAATGAATAAACAATTACCCCAAAAACCAATTTACAGCACCAATTTTAAAAAGCATCTTCATACAAACAAAAAACATGTTTTGTAAAGAAATTAAGAAAGACTGTACAATAATGTTCCATACATTAAAATCAATTTTGATTAACCTATGTATATTAATGCTTTTTTATTTCAAGTTGTACAAATTTACATTAATATATCATTAAATTAATAACCTAAAATGAATCTATATTAATAAAGGCTATAAAAAAATCCTGTTAAGATGTGCTCATACCTTACAGTGGTTGTCTACTGCTTGGCTGTGACTATGGTCAATTGTACAGCTGAAAGGTTTTTGTACTAAAATATTTAACTGCAGAATCAAATATTCCAGAGAGCCAGGTAATAAACTAAGCAGAACTAAAGACTCAGAATAAATGACGATGCGTTCACTGCAAGTGTAACTCACTGTATCTGCATGACTTTGAAGCCTTGAACGGGGATGTGATTTGTGCCACCTATTTCTGCATTACAGTCTTGACAGCGGCGAACCTCCGTGGGTCGACCACACTGGACAGATACATAAAGAGAATAAATGTTTAAGACAAAATGAATGACTTGATCATATTAAATTAAAGCTCATGCTGTGTTCTATGACTTTTAAAGTATGTAGTTAATGCCAAGCCAAATAATACGGATTAAATTATCCTACCATATCAACAATGCACAGATGACCGTTAGGACAGGCTGTTAAAAACAAAAGAAGACATCAAGAATTGATTGTTGTTGTTATTTTTTAAATCAGAATGCAGAAATGTTTAAATACAGAACCACTTGACAATTCCAAGAATCGTTCGAAATTCCACCCTTCTTGTTTCCCAAAGAAATTCTATTGGCAGCAATACATTTTAGGGCTTAATATTTATTTGGTGTCTGATTAGAAATCCTACAAGTCTGTACAATATATAATCCTTCAAATCCTACTGGTCTGTGTAATATTACCAAACAAAATCTATCAGTCAAAAAGGTTTCAAAAAAGGTTTTCTTCTTTACTTCATTATTATTTTTATTATTATTATTATATGCACTCTGTCTTATATTTATTTAAAAAAATTAAATGAATGAAACCTCTGAAATGACTTTTTTCTTAATTTTCCCAACTGAAAGACACTCAAATAACTGAAAATTGTTATTATTTTACTTATTTATTTATTTGTTTGTTTATTTATAATACACAGGATAACCATTTTGAATACATTATCCTATATTATCACAGTTCTGATAATGATGTTCTGCTTGTTTTACATGATTTATTTTGGCCTTTCTGATCAGGCATTAATCACTAGTCTCCAGGTGTTTATAATTTTGACAAATCTTGAATTTGCATGACAAAGAATCCACTTACAATACCACTGGACACCTTCCATGGCCTGCCGGACTACAGCAAACATGTCATCCGGCATAGTTGGGATGAATGAAGCCTGTGAGGAGAACATGACAGAAATAAGACACTCAAACACATTCTCGTCACCCTGTGAAGTATGAAGGGCTCATACCATCATGTTGTTTGGGGACAGAGCCAGCTGCTGCAGTGGCTTCAGTAAAAGCTGATTTCCACACAACAGGACTGCAGCCATGTGAACCATAACCTCCACCAGAAGAAGCTCTTTGCCTGACGTCTCAGGTTGTACACGCAGATCATGAAGATTATTATTCACCAGCGCTTCAGCAAACGCTTTCATTTCAGCATTGACAAAGATGTCTGTTCTTCTGATATAATCTCCAAGGCCAGCACGTTGCTATAGAAAAAAAAGCATAGGGATATACATTTATCACAAAGGTAATATATTAATAAACATTCTATAATGCTTGTTTATATATCCAATTACATGTTTATATATATTTAAATACCTAGAAATATGAGATAATGAAGTGAAAATGAAGGAACCCGTAGTCTGGTTCCTAGTCTCTGTCCTCTGCATTTAACCCATCTATTAGGAGCAGTGAGTTGTAAACACACACCCGGAGCAGTGGGCAGCCATATTGCTGCGGCCCCCGGGAAGCAGTTGGGGGGTCATGCTCAAAGGTCATTCCTCAGCTGGTACTGAAGGTGGAAGAGAGCGCTGTTCATTCACTCCCCACACAGACAATCCCTGATGGACCTGAGACTCAAACCCGTGACCTTTGGGGTACAAGTCCAAATCTCTAACCATTAGGCCACGACCCAGGACTTGGTAATGTTTACTAATGAACTCATTAAACATTACATAATGATTAAAATGTTTACAGAACTTGAAAATCTACAAATGATTTGAACAGATTTTATACAACTATTAAAAGCTTTTGTAAATGTACAACACTTCTGCTGCTATTAGAGACAGGTCTTGTGTATGGGTGGGTTTACTGGTTGGTTAAAGGGTCACCATCTCAAATTTATATTGGATATTGCAAAAACATGAAAACGTAATTAATATATGATTTGTAGAAAAGTGTAAATATGTTGAATTCAGGTCATTTGGGACACTTTTTGCCATTAAAATGACTGCTCATGAAGGTAATTAATTTGTTTACATGGTTTAATGATCTGTTATATATACTATATTACCTTATAGCTATTGTTATATATATTAACTAATGACTTTTTAAGTATTATATAGCATGAAATCATTTTTTTTTTTTATTAATGAAAGTTATTATAAAGTGTTTTCATATGTTGACTAATTTTATTTGCAAGCTGTAAATAGATTTGCGTACAATTTCCTAGTCAATTTGTGTTAACTAGAATAAATATTTCAATGAAGTAGGTATTATTGTAGCTCAGTTATGAAATGTAAGTAATCAAACCTCAAAGGTGCTGTATGTAAGATTTTGACTCTACTAAACCATAAAAATACCATAATATGTTTGCAGGTATTTAAGAAACATGCTACATTAACATACTTGTTTATCTGAAAAACAACGCTACAGTCAATTATTCTCCTTTGAAAATGTGTGTTCCAGGCCAGAATGTCAGTGTTTGTTTTGGTTTGTGAAACCCGCCCACTGCCAGTTTACCCAACTGTATTTCTCATTTATAGAGAAATACACTCATTCTTTTTTGTGTCGTCAAGTCTGAGGAGGACGGGCCAGTGAAAAAAATCCTTTCCAATATTCTGAATTTAGACTGCAATCCTAGTTCAACCACTCAGTGTCAATCCTATATACAGCACCTTTAACTCTGAGGTCTATGTTGTTTTGGGGCCTGGAGAAGTTTTGTCATGCCCACTGATCTATATATGACTGGATCGCTCATCGCGTTCTAAACTGCAACGGACAGTGAAGCCACCGGAAGTGTTCGATCCGCCGTCTTACTAATCTCTACCAGCAGAGAGCACCATTGAGTCACATTCAAACCGCTGAACTAAAATAACTCGATTTGAAGCAGATTAGTCAAACGGGACTCGTTTTTATGTTATGTGTAATAAAGTAATGTTTACTTCAGATGTTATCTGCAGTGTTTATGGGGCAGGATAAGTGATATATTTAAATCGTTTAGATGGTTGTGTCTGCTGCGCACTGATGAGACAGGTAATGATCCAACACAAAATATACATTATTTCTTTATGAACATAATTATTCAGGAATGATTAAACATGAACGTATTAGTATCAGAAATGGATTTTAATATATTACAATGAATAAAACAATTATGTTGTTAATATTGCTCTATAATGAAAAGCTTACTATCTGGGAAATAAAGCTTTATGTCTTTAAATCCATACTGTATTTAGTCAGTTATTTCTCTGAATAAATTCAGATTTCAGAAGGAACACTTTGTCGTTTGTTGTGTTGAGGTCGTGTCCGTCTGATGTTTATCGTGTTCATGATGCTCACTACTGTAATGAACGTAGCTTTTTAATAAGTAGGGGAAATTCACGACCTTTAAAATAATAACCGTTTACATGCCTAGGGTGTTTGCATTGTAATAATGTACAGAGATACTTCATATTTATAAACGCTGACTTGTTAGGTGATGTTTTCTAATTAAAATCATACAATGTTCTATTAATTCAATGGAATGTTTACGCACACTAGGGATTACCAATATGGCGGCGCGGCGGCTTCACTTTCATCACGTCATGAGCAATCCAGTTCTATATTATAGATCAATGGTCATGCCCTGACTTTTGTGCTTTTTCCAGTTGCTTATAAACATATACATGGCTAAAGTCTAATCTCACTGTAATCAGCACAGACTGGGCTATAATAATATGTAAATAGCATGTATGTACATGATTGTGTTTTTGAGAAAACAACGTTTATGCATGGTTTGTGAAAAACTACAATTTTGAAGTCACTGAAATAAGGTCATAAAACACATACAGAACATTGGTTCCCGGGAATTTTTGCTTCAAAATGATGTGAAAATCATCTTGTTTACTCACTTACAGAAAAGAATTGATTGATTTAAATTCTCTAGACACTTTTTGTTTTGAAAGGGCATATGCGAGTAGGCGTGAACTATCATGAATATCATTGTGATTTACAGCTGAGAAGACAAAGGCCTGCATAGTGAGCCTTTCTGCCAGGTTTGTGACTGAGAGGGAAGAGTTACAGGAAAGAATGTGAGGACAAAATAAATGGATATATTTTTAGGTTTGTAGTTAATTTAGAGCCGTGGTTTTCAAACCTGTCCTGGAGGCACCCCTGCCCTGCACATTTTACAGGTTTGAAAACCACTGATTTAGAATATATTTAATTATCCCACACAATTATTTGAGATGCACTTTCGAGTGCAGTTTATCAGGAACAATCAAAGCTGACTTTCAAAGCTGAATTTTTAGCATCATTACTCCAGTCACACAATCCTTCAGAAATCCTTTTAACAATCTGATTTTCTACTTAAAAAAAACCTTTACTATTATTATTATTATTATATATAAACCTGATTCCAAAAAAGTTGGGACACTGTACAAATTAGGAGTAAAAAAGGAATGGAATAATATACAAATCTCATAAAGTTATATTTTATTCACAATTGAATATAGATGTCATATCAAATGTTGAAAGTGAGACATTTTGAAATGTCATGCTAAATATTGGCTCATTGTGGGTTTCATGAGAGCTACTCATTCCAAAAAAGTTGGGACAGGTAGCAATAAGAGACCAGAAAAGTTAAGTGTACATATAAGGAACAGCTGGAGGACCAATTTGCAACTTATTAGGCCAATTGAGAACATGATTGGGTATAAAAAGAGCCTCTCAGAGTAGCAGTGTCTCTCAGAAGTCAAGATGAGCAGAGGATCACCAATTCCCCCAATGCTACGGCGAAAACTAGTGGATCAATATCAGAAAGGAGTTTCTCAGAGAAAAATTGAAAAGTGTTTGAAGTTATCATCATCTACAGTGCATAATATCATCCAAAGATTCAGAGAATCTGGAACAATCTCTGTGCATAAGGGTCAAGGCTGGAAAACCATACTGGATGCCCGTGATCTTCAGCTCTTAGACGACACTGGATCACATACAGGAATGATACTGTAATGAAGATCACAACATGGGCTCAGGAATACTTCCAGAAAACATTGTTGGTGAACACAATCCACCGTGCCATTCGCCGTTACCGGCTAAAACTCTATAGGTCAAAAAAGAAGCCAAGTCTAAACATGATCCAGAGGCGCAGGTGTTTTCTCTGGGCCAAGGCTCGTTTAAAATGGACTGTGACAAAGTGGGAAACTGTTCTGTAGTCAGAAAACTGGGAGGCCATATCATCCGGACTAAAGAGGACAAGGACAACCCAAGCTGTTATCAGCACTCAGTTCAGAAGCCTGCATCTCTGATGGTATGGGGTTGCATGAGTGTGTGTGGCATGGGAAGCTTACACATCTGGAAGGCTCCATCAATGATGAAAGGTATTTTCAAAATATATATATATAAAAAAAAATGTAAAGTACATTTTAAAACGTATTCAAATAGAAAGCAGTTATCTTAAATAGTAAAATTATTTCATAATATTAATGCTTTAGCAAATGCAACTTTCTGTATTTTGGATTAAATAAATGCAGGTTTGGTCAGCAGAAAATTATTATTTACAAAAACATTAAAAATCTTACTGTTCAAATGTTTTGACTGGTATTGTGTCATGTTGCAATATATAAATGAACATCACATACCTGGCACATATCTCATATTACTTTTATATGTTATTGTTGTCTATGTTATACATTAGAACTTTAAAAAAAAACCTTCCTGGCATCGTGAAACAATTACATGATGTAAATGAAAATTCATAATGTTTAGTCAGGAATTATATTTTATCTAACTAGTAACTAATACAACTAATACAAGTAGATTAATAAAAAAAAGAGATTACTCATGTTTATGATTTATTCCTCTCAGCGCGAAGCAAACAGTAAAATAAAAGAACTTGAATAACAGTCTCGCTGCATTGTCTTCTGTTGTGTGGGCGTATTCATAAGAATCTGAATATAATTATAATCTCATTAGAATCTGAATAGAGCGTTCAGCGCGGGGGCGTGGTCGCATCAGAAGATAATGAAGGGAGACATGAAAAACAGACATCGCGTAAATGATCAGGGACTATTTACAAAAATAAATTCCAGATATTCATTTCTAAAGATACTACACACAGGTAAAGATACTACACACAACAGGTACTACACACACAGCCATGAACAGCACATCGTCTGACATACCACATTTTACTCCGGCACCCATTACTCTGTTGTTCAGGGATAATAGTATACATCTTGCTTTCTCCTTATTTTGTCACTATAATTCTGATCACCCAGCAGGTATTCTGTGAATCCAGTGTTCATCTGTGTATTAACTGCTTGTTGGAATGGGAAGGAAGTCTTGAGTTCCAGAAGTTACGGTATGTTTACATACTAAATGAATATATATATATATATATATAAATTTTTACTATTTTACTAATAAGCTTGATGTAAACATTAATTCATAATGTTCTTCCAAAATCGTGTAGCAATACTTTAGATTTGTAAAGCACCAATGCCTTGTGTAGCATATGCTTGTGTTTTTACCTCAGGTTTAGGGTGGACGTTGGGGTTTCCATTTCTGTACAATGAGGTGACTTCTCTGAACAAAGCCATTAGCAGATAAACAGCTTTCTTCATGGGTGTGCTTTTGCAGTACTACAGACAAATATAAAAGCAAATGAACTTATCAGAGTGAGGAAGAGAAATGACAAACATTTGATTGCATCTAAGCATTTCATTACAGTGTCCACACAGACACAACAACTCTGTTCCAAAACCTTGTTTTGCTACTGTCTAATGTGACATCCAAACTCCACTGGAACTTCACAAGTGACATAACAGAAATTCTGCTGATAGCCATTGGCATACAGATGCTTTCTTGCCTATGTGGCTCTCTATGTTTTGGGACTTACATAGTGTGAATGTGTGTGTGTGTGTGTGTGTGTGTGTGTGTGTGTAAATGTGTATATCAATACCTCAATGGCTTCCTGTATTCCATTCATGTTGCAATCTAGAATGGCTTTGGCTACTGCATTTCTAACAGTTTTGTAGTCCACTCCACATGCTAGATAGTGGTCAATCTGGCTGTCATCGGGATTCTGAGAGAAACAAATTTATCTGTTAAAGCACAAATACTTATCACTCCTGTCAGCATTATGAGGTCAATCAACTAAAACCCACCAACTCAAGAATCTTCTGAGGAAACATCCATTTGAACTCTTCCTGTGGCAGAAGTTGCTGGACATATTCAATCCCATGAAAACTGCAGATCTTTCTGATGAGGTACACCCTGTACCAGTCATTCCTGCTCTGGCAGCATAGATCAGCCACACTGTTCAAAAACGCTGAGGTAACAGATGAAGGATCATCCTGTGCATCTAAACCATGAGAAACAATATCAATATCAAAGACAACCTTTTAAACATTAGACACTGCTTTCTCAGTTTCAGTTAACACAAAGTGCTCTAACCTTTCATGGCAAGTGATAAGCTTTTGTGGTTCTTTATTGAATTTATAAACTTGCCCAGGTCATATTTCATTGATGGTGGGAAATGCATTTAATTGTCATTAAAATAATATCACTATGCAAAATATCTTAATGGTCCTGAAATATGCATCATCTTTTTTATGCACAGTTTTAATTAAATGTATTTAATTTTGTAGGAATGATTAGGAAATTGAAAAAGGGAACGTAGAAAAATAAGAAAGGATAAAGTGAGTTTTATCTAGTAGTATTATCGTCTTTCTTGTGCTGTTTACTATTTTACTCCAGCCGTGTATAGAAAAGAGAGCTATAGTTAATTTAAATTGGGGAAAAAGGAGCTTGAGTATTCTGTGTGGTGTGAAATGTGGTGAGATTAATTGTGTGGGTTCACCTTGCACTTGTAATGATTATTTTTTATTAATGATTTATTTTTTATCGAGTGTATGAATTCTGATATCTTTTTACTTTCCAACTTCAATTTTGTAAAATAAAGACATTTTTGAGAAAGTGGTGATTCCGTGGCATTATTGAAGATTTTGGTTTGCTTCCCATAGTTATTGAAGAGTGGGGTTGTAGTTAATTGGTAACTGCTTGTGACAAACTTTTATCTTTCATAAAATAAAACATTTTATACAACAGTTAGTTCTGGGTCTCGAATCGAATGTCTTTCTAGCTGTGAGATTTCAGTTCTTCTGGAATTTGCCACTGGCTCTGAAATTTGTATTGTGGTTAAACATGAGATATAATTCATTTTGGGCAAATCTAATGGGCAGTCTTTGGTTTCATTATTATATTATTTGTTCTAGAGCAAATACATTTGCTGAGGGAAATGTTTCATAACTTAATATTTTTATATAACTTCAGTGATGTATCAGAGCGCTTCCTCTGAACACCAAAGCATTTACCTGCACTAGTCACTCTGTTAACTAGCAAGTCAGCAGCCACATCCAGACACAGTCGAACTCTGGCCACCTGCTGCAGGTGCTCTATAGGTTCAGTGTGTGAAGACACAGAATCAGATTGAAGGAACTCAAGCAGAAAGAGTGTTTCCTCCCGCAAACAGCTCTGCTGCTCTGCCACTGAGTGCCATTGTGTCCGATCATACATCGAGTCCTGCAGACACAGGATAAACTTATTGTACTTTTAACCAAGCTTTAAATATATGCAGTACCATATATGTGTTCATGTATTCAATACCATTTCTTAAGGAATTAAACATTGAAAATGTTGTATTATTTTTTAATTTAGTGGTTTTCCAGTAAAAACATTTAAACGTTTATAACATACATTTAATTTAGAACTTACTTCATATTTACATTTTTTATCTTTACATCTTTAATCATAAACCTCAAAAACAAACAAATAAATAAAACTGGTAAGGATTATGCACGAAAAAATGACAACAAATACTTACAATCCCAGGCAAATGTTTGGACATACTGGATAGAATTGATTTTTCACAGTCAACAAATATTTTTATCTAATTTGCTTGAAATAGGTTCATAATTCAGGCACAAGCATGTCAGTAAGCTTGGCTTCGCATATCTTGCAATTTCATAGGGAGCTTTTTTCAGTCCATTTTAAATAAGCTATAAACTTGGCCAGTGAACATGAGTCGATATACACACCTCCAAACAATTTATGTACAAAGAATAAAGCTCGGTTTTATCAGTCTCCTCAATGATTTTGCTTTGCTCAACGTCTGTCAGATGCTGCTGAAGATAGTGCTTCACATCATCAAAGCTGAAAGAGGATAAGACAACAACTATATTATCCATAACTGTGTAAGAAGACTGTGGTGTGAGCTGTTAGAAGCCCAGAGCTCACCTGTACTTGAGCAGGAGTTTCAGCACCACTGAACGCACCACAGGATTTTTATCCACAGAGTCATCAAAGGGAGAAAGAGCCTTAGTCAAGAACCTGCGGTCTTGCCCTGAGAGGACGAGGAACAACGTTCTGATCATTTATTCATTCTAATCTAAATCTAGACCTCCACACATATATTTTATTAACAAACATACCTTCAATCTGAGTGGGCGAGCAGGACACCATCAGGAGTGATAACAGATGGTGGATGATGTCCTCACTGGGAGGAGTGCTGTCCTTGAAGCACATGCTGGACACCAAATCAATGAAGAAAGCATTGCATCGCATTCTGAACAATGCATTTTGACTGAAGAGACCCCTAAAGCACATAAAAAAGCACATCAACTTTTAGATTGATAGAAGGCAAACAGAGAGATACAGCACAACTATTAAGCTCAGACAATTAGTCGATTTACCGTATTGTGTCAGAGGCCTTGAGCTCAAAGTCATCTGGCACTTCATGGTGACACTGAGGACAGAGCATCTGACCAGGCACCAGCCACTGTTTGATACAGGTCAGGCAGTAGATGTGCTCACAGGGCAGACTCAAAGGGTCCTGCGGGTCTCCCGTGCACACTGGACATAGCTGATTTCCAAACCTGGGGACAAATCAACAATATTCAATAGGAGCCTCTTACTTAATCCTAAAACAAAAGAAAGTATAATTAATAACAAATCATACCTTAAAATGCTCTGAGATGCTTCATCTTTGCAAGCTTTGAGTACGGTGATCACTGCCTCAAATGGCTGCTTCTTTTTGAGGTCTGAGTCCTTCTCTAGGACCTTTAGCAAAGATATGAGTATTGATGAGCAGAAATAAAATCAAGAAATTATTTTCCAGTAAGGACTAAAAGCTGACTCACTTGTGCTAAGCGTCGTGTGTGGCCAAGAACCAGTGGCCTGAGATTTAACTGCACAACCTCGACACCCAGCAGCATGTGCTCCACAAACAAAGCCAGAGAAAAGATGCAACACCAACCACGTCTAAATTAAAGAACATTTATTTAGATGACCTGCTTCTTTATTAACTAAACTGTAAATAATCATATCAATGCAATACAACCTAAAGCAGTGATTCTCTACCAGGGAAAGGGGGCTTTTAAGTGTATTTATAGGCTGTGATTAGGAGAGTCAGTTTAGCTATTAAAATGAAAATTGCTGTAGACAATGGGGGGATTTGGATCCCAAAAGGTTAATAACCACTGATTTACAGTATCTAAAGAAGTATAGAGCCAGCAATTCTAGCACAAACAGTCTGAAGAATGGCTTCTTTCCCAGAGCTGTATGTGTTATCATGTCGGACTGTATCACAACATACAAAAAAACACAACATGTACAAATAACGTTTCCCATAGGACAATATATTTTAGAGCTCATAACTCACTGGATGTGGGTTACAATCTGTTTGCTTCTCTCTCCATAGTGGCGTAGGCTCTCTTCACAGCAGACCAGCTCAACTGGCACCTGTAGCTTTTTAACACGTCTAAGCCAGGCCAGACTTTGAACATCTTCGTCTAAAGACTGGGGCTCCAGGCATTCAATACAGGCCACCGCAGCATACACATCTAACACCTGTGAAACAGAAAGACTGTCAGAGAGAAGTAACCAAAGTAAAACATGCACATCCAATCGCTGTAATACATATTATGCAAACAAAAAAAAAGTTCCAAGCACTTACCAGTTCTGCTCCCTCTCTGGCACCCGTGTTATCTAGAAGCATCTGAGCAATCTGAGGCTCTATACTGATCATCCTGTATAGGTTCTGTATTCGGTTCTTGAAGTGATGGTAGGCAGTATGTACCCATTGCAGAGAAATGACCTCATTCTCATGCACATCCTGAGTACTTCTAAGCTCATTTATACCACAGGTAAGGGCTCCACATAAGAGCTAAAAAGTAAAAACAGATACACAAACATATCAACACATGAACATGTATAGAAATTTATCTTTGAAAGAGTCTGACTCTCACCTCGAGATTCACCACGGATGTTACGTTCATGGTCATGGAGATGAAATCCTGGAGATACCTGTGGAAAAACTTCATCTGCATCTCTTGGGTTGCTTCAGAGATGTACCTGCCTAAGGGGATCTTCCAAAAAAACTCTTCAAAATGCTCTAGAGAGTGCCCTGTTGAAAGAAATACGTTGACATTTATTAAATTTTCCCAAGAACTGTTAAACAGGACAAAATAACCTGCAATAACTGTCACAAGTCACAAGAGAACAAACCAAACTGATTTAAGTGTGATTCCTCAAACAACAACAGCAACAACAAACAGCAAGGACAGCAGTGAAGTTAGTATACCTTCTCGCTTCAAAGCATGTACCCAGAGTTCCTCTAGATAATCTTTAATCCTCCAGCTGAAAGGCATGGTGCAACCCACATTGCTGTCAACTGCAATGTAGTTCTGAACCAAGATTGTCTTCTCTGAGCTGTTAAAGACCAAATGTTTCTTTATTTAGTTACAACTAAATTGCTTTAAAGCCAAGAAATGTACAATGCATGTGCACCCATTATCAGTGTACAGTCATGTTTTGTATGTTTAACATGTTTTCTTGCTTCCCATGTGATCAGAAAATTTAATTCTGACTAACTTGCTGAATTCTGCTTGATTCTGTTTTCAACTATTGCACTGAAATGACAGCAGTTCTATTACATTTATTCATTTAGCTGACGCTTTTATCCAAAGCGACTTACAATTGCTATATATGTCAGAGGTCGCACGTCTCTGGAGCAACTAGGGGTTAAGTGTCTTGCTCTTGCTCTTATCCACTGCACCAACACCACCCCGTTGACCACATTGTGGAGTAAAAGAAAGCTTGTGTAGTTAGGAGTATTAGTTAGTTATCTTAAAATCAAATAATTACATACTTGTTGTCCAGTCTTGTGTAAGGAACATTCAGTAATTTGACATCTCCAAAAATGTCCAGCCACAATTTCCTCAAGGATTCATCAGAGTTTCTATCCAGCAAGAGGTCTAGATTGCAGTCGCGGTCAATAATTGAAACAATTTGTGCCAAAAACGGAGTTACTACTGCTTGAATTCGTCTCCAAAGGGCATGTCTAAAATACAGAAATGAACAAATACTGAAAGTAGAGTTTTTTAAGTATAGGGTATAGTTTCACAAAGATATACAATTCAAGACCTTTATTGCACTTTACACCTACTCTCATTCACTTACCTAAAAGTCCCCCCCTCTTGCAATGCATCAATATTTATTGCCTCCTTGAAGACCCAGCTCTTGGCAGAGATTGTGTTTTCATCGTGAGCCATCAGTAGAGAATGAAGGCGCTTCTTTAAAGCTGTGATAAAATCATCTGGTAACATAATGTAAATTTCAGTGACCACATATAAGTTGGCTAATCAAGGCTATTAAAAAAGTCTCAAATAAAGAGTGATAACTAAGTTTTACCTTGTAGAGTTTCATTGTCATCCAAGAGCATAAGAAGAATCTCTATTCTCTTGGCGCTGCGGGTGCCTGTCTCTGTCTGATCTCTTAGCATGCCAACTGCACTCTGAACACAGCTACGAACCAGCACATTGGTGTCTAAAACATTCTCCCAGCCCTATAGAGCACAAGAAACAGAACTACACTTTGAAGCTTACTAAACTCAACTGGGTGACAATAGTATCAAAAAAACACAGAAAATATATTGCTTTTGTTGAGGTAATGACCCACAGTACTATCTTCTAGTTCCATCTTCTCTTCTTCTGTAAGCATGTCTTCAACCTCCATAGCTGTAAGCAATCAAAATGACTTGAGATTTCTGATCACTCCTTTAAAGACATATTCAGAAAATAAACCATTGTCACCTTCAGGCTCATCTGCTTTCTCAGCTTTATGTTCAAACAACTGGCTGATGGTCAGACACTGCAAGGCTTTTATATCAGAGATAATGTCTTTCGATGTTCTCAGGTCATCAATGTGGACTGACTTCCAAAGGCCTTAATAAAGGACTCTTTTTGAGATTTTGTCTAAAACAAGCATTATGTTGGTCAGTAATGCAAATAATCAGTTGTCTTACCACCATGAAATCCAACATAGGAAGTTCCACCATCCATTCTGGGTAGCTTAGTGATGAAATACACAAAAATCTTTCCATTGGACACTTTCCTGAATTTGTTGATTTCATTGAGAGAAGAATACCTGGAAATATGTAAAATAATGCTGATTGTATTGGATTCAACAAGTAAACAAATGAACAAGTAAACTGGGACACTAAACACATTTAACTCACTTTGCAGATCCAATTAAATTTAGGCTTTGGGAGCTTTCATCAAAATTGGTTTGAATGATAAGTGTCTTGTCTCCAGTGTTGTTTTCCAAATAATTCCTGCACACAGAAAATTTGATAGAATTAATAATAGCTATGCTTTTGTTGTGGTGATATGATGTGTTGTTTTGAGCACAATACCTGATCTTCTTTAGGAATGAGTTTTCTGTGTCAAACTGCTGTAGTGACAGTAGCTCAATGTTTTGAACTATGTTCTGTAGTTGTTTAGTTTCTGTTGCAGTCAGAAGTCTTGAGAATGTAGTTACCTACAGGATTTAAGAAAAGATAGCAAGAAACAACTTTGTTCACTAAACTTTTAGAAATACAAATGTTAAATACTCAAAATATTTGAAATACAATATGTTTACCTCTGTGAAGAAGGCATGGCTAGGACCTGCTTGCTGTATTTGAGAAAGGATGAAGTCAGCAAGTGAGCTATGCTTCTGGTCTTCAAAGTACACCCTTGACAAGTGCTCAGTTTCTACATTGGAAAAGGAAGTGCAGTCTAGCCTAATCACTGCATCTGGTGTAGCACAGTTCAAAAGGATTAATTTAGCCTCATCTAAAATCATCTTCAATGAATCTGAAATCTGCCCTTTGAGTTGCTCTGTGACTTGCAGGACAACAGAGGCACAGGTGTCTGAGTGGTAGCCAATGAAAGCATCAGCAGGACGGTAGCAGCATGCTTGGGGAGCAATTGAGTGATTGCTTTTAGCTGCAATGAAGCTTTCAACCCACTGCTCAAGCTTCTGAACTAGGTCCTTTTGCTCACTCTTTAGTATGGTATTGATGTCAAGATAATGTTTCTCCAACCTGTTGATCAGTGGAATGGGAAACTGCTTGTACACAACATCCTTCTCTTCAATGACAATGAGCCTGAAATCTCTGTGTACTCTGCATTTGATTCTGTGGGTTCCAAGCCCCAAATCCACATATTTCTGACCTCCAAGCCAAACATAATATTGGTTGAGAGCATCATACAAACTTTCGTACAAGTTCTGCAAGTTCAGAAGCACAATGGTTTGACCAGTTTCCATACAAATCTTGACACGGTTAATGTTGCGGCATATCTGAGTATACTCCTGGTCTTTTGGAAAGCTTGAACCAAAGATGATCTCTGGTTGGCACTGATCTGAAAAAAACGTTTGCTGTAGAATTCGAAGGGCTGCATAGTTTTTGGTCAGAACCAGCAGGTATCTGCACTCCTCATCTTGATCAATGGCTGTGATGTTCTCTCTTACAAGCTCAATGATTCTAATATTCTCAAGTTTGGGATTGATATTTAGTTCATTGGTAAAAACTGTGACAGCATTCACATTATCCTTGCCACTGAAGTTCCTCAGTACAGCTTTCACAATCTGGTCTGCACTAGGCTTCTGATCAGTAGCTTTGGCTACAGCAAACATCATTTTTATCAAGCTGTAATAGTCTCGCAAACCAAAGAAACCTCTGCCTTGTTCGTTACAGATTTTCAGGTAAGCCTGGGCAAAAGGCTGAAAGTAATCTCTCACCCTCTCAAGGATCATGGAATCTGAGGAACATATTCCTTCAGCAGTCTCAATCAATTCCTTTTTATCAGGATCACCACGAGAAACAAATATCCCCCTATTCATCTTGGCTGGATCCAAAGCCCAGTTTGAGATACCGATGAATCCAACCTTCTTGTGGGGTACTGGTTGGTCATCTATGCATCCTTCTTCCAACAAAGGATGTAAAGTTTTCAGGGGCATTTTCTGGGAATCTTCAGCCAAGCCTATTTCATCTAGCACTACCACTGAGACATATTCCTTTAGATTCTTTCCTTCCTGAAAACGGGCACATTGCTTGAATGTATTGATGATCCCATATGGTGTAGAATGAGGACTGCACTGGAAGGAAACCAGATGAATTTGCTTCAAATTTTTAAACAAATCCGAATGAGATGCTTGTCCTTGCATGCCATCTGCAACTAGAGTTTTTGACAAAGACTTAGAGCTTCCAGGTTTTCCAACCAAAAAGAGAGGTATTCGCAGTTCAATGCAAATAACCATCATGAAGACATTTTCTTTCAAGGCATTGTTTCGGGCAATAGTTTCACCCAATGGAACTCCACTCAGGAAAAGATCCTGAATAACTGAAATCTCCTGCATCACATTCATTTGGCTATAGGATTCTGGAAGGTATGTGCAAATATTTTCTCTGTATTTCTCCTTATCTTCCAAGCAGGCATGGTAACACACACCAACAGCCATAATTAATGACCATAGAATTGGGTTTCTTATTACAGTATCCCTTTGATGTTGGTCATTACTTTTTCCACTCTCAAACTGGTAGAGCTCTGAAAGTAACATTGAGTTGTTTATGTAGAACCAGCTAAAAACTTTCATGCAACGCTCGACATCCCTCAGACTCACAAAACTACATTCATCCTGTCTAGTTCGCATATACATCTGTGAGGCTGACAGAACATCTGTGATGGTTGTAATGTAGTTTGAATCAACAGAATTTGTTTGAACTTCTCTTTCGACTATTTGCTTGATGTATATTTTCTCAGTCTGGTCACTGAGTTGTCCAAAGTCCCAAACTAGTGGAATCATGCTAGGTGGCAAAGCATGCA
The DNA here is from genome assembly GCF_963082965.1 of Carassius carassius. Lineage (NCBI taxonomy): Eukaryota > Metazoa > Chordata > Actinopteri > Cypriniformes > Cyprinidae > Carassius > Carassius carassius. The sequence continues at coordinate 1,312,537 of NW_026775126.1, read as the reverse complement.
CTCTGTACACAAGTTGGCGAAGTGGAATGGATCCAAGTTTTTCATCTGTTTCCTCAGCATGAACTCTGTATCCCAAACCAGCTGACTCCAATCTCTTGATCATTACATCTGTGTGTTTCCTGTATGGGTTGCAAGCGGCAATAATTTGCAAGCCAGTGTCAATTATCAAATCCTGTCCTTTAGCAGTGTTGTCACAGAGGATTTCCTTAATGCTGCCAATGGCTTCTGTTGTGTTTGCTTCATCAAAAAACAACACAGAGTCAAAGCCATGATCCTTCTTGTTTCTTAAAGCCATGTCCTCTGCTTCTCTCACTTTGGTGTAAATCATGTCTGAACTTGTCCCTCCATGAACCTTTACTAGTTTCATGTTGTCAGAGGCAACTGCACCTCTGTGCATCTCGCAAAGGAATTTGATTAGTCTGGTCTTCCCACATCCTGTCTCACCCATGATTATTACAGGAATCCCGCAGCGGAAGCGCATATGAATTGCCAGCATTTTCAACATGTTGTCTGTGGTGAGCTCATATGTTTCATCTGGGTCAGTAGGAGACTGAATTCCCAAAACCCTGGAAAGTTTATCAATTTTCTCAGGTCTTGGAAGCTGGTCAAAATCAATATTAAAAGAAACTCCCTGTAGTTTAAGGCCCTCATAGAGCTCTCTAGTCATGATGTTCTGCTTGATCACTCTGTTTGTTGATGGATCAATAGCATCAATCTTTTTCTGTGCGTTTGGCTGAAGATGAAAGCCAATGAATGTCATAGACACATGGTCATCATTGAAGAAAATATATGGATGTGGTTCTGACTCCCATCGTTTTCTTATCCTAAAGGGAGCAAGATCCTCTTCATTTGCAGAAGAAAGGTAATTTTGCAATCTCCCTGGACTCTGGTCAGAGATGCTAAGTGAGGGAGTGGCAAAATCCTTTGCCATGAGAATCATGAAATCAACAACAACATTTTTAAATCCCAACAAAATGTCCCCTATATGTGAAACATCACAAAAAACGGAGTTTTCACAGTCCTTAAGTTGTAAGTTTAGGAACCAAGCAAAATTCCGCAACTCTGCCCAAGATGGGTCTGCAATGCCGCAGTACACAAACAACATCTGAAGGCATTCAACATGAGTGCCCTCAACTCTTTGGTACCTGAAGGCATCCAAATTAATACCATTGTAGAAACGTTGCAGGTACTGATAAGGCCGCTGATAGGCCTCACTTTGGAACTCTTGGTCATCCATAAGGGGATCATCACCCTTTACTAATGACGGATCTTCCTGGATTCTCATTTCTAGCTCAAGGACCTCTTTAGGTGGACAGCAGTAAACGCTTGGAAACACATCCATGAAAGCAGATGGATCTCCCGCACCCTACCACAAAAAGGTAAATAAATTCATAATAATTTTTTTTCTAGTAACAAGAAAAATCAAATATGATTTTATTAAATAATATATATTTACTTACAGCTTTTCTGTCATTCTGTGATGTTCTGCCATCTGGTCTTAGAATCTCAATTAAATATAAGTGCTTATTACTGCTTTTCCACATATTTCCTTCAGAGTCCATGAGGTATCCAAGAATCAACAGTCTGAACAGAAATTCATGAAGTCCAGTTTTGACCTATACGTATAGAAAACAGTAATGAAAAACAGCAACAAAATTTATTTCCATTTGTTCATCAAATTGATAAAAAAAGATCTGATCAAAAAAGTAAAAACAGGTAGCTACCATGGTGGTGATGTCAAAATGATAGACTAAAAGTTCCTTTTTCTTGAGGCTGTTAAGCAAGAACTTGAGGATGACATTTTCATCAACTCTTGGATCAGTTAACCTGATGCACTTCAGCTGGGAAGGCTTATCTGTGATCCTCTCCAATTTCTCATGCATTCTTTTAATGTGAAGTGACTTCCCTAGAACACACCATAGAAAGTAACTAATCTGACACAATGTAGTGCAAAAATATTTATGTTCACACACACACAGAAAACGTCCTAGGTTACGTATGTAACCATGGTTCCCCGAAGGGAACGAGAAGCCGCGTCCAAAAATGCTATGGGAATGCCCGTCAGCGTGACCAGCTCTGAATAATATGTGAAATCAGTTTCATGAATGGGCGTGACGTCATAGGCAGGTGACGTACCGACCAAGAAGCTATAAAAGCATGTGAGGTGGAATGAGCATCAACTTCTAGGAATAAAGCGAACTCTGGCAGGGATGCCGGAAGTATGGCTTTGAGAAGCAGCATCTCATTCCCTTATGGGAACCATGGTTACATATGTCACCTGGGATGTTGCCCTTCAGGAACTCGAGCTGCGTCCAAAAACGCTATGGGAATGAGAATGCCCACGCCGTCAGACTTGCAAGTCCCTGCCTAGTGTGTATACAAGAAGCAGAGCTAAGGCAAGCTGCCCAGCTGCATTGCAGATGTCCTCTATAGACACACCTGACAAGAAGGCCTTGGAAGCTTCCATACTTCGGTTCGAGTGAGCCTTGACTCCCAATGGTGAGGGAAGATCAGAGGACTCAAGATTTTAAGATAGCATCCTGATCAACCACTTAGCATAAGGTTCTTCTGGCCAGAGGCCTTAGCCTCAGTGCATCGCAGAGGAAACACATAACCAGAGGGTGTCTGCCCACTGAATGGCCACCAAGAGGGGCGCGGTAGGCTGTAATAGCCGCCACGTAGACCCTCAGGCTGGAGAGGGTAAACCCTGCAGAGAGAAGGGCCTGCAGGAGCTCCAGAACTCTCCCAACTGGGCAAATAACTGGGTCTAGCTGGCAGTCTTCGCACCAGGTGGTGAAAAGTTTCCCCCTCAAGGCATACAGTTTCCTCATGGAGGGAGTTCTGGACTGGAGGGCGATCTCAGCAACCTCGGTTGAGATACCAGAAGCTACGAGATGTGCCCCCTCAGTGGCCACTCCCATAACTTTCATAGCTCCGGGCGGGGATGGAATATCGTGTCCTCCGCCTGTGAGAGGAGACCCCTCCTGATGGTAATCTCCCATTGAGCACCGTCGAGGAGAGAAATCAGATCCGAGAAATGTACTCTGCCTGCCCAGAATGGGCCTACTAATAGAAGATAGACCCCGTCCCGGCATACTCTCAGCAGAACTCCTGGGAGCAGAGCGATCGGGGGAAAGTACAGACGAAGCCTCGGCCAAGTCTGCACCATGGCATCAAGCCCCAGTGGAGCCGGATGAGTCAAAGAAAACCAAAGGGGACAGTGCAATGTCATCTGAGTGGCAAACAGATCCACCTGACTAAATATTCTCCATATCTGCTTCACCACCTCAGGGTGAAGCTTCCATTCCCCGGGCCTCAGCCCCTGCCTCAACAGGATGTCTGCTCCCATATTCAGATGTCCAGGAATATGAACTGCTCTCAGCAAAAGGAGTTTGCCCTGGGACCACACAAAGATCTGGTACGTTAGTTTGTACAAACTGCTTGAGCACAGACCCCTTGGTGGTTGATATAAGAGACCACTGCTGTGTTGTCGGTGCGCACCAACACATTTTGACCTCTTAGGTCTGGGAGAAAGTAAAGTAGTGCTCAAAGCATGGCCAGCATCTTCAGCCAGTTAAAATGCTCTGTCAGACAGCGGCCACTCCACAGACCGTGGGCAGGGTGGCCATTTATGACCACACCCCAGCCGGTGAGGGACGCAATCCGTCACTAGCATTATGTGGCGACAAGGAGCTCCAGGCACCGGGCCCTGAGACAAGAACCAAGATCTCATCCACATGTCTAAGGCACGTAGGACTTCCGCGTGACCTTGAGCATGCGAAGCTGGTTTCCCCTCAGGAAGAACCCCTTGGTCTTGAGCCACCACTGTAGGGGTCTCATGTACAGCAAAGAGGTATCACGTTGGATGCAGCTGCCATCAGACCCAGCAGTCTAGAACTGTTTGAAAGTGAGTGACCGGCCTTCTCTCGTGACTGCGGTGAGGATCGACTCGATCCCAACAGGAGACATCTGTGCCTGCATCGTGGTCGAATCCCACACCATGCCCAGATAAGTGTTTCTCTGTACTGGAGAAAGCACGCCTTTCTTGGCATTAAGTCTTTATCCCAGGTCTTTCGTGTGAGTGAGAACGACATCTCAATGCAGAACTGCCGTCCAGTCTGATTGAGCTAATATCAACCAATCATCGCACCATGTTCTTAACCCTCTGGAGACGATTAACGCCTATACGCGTTATGAGACATTTTCTCCTGATAAGCCCGAAAAGAACTTAAATTACACTTTCAGTTTTGATCGTAAAGATAAGAGCAATACATCAATCGAACCTGTAAAGGGTCTACTTTTTTTGTATACAGACATAATAACAAGAAAATTTTGTGCCTTTATAATATAAAGATAACAAACAAGGTGTGCTGTCTGCAGCCTTTGTCTGAGGTGATCTTAATTTACAAACGTGTCATTAAAATGAACTGTAACTCAGTGAATACTCAACATAGAGACATGAAAGATATATCAATAAAAAGCCTGACATTTCTACTTTTAAACTAAACAAGTGCTGCCAAAAACAAATATTCTGTGATAAAGTAATCAATATGAAAATAACGCAATGTCCTTTTTTCACGTCTCCCTTCATTATTTTCTAATGTGACCACACCCCCACACTGAACGCTCTATTCAGATTCTAATGTTTCACTGAAGCGTGCGGCTTGAATACGCCCAAACAGACATAATTCACCCCAAAAAGATGTGATGTGGATTACCTCAGGATTTGAGATTTGGATTTCCTCAGAAAAAAAAGAATGAAGGCTTTATTCAGCAGAGACCATAAACATGAGTAAGTCTCTTTTTTATATATATATATATATATTTATTTATTTATTTGTACTAGTTTTCACATAACCTGTAAACATTTTACTAGTTAGACTTTTTCCAAACTATAATTCCTGACTAAATGCATAAATGTAGCAAGTGAAACATTATGAAGATTCAATAACAATATACACTACCATTCAAAAGCTTGATCACATAACAAATAAATGTAACTGTAACAAATGTGGCAAACAATGCTGTTCTTTCAAATTATCCCACCCCCCCAAAAAACATGAACAAATATTCTCAGCTCTTTTCCACATTATAAAAAAAAAAAGATAATAATGATAATAATCAGAAGGATTCTGTGACTGGTAATGATGCAAAAAAATCAGCTTTGAAAGTCAGCTTTGATTGTTCCTAATAAACTGTTTAACTGCACTCGCAAGTGGATATTTAATTATATTGTGGGATAATTAAATATATTCTCCTCATTAATACTGCTCATTATAATATTAGTAGGGTGACCATATGAGCCATTTTCCCAGGACGTGTCCTTGCCAGGATTTTTATATTGCCTAAAATATCCAGATTTTGGCTGTTTGTGCTGTGCAGATCGATCAATGTATGACATTTATAAGAGCTATAGAGAGCAGAGCAGACATCTCCTTATGCATTCAAATCACTCTCTTGGTACTTTGGTGTCATACAATGATCGGTGTGCAGTGACGCTTCAAGTTGAATGAACAAACAAACACATAACATGTACATGTATTTGCATTGCTTTGATCATTCTCTGTAGATCTTACCTTCTCACACGCCACAATTGGTTGATTATGTAACACCTGCATGTTATTGGTCAAACTACTTTGGTTGTTTTAGGCAAAATAGAAATCCTGGCAAGGAAGCGTCCTGGGAAAATGGCTCATATGGTCACCCTAAATATTAGGTCATATTATTGCTTGTGTAACTGATGCTTGTCCAACTGATGTTTGTGCAACTGATGTTTGTGCAACTGTGAGCTCATCAATGGCCTCCGTGTCAATCTCCTCGGAGAAAGACAGGCGGAGCGCGAAAGCGAAACCCACGAGCACAGCCACCACTCCGCCTCTGCAAAAAGTGGGACCGGCACCGAAAGAAATGCTAGTGAAGGCTCCCTCCTCAAAGAGAGCCTTCTGAGAGTGAAAAAAACTGTAAAAAACGGTCGTATTGTGGGCTGTAAACTCCCTCGAGAGCTGATTCTGCGAGCTTCTCTCTCAAGCAGACAACACCCTTCGTGTGTCCCTACCCCAATATATTATCACGAGCAGGGAAAACACACAGCCTGAACGCTGCCTGCTTTAGCCCAAAACCTCTCTTGACTGAGGTTTGATATAATGGAGCTTATCAGTGGACAAACAACACTAAATAAGACTCACAAAACAAATAGCGACTGACACACACACAGAGCTTTGCTGAATGACAAAAAGCTGATGCTCGTTCCACCCATAGACAGTAAAAGAAAGGGACACAGCGACCCCATTGGATTCAACGGAGACAAGTGAAGTCAATTAGAAGCACGCACTTCCTGGGGGGCGGGCGTACTGCGCAGACTCAAACTGAGCTTGATGACGTAGATGTCACTTGAGCAACCTGTAAGTCTTCTAATCGCTGTGCCAAGAGAAATCTGAATCACCCACCGAATCTTGCAGAGAAGGCGAGCGTGAACAGGAGCACATTTTGGTAAGTATTCTGATTAATTATCTCCCTTGACTTTATCCCTCCACGTCCCCCCGATAGCCTCATAGACAGTAAAAGATTACCTGCGAGCTTCTCCTCCTGTCCATACGGTAATTTCTCTACTGTGCAACAGAGAGTCGCAGTTTATGACGCAATCGTTAGTCTATTTTTACAAAAACTGCTTCTACGGGACCATAGCGTAAGATCCAAGGTAATTGAGCCTTTTATACATTTTCGTGTTTCTTTAGAAATAACGAATGGACAAATGGAGTCTTTAAATGCCTCAGATGTAAAGTTATTCACTGTCAAAGTGACGCCAAAATGAATGGGAGTCAATGGGATGCTAACAGCAGGTGGGGGTCCGCTAGCCAATGGCGGCGCACAGGGGTGTTTCAATAAAATATGAAACCCTGCCCCCCTGGATCCACCCCTCATGCTTTTATAGCTTCCTGGTCGCTATTTCACCCACTGATTTCACATATTATTCAGAGCTGTTCATGCTGAAGGGTGTTCCCATAGCGTTTGCGGATGCAGCTCGAGTTCCTGAAGGGGATAACATTTTTTATTTATTTCTTTTTATTTTATTTGGTCAACTAGAGATTTATACTCACCTACTCCTGACCTTTCAGAGATTACAACTCCCACAAACTGTCTGTTTTTGAACACAGCAGCAGCACTGGATATGTAAGCTGGGACTGTAAAATGCCTAACAAGATATTGCTGAATACTGACTACAGGTTCCTGGGGAACCAAGTGCAATCTAAATTGACTAAAAGCAGAGGGAAGGTATGCATGTTCTCTGTTTGAGCTGCAGACCAACACCAGTCTGTAATCATCTCTGCTCTGTGCTTCTTGCTGCTGAAAAAACTGCTCCACTTTGTAGCTGACTTCATAGGCAAGTTGGTCCACATACAGCATTGTGTATATCTTTTTTCCCTTGTAGCCAGCAGAGAGACAACGCCTGAGGAAAAGCTCCACTTCTTCATATGGAGTGGAAGCACTACAGAGGAGTACTTCATCATAGGTTGGTAGAGGCTCATTTTTGCTGCTAATGTAAATTGAAATGCATGTTATTAGAATTTCTTCAGAAGGGCAGATGATCAGATTTGGTCTTCCAGTAGCCATTCCATAAGGGAGTTCTCTCTGAATATTACTTGTTTTCTCATCCTGTTTGGAATCACTCTCATATTCACTGGTACTATTGGCTAGTATTTCAAGAAGATATCCAAGGCTTCTGACATCAAGGAAGTCTGGCAGGAAGTTGTTCATGTCTCGCATGTAAGCATTCCAAATCACACATAGTTTTTCTGACCCATCAGCTTTTCTCAACAGACCTGGCAAGTTGTCAATCGATGGACAGGGCTCCTCAGTACTTAAATCACATTCAGTCATGCTGGGAACTTCTGCAAATGTTTGAAATTCTAAGTCATCATTTTGCTTAAGATCCTTCATAACAACATCATACTGAAGCCTGTGCCAAGCTTGTGTCACATCCAAAAAGGAACAATTAGGTTTGATGAAGGAGAGCATCATAAGAACTTGATCATTCATTTCAGTCACATTTTTCTTGGTGAGCTGGCTGCACAGGTAGACCACCTGTTCTGAAGTGAAATAGTTCAAGTAATAATGCTCAGATCTCTGCTTGGCCATAAAAGCCTTCCAGAAGCATAAACAGCTCTCCATTTTCCGACAGACTTCTGGCAACTGTTCTGTGACATCACCTTCCATCATGACACTAACATCACTTCCTAAATCGCGGTCCATAATGATGCATGCTTCTTTACTATTACAGTTGACCTTTGCCCTCCAGTGTCTGAATAACGGATTTCCAGCAACAAACAAATCAATAAATGCACAGGAAAACCTCTGTACACTGGCAAAGACCTGGAAACAGGAGAGAAGTTCAGGGATAATTACAACAACCATGGTGAAACACAGCAGAATAAAACATTTACATTTATGCATTTAGCAGAGTCTTTTATCCAAAGTAACTTACAATGCATTCAGGCTATACATATTTTTATCAGTATGTGTGTTCCCTGGGAATTGAACCCAAAACCTTTTGCACTGCTAATGCAGGAACACACAAAAAGCTACAAGTTGTAAAGTCACCTCTGCAAATCGTTTGACTTCACGCTGACCCTGATCTCCTTTGCCCGACATTAGCATCAATTTATTCTGAAGGTCCCTGAGGTCTTCAAAAGAATAAATGCGTGTCTCGTGGCCCTCATCATGCTCTTCTATAATATGTAACTTCAGAATATCTTCCAAGCAAAACTGAAAAAAGCAATATTCAAGGATTATTTCCAAAGTTTTATATGCATCAAATATACTATTCAACAGAGGAGAGAGAACTAAAAATGCACATTTTTTCTTTGTTATTTAAAGAGCGTGTTAGTATAGGCAGTTCACATGGCAAATATTTAAAATTAAAGGATTGCAATGCATAATAATTTTCTGTAGGCTAATTATATATATATATATATATATATATATATATATATATATATATATATATATATATATATATATATATGCCTACATGTCATAATGGATAATCATCGCATGTATCACCGCTGCATACTTTGCCCAGAAACACATATATTATGTAAACACAAACTTTGTGCTCCATCAGTGTAGGTAATGAAGCAATGACAAACCTTTTGATGTTGTGCACTAATAACATAGACGCCGTGGATGTTGATAGCTGATGCCAGAGACAGAGATGAGGTTTCCACTGACCCATGACTGTCCTTGACAGTCTTTAACCATTCTAAGTGTCTTGCAGAGTCATGCTGAAATCAGAGAAAATGCTGATGACAAATCCTGCTTTCTTTTTCTGGTTTTTAAAGCTAGCAGATGCTCTCACCAGTTTCTTTGGGAGGTTGGGGTCATTGCCAAGTGCCTTCCACAGTTTCTTCATTGTCTCTTTAAAAAGCTGGAAGTCAGCATCTGGCTTTAAATCATAGAGCATTGAGGAGTAGCCAAGAACTGCATCATGAAAACAGGCCACACGATCCACTTCCATATCATTCTCTCCGGCAGAGATGGAAGCCAAATCCACAAAGACTTTCAACTCATTGATGTCTGAAGTGATAAAGAGGAATGACATTTGCTTACAAAAGAGCATACAAATTAAGAAATCAAATTCAATAACTAGTTCAAACACACATTTATTTACCTCTAAGAACGTTTTTTACCCACATAACAAAATTCTTTCTGAGACCGAGCTCCTGAAGGCACAGTCTACGGGGTTCTGTTATATCCACAAGCACCATTTTTGCCTGCACCAACTCATCATCAATACTGTTAAGATGCTCCTTGTGTCTCTGAAAGAAAGCCAGCCTTCTGGGTTTATCATATTCCTTATTTATCTAAAAAAACAAAACTGTACGTGTGATGGCAAAATATGATGACTTACAGTATTAAGTAACTTCTCCAGGACTTGAAAGTCTCCCTGTAAGCCGAGTGTCTGTTTGACCTTCTTGACCACTTTAGCTGACTCTACAGCCAGATGAAGCTCATGGTACGCCTCAATCTGATGGATTCTTGTCTGGACCCAACCTCGGTCATCACTGCTATCCAGTCTGCATATGATTGCAACTTCTGCTGCAAGATCTTCATATTTTCCCTTGTAGGCTCTGAATGTCACATCAATATTTTCAAAAGTGATGCTGCCATCTTTAAACGCTGTGTATATGTTTCTATAGGCATTGTAGCATGGTGTAAATATGTGACTGTGAAGCACTTTGGGTGAGATAACCAAATCACCATCTGAAGGAACTGCTCCATTATCTTTAGAAAACTTTTTTGCCTCATTGACCCAACACTTTCTGAAGATGCAGCTGTCTTTGAATTTGTATAGGACCTCTGCCATAGATCTAACATCATCTTCAAGCTCAAAGTAACTGACTACTCTTATTTCAGAGGAAATCCGATTTAATAAATGAACATCCACAAACTGGTCCAGGTCCATCTCATCAATGTCATTACGCCGTTTGTCTTCCAACCCTTCGAAATCAACTGTAAAATAGAAATGAATTATTAAAACGTAATATTAAAATCTCTCTGTAAAAGCAATCTTTTATTGTCAGGTGTTCAAAAGAAAACTTATACCCCTTGCATGTTTCTGTAGATTGCGGCACATTATAATGAGAGCATCCACCAGTGATTTCTCATGATAAATAGCATCCACCTCCTTTTGTCTACAGTCAAGAAGCCTGTTCATGGCATTGATGTCCCCGTATTGTTCATTGTCACAAAAACAATCTGGAAAAAAATATTAAGGTCATGACTCCTCAAATTACAGTATGTAAAAGGGAGAAATCCTATATGTAAAGTATTTTACCTAATTTAAGCAGGTCTAAGAAAGCACTCTTGTTTTGCAGGATGTGGTTGAGTAGCTTTATTTTTATTTTCCCTGATACAAGTTGATTTAAAATGTTTGTGAATGATGAGATTGCCATCTCAAATTTCTCTTTAGCTTCTTCAGAAAGCTGACTGATCAGTTCTTCACCTACAGAGCAAAAAATGTACATATACTTAAACATTATGTATACACTTTGGTTAAGACTGTTTCTGTCTCAGAGTGATGAGATTTATCATAGGATTGCTTTGCACTATGCAGAGGGAATATAATACCATGAAGCTGAAAGACATTCTTAGCTGCTGTCCAGCCCAGTAGATGTTTGAGAACAACTTCTTCATCCTGCAGATAGGTTCCTTCGCTGTCTCTTGGCCAGGACTTCAGGATGATCGTAGACACAAGTGTGTCGATTTTCCAGTTAAGGTGGAAATGATTCAGTCTCTCAAAAAGTTTCCCCTCAGATTTAGCCTGTTAAAAGAAAACTTTTGCGTCTTAACATTTACGGATACTGCTCCATATGGAGATTTTATTTCATTAATTTATGCTAACTTTGACAAATTTTTTGACTGTCCATTTTAAAATCTACGTTTCATTTTCATGACTGGTTTTGAGATTTTGTCCACGTTTTCTGCTTCGCTGAAATCATAGCGCTGTATGCGTCCAGAACTGTGTTTGACCGGGTCCTCATTACCACCGGTACTTAAAGAAACCTGGTACCATCACATTTTTCATTTTTTTTGTACCGACTTGGTACCGAAGGACCGGGTCTTTTGACAACACTAATATATGCAGTATATGCAGGTGCGGGGGCAGATGCAGCAGACCACTATCAGCCAGGGCAAAATTTGTTTGATTGCCTCCGTCTGCTTCTGTGCATCTGATAACTGCTGGGCAAAGCTCTTGACTGCATCATCGAAGAGGCCAGTCTGTTGACATGGGGGAATTTAAAAACTGATTTTGCATCCCTTATGTCAGCCAGACACAACCAGACATGGTGCTCCTGGACCACAAGCATGGACATCACATGACCCAGTGAATGTGCAGTGACCTTCATCGCTCATAGCATGAGGTCAGTAGTTATCCACACTTCTCTCCGAACCTCAGGACCATGGCCACCCTCACGCTGGTCCTTCAGTGCCTTGGCCTGATAAACCTGCAACAACGCCATAGTGTGTAAGGCTGAGGCCGCCTCTACACAGGCCGCATAAGCACTGCCAGTCAGACTAGATGAATGCTTACAGGCCCGGAAAGGGAGACACGGTTTGCAACGCACCAGGTGGAAGTGGTGTTTGGACACAATTGCATTGCAGCCGACTGCTCCACCAGGGGATCCCTTTGTACCCCTGGCCACCCCGCCATAGAGAGTGGTGAGGGAGGTGGAGTTACCAGATCCGTTTTGGCCAGTAAATAGTGCCTTCCACAACCCCCTTCAAAGGTGACCCACAAAGCTCTTCACGCATTTCAAAGAAAGACACAAAGTGGGGTGCAGAGAACCAGCATGAGCCACCTCGAGAAAGCAATCAACCAGCCATGAAGGCTCAGTACACGGTGGAGGTCTCCACTAAAGCCCGATCTTCTTTGCGGTCCAGGTAAGCCATCATCTCAGGGTCCGATTTAGGCATTGCCATTTCATCATCCCCAGAGAGCTCAAGCAATCAACACCCGGTCGTTGGGGGGAGCCCCAAAGGATATGACTGGTACACTTTGAGAAGGTCCAGCATGTTTCCCGGACATCTCCACTGGCTGTGGAGCCCAAGTGGAGTGAGGGCCCCTGGGAGGTTGGTTCCTTGGAGAGGAAGTCTTCACTGTCCCTCTGAGACCACCCAGGTGACTGCCCGAAGCAGTCCTTCCCCTTTTTGAAAAAGAACTGGATATATACAGACCACCCGCTGCAGCGCCATAACACCCACACCCAGAGGCTTCCTTGCACAGTATATTCACTCATTCATGAACACCAAAGCTTGTTGTGCCTATTTATAATCACGCTGTGAGGCATGCCAGTCAGGTGCAAATATCACATGCCAATGCTCGTTTAGTTTACTCTCGAAGTAGATTGGTCTCTCTAGCGAGATTCCCAATTCGTTGGTTGTGGACGTTGAAAGTGACCAACTGAAAGGGGAACTATATTCTGTTGGTACAAATAGGAGAAATAATCCTTAAACTGGATTAAGTATTGGACCCTGATCTCAATGTATTAAATGTTCTAATGTACAATATGTGTGTATGATGCTAAATGAGTCATCTTGTCAGAGAGAACAAAGTGAAAGACATTTACCTGGCATACTGCGGTAACAGCCTGGAGAGCACACTTCTTCACACTACCCAGCAATAAAGGCTTGAAGACATTTAATTTCTCAATCTTTGAGCAATAAACCAGTATTTGATCGAGATCATCTTCCTAATAAGAGTAAAAAATATGTATGTATATTTACAAAAAGAAAAACAAACAATGAAAACAGACATTAGTGAGGGTTATCAGTTGTCAAGGTCATTGCAAAATGTTTTACTAGAGTCACATTTACTGCATTTCATCAAGAAGCAAATCTCTGTTGCTTAAGATGTCTCAAGCATTTTAGTGGATTTGAAAGGACCAGAAAGGATGTTTCCAGTCAAAATCCTGTGGTCTGATGCCACTTGTATGAACTTCTTTAAACCACCAAAAATACTTTGATCTGAACTAGAATAAACTAGATAATAGGCATGGGAATTTAACAATTCAGTTTCAGCATTTCAATCAAATAACAATTCCAGGCTCTTTATGAAAAATAATAGATCAGTCTTCGACGGCAGTATTCCAAACACAGAATAGAAGAAAGTAGATACATTGTCAATGGAACTGAACTTCATGAAATGTAATCATAATTGTAACCATACATCATTTTGTGAGGAGTACCTGTTGATATTTTCCCTCAAAGTCCCGTGTAAAAGTCTCTCTCCATTCTTTAGTTAAGTTCTCACTCATGAAATCTATGGTTATAATTTTATTCCACATCTGTAAAGCAGAACAAACAAAATGATTATAATAAACTACATAAATATCAATGAACTTGGTCAATTTATAATACTAATAACAAAACAATAGTAATTTTTTGAACGCTTTTCTGGGTAAACAAAGTGCTTTACATGAAGAGGGGGGGGGCATCTCCTCATCCACCACCAGTGTGCAGCATCCACCTGGATGATGCGCCAGAACGCCCACCACACACCAGCTTACTGGTGGAGAGGAGACAGAGTGATGAAGCCAATCAGCAGATAGTTGGGAGGCCATGATGGTCAAAGGCCAATGGGTGAATTTGGCCAGGATGCCGGGGTTACACCCCTACTCTTTTTCAAAAGACATCCTGGGATTTTTAGTGACCACACAGAGCCAGGACCACTGGGTGTTAGGACCCACACAGATCGCAGTCTCAATAACACCTCTTCCAACAGCAACCTAGTATTCCCAGGAGGTCTCCCATCCAGGTACTGACCAGCTCAACCCTGCTTAGCTTCAGTGAGCAACCAGTCTTGGGCTCCAGGGCGACATGGCTGCTGGCCATGAATGTACTTGTTCTGCTTACCTCAATCTCTCCAGTGAAGTCGGCAACCATTCCAGAAACTTTGTTTAAAAGTCTGCTTTTGAAAGTTCGTCCAATCCATGTTCTGACTGTTTTCTTGGCATCACTGAGTAACTCATGAGTCTTCTCAGAAAAAGTGTCCATGTGTTGTGTTGTCTTAGGATTGAACAAATGAAAGGCATTTTGAGTCATTGTCTACTGAAAATCTAATGGCTTTAATCAGGTATTTAAAACAAAGATAATATGATTTCAGAATGTAATACCTGCACAACTTTTGATACAGAGGCCACAAGGTTCATGCAAGCAACAGGAATATTTGTAAATGCATGACTGACTCTTGTGCAGATCTTCTCTAGAAGTTTGCAAGCTGCTTGAATGCACTGAATGCCATAATCCTCATCCAGACAGCTACAACAATAATGAAAGCCAGTTAACCAGAGCATATTGATATGGCTATTGGATTTTCTTTCTTTTGAATTAGTCCTTTTGATCCTGACCCTTCATTGCACCAAACCCGACATTTTTCAAATAAAGTCACAGTTATTTAAAAAGTGCTTTATACCATACAGTTTGTAAGCATCTTTCAAAGTTTCCAAGCAGTTTCAAAGCACATTAATAAACAAGAAAATAGCACCGTTGTTGTAAAATTCATCAATTATTAAATTAATTCATCTTCAGCTGTAAAGCAGCCCTACAGAAGATAAAAGAATCAGTAGTGTTTTCACTTCCCTTTTTGTCCTCCATTCTGAATTTGAAAACCCATCATATTATCTTGGGTGGAGATTTTTTTATTGATACAATATTCTTTTATCATTAGTTAATTCTCCTGAATATTAATATCAAATATATAATATCAAAATCTTGACAAAATAAGCAGTATTATTTGTTCTCAAATGCCCACTCATGGAAAAGCTGCTGTCTCTCTCAACTGTCTTCCTCAGCAGCTTATTTAAATGAGGAAGCTGAGCTGTTTTGTAAATTATTGTAACCAGTAATTATGCATTTACCTGAAGGCATTGCTAGCTAGCAACCTCTAGGCTGTAGTAACTAATGGTAATAACTCGCGATTGGGCGGGCAAACCACTGCGCTGTAGTTATTAGGTGTGTTCAACTTGAAGCAAGGCTGTGCAGAACAATCAGTGTATGACACGAGAACGATTCGAATGCATGAGGAGCCGTCTTCTCTCCATAGCTCTGTACTTTGATGTCACACACCGATCAATCTGCACAGTGATGCTTCAAGTCGAACACACGTCTTATAGTGTTAGGGGAGGGGCCATGCTCCATTTTGTCATCAAGTCATGATTTTAGCCCTGCCCAAAAAAATCCTGAACACAAAAGTGATGAAAACTTGTTTAACTCCACAATTAAGTACTACATAGTTCAGTCTTTGTAACATATTTCCGCAATGCATTTCTAACATTTATAATGTGTTTAGAAACATATGAACAACTGAATATATGGAAGTGAATTTATAAAGAGAAATAAAAAGGATAAAAAATTGCCTGTTGAATATTATCAGTTGTATTTTTTAAACAGATTGAATATTTCAAAAGTGAAGTCTGGAAGGTTAAATTTTTATTTTATTTCAATGTGTGTGAAATGTTTCGCATTGAAATATTCACAGCTTAATTATACACCAATGTTGAATTTTAGAACCCTAAAAATGCAATCCCTTAAAATATTTCCATAGCAATACAGTAAAAAACCTACACCTGGGTTGTACAAAATGTGATTTGCTTGCATGGAATGTTGAAATCTTTTTGCAATAAACTGAAGCTACATATCTTGAAAATGGAGTTAAAGCTGGTCGGCTTTTAGCACAGCAACTTAAAAGACTAGTTGCCTCCTGTTAATTACACAGGTGTATGATCCCATACCTTAATCACAAATCCTTTAGATTAGGGAACACATATTCACACTAAGAGTTTCCCTCAATAAACTCCTAATCACTGCTTAGTAATGTTTGGGATTAAGGGATCTAAAGAATGCACATGCAGAATAAGGCAAATATATGTACTTTATGTGCTTAAGTACTAATAAACAGCCTATATGCTAGTAATATGCATGATAAAAAAGCAACTAGTTAATAGTGAACGGTGTTGCTGTTCCCTAATCTAAAGAGTTAACAATAATGTTTTTACTTTATATATAAAAATCACCAGAAGATTATTCATTCCAAATATTGATAGCAGTTTTGCTAGTGTTATGCAGAACAACCATCAATTTGTTACTGCAAGTTATTAATACTACATACATAGAAATGGTTCTGTTCCTGCTCACTTATACTTAAATATGACAAGAATCCAGAGGAATTTGGTAGGTGGAGGCAGGTAACCCTGTTGAATACAGGTGTTAAATTGCTACCTAAGGTTCTGGTGTGCCATTTGGATCCTTGATTACTCTACACACAAACATCAAATGATTGGCCATATACAGTACATAACAAATTTAAAACACTACTATCATGTCTTTTGCTTGTTCATTGTGCAGTGAAGTGTACTGGCATTGGTTATAGCACTGTACAATGAATTTTGGGACATAGATGTAGCCTTTTTTCAAAAATACATATAAAGTGTGTATGCACAATTGATGGACTTTACAGTTATTAAACTGAACAGAGTCGAGTTGTATGATGACTTTTGTTCTTTGAAAAGAACCGGAACCATGAGCAAGTTTCGGTTCCGAGAACGGTTCTGGTGTGACATGTGACCAAGCACTGTGAGCAGCCTTGCGCCGGTGTTCTGATGAGTCTGCATTTCCCGTAAAGGATGGCACAAACTGAATAACAGAAAGACCACCCTGCCACTTTAATTACTGAGCACATTGTTTCCAATGACGTGCACTCCACAGACGCGCTGCGTCTTTAACTACCGAACACATGTTTCTCACGACTGTACGCTAACTCATGCTTTTGATAACTGTGAACATCGTTTTGTCTGACTGTACATGTACCGGCAGCGCGCTGCACCTGCCGCCACTAAATTACATTATATTTTTCCCATATTGTCATTAATATACATACTAACTTCAACTTTAGTAGACTGCTATTGTAATGTAAGTATGAGGGTTAGAGTATTTAGTGTACAGGTCATATCAAGAGTGATAAACAGTGATAGAAAATATTTATTTTCATGCATTTTAAATGTTTAAAAATGTGGAAACCACTCATTGCATCACACCATCTCCTGACTGCAATATTATTTGTAAAATAGGGGCTTTATGGAGTGTGTGTATACATGGTTATAAGTAAAACAGTTTATATTTCATTAATTTAGGGAAATGAAATTAACAAGTGTCTCAGCCCTCAAGGGACTATTTGGCCAACCAGATTATTCCTGCTTGAAAAGTTAAATGTTATTGAAAGTGTAAAAAACATCAACTTTGAAACACATGCTGATTGATGGATTAGCATTACTCAACATTACTCAACACCTTCCAGCAACACTGCATTCAATGAAGGTAAAATTCAACTAGAGCCCCAGATACAGATCCCCTGTAAAGACCTTGTCTCAGAGGAGCACCAGGACAAGACCACAGGAAACAGATGATTCTTCTGCACAATCTGACTTTGCTGCAGCCTGGAATTGAACTACTGGTTTCGTCTGGTCAGAGGAGAACTGGCCCCCCAACTGAGCCTGGTTTCTCCCAAGGTTTTTTTCTCCATTCTGTCACCGATGGAGTTTCGGTTCCTTGCCGCTGTCGCCTCTGGCTTGCTTAGTTGGGGACACTTCATCTACAGCGATATCGTTGACTTGATTGCAAATAAATGCACAGACACTATTTAACTGAACAGAGATGACATAACTGAATCCAATGATGAACTGCCTTTAACTATCATTTTTGCATTATTGACACTGTTTTCCTAATGAATGTTGTTCAGTTGCTTTGACGCAATGTATTTTGTTTAAAGCGCTATATAAATAAAGGTGACTTGACTTGACTGCACACACTGGCCCAGCAAACCAATCACAACATACACTGTCCAGGTTAACCAATCACAACACACATTGGGCCAGCTAACCAATCACAGCACCCAACAATGGCCCAGTTAACCAATCACAACACAATCACAACACACACTAACCCAGCTGACCAATCACAACACACACTGGCCCAGCTAACCAATCACAACACAATCACAACACACACTGACCCAGCTAACCAATCACAACACACACTGGCCCAGCTAACCAATCACAACACACACTGGCCCAGCTAACCAATCACAACACAATCACAACACACACTGACCCAGCTGACCAATCACAACACACACTGGCCCAGCTAACCAATCACAACACACACTGGCCCAGCTAACCAATCACAACACAATCACAACACACACTGACCCAGCTGACCAATCACAACACACACTGGCCCAGCTAACCAATCACAACACAATCACAACACACACTGGCCCAGCTAACCAATCACAGCACATTTCATATTTCAGAAGGCGGGCCTTTATTTGATACTATTCGAGCCATTCATGCCAGACTGGGCAGTGACATGTTGTAATAATGTAAAATATTGGGAAAATAATGTGTTTTTGAACAACCTAGTATGTTCTAGTACACCCCCAAAACAAAATCAAGACCTTATAAAAGAGCATAATAGGACCCTTTTAATGGCTCTTGTTTATGTTGGCAGGAAAAATAAGAAAAATCCTGGAATGTACATTGGTTCATAATGTTATCTGACAAACACTCTCTATCCATCCATCCATCCATCCATCTATCCATCCATACATCTATCAATCATTTGCATTGCTCTTCATTTCATAATGCGTACTGATTCACATGGGGTCACAGTTTGGCTAATAGCCACCATTTTACACCGTTGTATCTTTCCACTGAAAGCGACTCAAAAGCAGATGTTCAAAAAATGTTGGCAAGCAAAATAAAATGAAAAAATGTTCATTATATTTTAGTAGATGTTTCAACAGTTATATAGATTGATCAGTCACATGACATTTACACCTCAAAAACTGTCAACTCAAAAATCTCACTCAAAAAACAGAATCTGCAGCATCCACAGGATATATTTTTGGGCACATTCACTTCTCCATTTTTATAATCTGCTTAGACCTTATTTATTCCCAATTTTGGCAACATTTCAATACATTACAAAACTACTACTCATTTAAAAAGCAATATTATATTAATTGATTCCAATATAAAAACAGTTTCAGAGGCAAATTAATGAATTATTCATTTTGATTTTAGCTGAAGAACTTCACCTGTATCTTTGGTGGAGCAAGTCAGTCTGAATGTGTTCCAGAATCTTCGAAATGCTCTAAAATAAAATAACAATTAATTATAGACAGATAGACTGTTTTTTTTAATTACCCTTTTTTTCTCTAAAGTTATACAACATGGAAATTCAGTTTGTTCTGATTTATACACAAATGGTTATTTTTTTATTATTTTTTTGTGTGTGATAGCTTGACACTCACTGTTGAATTTCTGTTTGATATTTCTTTGGGGCATTTCATAGTGAAAATCAGCAGGATGTCCAGGAGCTCTGCATGGATGAAGGAGTCACACTCGACCAACTCATCTACAGTCATCAGATACATCCAAGACCTAGCCAGCAGTCTGTCTATCTCTACCAAATGTTCATGTGTCTTCATGAGACTCAGCATCACACTAAAATAAAGGGATTTAACAATGACAAGTCAAAAATCTGAAAAATTAGGACCCCCATTTTTCTTTTTTAACTGAAACCCAAATGGGTCCAAATGTTTAACAATATCTAACAGGAAATTAAAAATAAAAACCCCAGAAAAACATGGAGAACTATCCCTAGGTAATTTAATACCTTCGATCTTGGTATCTGAGGGAAAGAACATTTGAGTTGTGTTCCTGCAGGCCAGCCCAGCTCTGCTCAGATTGTGAGTTGATTTTAATTAACACTGGCTGAAATGGTTTTGAAGTGCCTTTGAGTAAGTGCAATAGTGGTAGAACGATGATCCAGTTAGACATTTTATCTGCTTTCACCCTGTTGATCAGCACTTCCACCATTTCAGCTGAAGATGTCAGAGTTCCAGAAGAGGGCATCCAGCTGTAGAGAGAATCAAAATTATCAAGACCTTCTCACGGAAAATGCTGGACTAAAGTCTGTTCTCTGCATATTAACCCTTAAAGACCTAGAACATTTTGGGGGCGCCTGACAGACCTGCACTTTTCTTTGTTTTTCAGACCCATTCTAGCAGCCAGCATCAAGTATAAAAAATGCACCATAGTTTTGGCCTGGGTTGCCAGGTCTGTGGTTTGCCTTCACCAAACATTATTTATAGTGTGCCTCTTATCCAAAAACTGCAAAGATCTTTGTGCTTTGTTACTTCCAATAAGAAACAAAGTCTCATCTCTCAAATATTGTCCATTTTATGTCAAAATTCTAACAATAAATGCAGTTTTGTTGCTCTCAAACATGACGTAACAGATCACTTTAGCGCCTCAGTTCAAGTGGCAGCGTGGACCGAAATACACATGAATGAACATTAGATGTTGAAAGATACAGTACAACTTGCAGAAATGTATCATGTCTCATGTTTATATCAGCTGTTAATTATATATGCATGTTTAAATGTTTTGAATAGACAATTTAAAAAAAAAAAACTACATTGTGTGCAATTAAGTTGTATACAAACATTTAAAACATGTGTTTATTATATCGTAAAATAAACAGATGGTGAATCTAATAGTTTGGGCTCTGTTGTTGATTTTAAACCCTAATATTATAGTGATTCACCAAATGAGAGTGTTACCTATATAGTTTACAGCATTAGTTGGGAAAGACTTTTTTCCTTAAGAAATCCAAACTATCATATTTGCATCAGCACGTCATTATAAAAGTGAAGTGATGTGACATTCAGCCAAGTACGGTGACCCATACTCAGAATTTGTGCTCTGCATTTAACCCATCCGAAGTGCACACACACACAGAGCAGTGAACACACACACACACACTGTGAGCACACACCCGGAGCAGTGAACACACACACACACACACACACCGTGAACACACACACACACACACACACACAGAGCAGTGAACACACACACACACACACACACACACAGAGCAGTGAACACACACACACACACACTGTGAACACACACCCGGAGCAGTGAACACACACACACACACACTGTGAACACACACCCGGAGCTGTGAACACACACACACACTGTGAACACACACCCGGAGCAGTGTTCATCATTTATGCTGCGGCGTCCGGGGAGCAGTTGGGGGTTCGATGCCTTGCTCAAGGGCCACGACTTAGGAGCCCTTGAGCAAGGCATCGAACCCCCAACTGCTCCCCGGGCGCTGCAGCATAAATGATGAACACTGCTCCGGGTGTGTGTTCACAGTGTGTGTGTGTGTGTGTTCACTGCTCTGTGTGTGTGTGTGTGTGTGTGTGTGTGTTCACTGCTCTGTGTGTGTGTGTGTGTGTGTGTGTGTGTGTGTCACTGCTCTGTGTGTGTGTGTGTGTGTTCACTGCTCTGTGTGTGTGTGTGTGGGTGTGAGTGTGTGTGTGTGTTCACTGCTCTATGTGTGTGTGTGTGTGTGTGTTCACTGCTCTGTGTGTGTGTGTGTGTGTGTGTTCACTGCTCTGTGTGTGTGTGTGTGTGTGTGTGTGTGTGTTCACTGCTCTGTGTGTGTGCACTTCGGATGGGTTAAATGCAGAGCAGGAATTCTGAGTATGGGTCACCGTACTTGGCTGAATGTCACGTCACTTTCACTTTCAAATGAATCGCTGTACCCACCACAGTCCAGCCACAGTCACTGCTGAACAGACAATTAAATATTTTAATGGGTAAGAAAATGTAAAATAATTGTGACTTAATGCAAAATGAATTTGTGATTTAAAGCAGTGTGTAATGCTTCTTCTCTCATATATAACACACAATAGTCTGTGTTCAAAATAACTGTACAAGGGGTGTTTAAGATATTACTTGCCTTAATGTGGGCATGACATGGTATGCTCACAGCTATTAGAAGAAAATGCTCCCTTGGTCCAGTCACTGAACTGTCACACTGAGCAACTAATTTAGATTTTCTTCAGATCTGTCCTGCTTTGACACACTGTTTTGAGGTCTTTATAATTTACGAATAACCTGTAAATTATACAGCAATAATACAGCAGTACTCACTTGTTTATTACTGAGAACGATTCTGTCATTTCATTCCAGAAAGACAGGAACTCCTCTTCAGGTAATTTTGGCAGGCAGAGGGCAGTGCAGAGACGAGAAAGAGTCCCTCCATCTAAATCTAGACTATACTGTCGCCACACATAGAGCAAAATGAGAGCAGCATTCAGTGGCTCCATTATGAATGCATTCTTTACTTCAATGCCTGTTTGTAGGTCTGGAGTCACCCACTTCAGCATGAACCCCTTCAGAAGCTTTCTCACCTGACAGGATGAAAATGAGACGATATGCTGACTTTCATATTGACATCAGCATTTAAACTACACTTAATGTCTTTCAGTTTGTGATCAAAAGGCACTGTTCAACAAAAAGTGGAAATTTATATTTTTACCATAGAGGTGTACTAAATGTTCATCTTTTGCAGATATTTACACTCATGTCATTCCAATCTCGTAAGACCTTCTTTCTTTAGTGGAAATAATGCATAAAATTAACGAAATAATAGAAGTGAAACTCTCAAGCTCAACTAGTTAATTTCTTCAACATAACTCACGGATGTGTCTATATATATATATATATTTTTACATTTACATTTATGCATTTAGCAGACGCTTTTATCCAAAGCGACTTACAGTGCTTATTCAGGCTAACATTTCTTTTTCTACCTAACATGTGTTTCCTGAGAATCGAACCCACACCCTTTTGTACTGTTGTTCTACCAGATAGCTAGGGAATTTTTGCTTTTGTGTTCCATGAAGTCACTCGAGCTTGGAATGACATGTGGATCAGGGAAATTATGACAGTCAGAATTTTATTCTTGGTGATTTTACACTTACATCTTTTTCACCATAATTAGGTAAGACCCGTTTAACTTCTGTGCTTTCAAATACAAAAGGGTTGCCATAGACGTCATAAAACTGCTGCAGCTGACAAAAGAAGTTGCTGAGGTTAATTTTGCTCCAGCATCTCAGAAGGGAAAAGATAGAGTCCAGCATGACTGAACCAGCATTTTCTCTTCCCTTGATTATTTTATTCCTCTGCTCAGAAAGCACAAAATCCATCACTCGATTGATCACAGTTTTTGGTTCTGATGGTTCTGAATAGATGATATCATCATACTGATGCCATTCTCCTGCAATACATGGTAAGAACTCATTTGGTCTGTCAAATAAGGAATATTAAACATGAGTATGAACTTCTAAGCTTTACCTACCTTCATTAGTTAGGAGATGTGGTTTGACAAACAGACATCTGTTGGTGATTTCTTTTGAAGCCGGGTTGTAGATGTATTCATAACATAACTTATCCTTTTTAGGTTTATACACAACATACTTGTATGGGATGGACACAGATACAGCATCAGTCTTTTTGCATTCACATTTCCCTTCCACAAAAAATCCATTCTCTCCGAGATTCCTGTAATCAAATTATTCTTAAACAAGAGTTTCCAGTGAAGAATAAATAATACGTAGTCCTTTACTTACCTTGACACATGCAGCTCAGCCAAATTGTCGTCCCAGCTACCAATGCGACTACCGGCCCTTATGAAGATACGATGTTTTTCTGGTTTAAACTTAAAATCTTTTAAAACAACTGCATGAAAGTGAATGGTGAGTCTGTCACTGGAACTTATTTGTTGATTT
Organism: Carassius carassius; assembly: GCF_963082965.1. Taxonomy (NCBI): domain Eukaryota; kingdom Metazoa; phylum Chordata; class Actinopteri; order Cypriniformes; family Cyprinidae; genus Carassius; species Carassius carassius. The sequence continues at coordinate 1,288,326 of NW_026775126.1, read as the reverse complement.
GATGCTGGACTTCTGCAATTCAAAAATATTGTTAGGATAATAAACGAAGAAAAAAATATACACTAACAAATTCTTTGAAAAAGAACATTCAGACAATTCTGTATTCACCTTTTTGGAGATGTGAAATACTGACTTTCTGTATTCACACTTTCATAGTATTTCTGGTCAGCAGCAAAATCTGTCTTCCCATGGACAGACTTCACCCGCTCCAGACTGTGCTCGGCCTTCACCGGTGGATCTACACTGGAACCATTATTCTTCTAAATGCAAAATAAATCAAAATAGTCATCATTTAACTTCCATGTCTATGCTTTACGTGTTCATCAATTAGCTTTAGCTCCCTCTGGGGCAAGTTCTCAAATTAAGTGTGACCCCTGTGAGAAGTTTAGAATATTGTGTATATTTCAGAAATTGCCTGCACACAGGATGAATAAAAATGTGCATCATAAATCACCAAAAAAATCAAAATAGAATTTCAAAATAAGAAACCTTTTAAAAATCTTATTCTAGACATATTATGTTGTTAAAACTGATGTTCATGCTAGGCACCTCTTTCTTTGGGTTAGAGTTGTTGATATCTTCATTTGTTCGTGTTGAAGATACACTGGCATTCTGGTAATGCAGCACTTCTAATTCATGTCTGATATGAGTCTTTTCTTTATCGGGTCCATGTGGGATGTTTGAAGGTGATTGAGACTCTTGTGATTTGTCTGATAAACACAAAAAACAAAAGTCACGCAGCAGTGGTGAACATTTTACTTTGTTAAGGTACTTCCGTATATTTTACAAAAAATTTTACTTCATATTTCAAAGAATTGTATAAAAACACCTAATTCATTGTTATCTTAAATGGAAGAAAATGGCACACACTCTTAATTAACCTGTTGAATTGAGTCACAAATCTACCATTATGGTTCATTCACAAATCGCACTGATTCGACTCCAGCTGTCCTCACTTATTCAATGACCAGTCTGCAAATCTTCAGTTAACAATTCACTGAATTGTTCATGTCTGACTCAAATGAGCCAAGAACCAGGAGATCCTCAGAGCTTGAATGCACACGACTGAATGCACTAATGCCGAATTGTAGTATTGATAATTTTTTAATTAAAATCATAATTAAGTCATAATGTGAGTGAGTTCAAAAATGTGAGTTATTTGTGAACTAAATCTGAGGGAAAAGAATTAAGGCCATTAAGATGCTTGAATGTGAACATGTCACCAACTGTTCAAAGTAGACCACTAAGTAAAAAGTACAATATAATACAAAATACTGCCTCATGCATCTACCTCATTTCCATAGCTTTTTCAAATGATATAAAACTAGAAGTGTATCTTCTTAGGATGTTAAAATTTTTCCCCAGGTGACATCTGTTTTATATATTATCTGTATTTAATACTGCAGTGTAGCTGAATAAGCATGGCTGATGTGCTTGACTGAAACTCCAGCGTCCTAATAGGGATTTTTTACTGATGTTTGTTGTCATTGTTATATTGTAATTACATCTACATGTTTATAAATACATTTAAATAAAATAGCCTGATATGTCAACTAAATAATTTAATAATAATAATACTATTAAATAAAAAATAAAATCGGATATATTCAACTAGATTAGAAAATATGATAATACTTTCTATGAAGCCCATATTTATAACAAATTATGAGAGTATTCATAATTAATTATAATGAATGCATAATAAAAAAGTATAATATGTTGTTTCTTCTCATAAATTATCATAACAACATCTATAATAAATTATAAAACTTACTTATTTGTGGTTATAACGAACTGTGTTGTGCTCAGTTTTTCTTTCAGGCTAATTACCAGCAGCTGCAGCTCATTGTAAGCATGTCTGAGAGTGACCAAAAGAGTATAAATTGTCCACTCACTTCTCCCCCAGAACTTACTGAACTTCTCATTGTTCATGTTCAGTGAGAACCAGTGATTATTTCTTTGAGATAGGTGTGAGACCTATAGTTGGTTTTGTTGTGTTGCGGCATCTGGCTTTTGGTTTCCTTGCTGGTTTGTCCTTGTGTGGGTAATTAAAAGGTATTATGAAACCGGAGACTGACATTTTCTGTTTGCCCTCATGGGTATGGGCTGGTCGGCATTATTATAATTCAGTTGTAATTGTTGACTGTCTTTTAGTTTGGTTGTTGAATTTCTTCTAAATTAGTCTTAATTGTCAAATGCAGGGGAAGAATGCAGATAAAGTTTTAATTGTTGGTGATTTTAATATCCATGTTAATAATGAAAAAGATGCATTAGGATCAGAATTTATAGATAGGGATGTACGATAATGATTTTTCATGGCCGATTCCGATAACGATTTTTTGACAAGCAAACTGGCTGATTCCGATACCGATTTCCGATTTTTTTTTTTTATTAAGCAACAAACAAGAAAGAAGGAAAGTGTGCATAAAAAAGATGTTTATTTGGTATTTAATAGGCCAAACTGGCTTTTGGCTATTGAAAACAATAACCGTGACAGTCTGAAATTAACAGCAGTAACTGCACAGTAAGTAGACTACATTACAAACATAGATGGTACAGACATCAGCATTTAGCTTTTGTTTTTGAATTGAGTTGAAACTACAACCCGAATTCTGGAAAAGTTGGGACGTTTTTTAAATTTTAATAAAATGAAAACTAAAAGACTTTCAAATCACATGAGCCAATATTTTATTCACAATAGAACATAGATAACATAGCAAATGTTTAAACTGAGAAAAGTTACAATTTTATGCACAAAATGAGCTCATTTCAATTTTGATTTCTGCTACAGGTCTCAAAATAGTTGGGACGGGGCATGTTTACCATGGTGTAGCATCTCCTTTTCTTTTCAAAACAGTTTGAAGACGTCTGGGCATTGAGGCTATGAGTTGCTGGAGTTTTGCTGTTGGAATTTGGTCCCATTCTTGACTTATATAGATTTCCAGCTGCTGAAGAGTTCGTGGTCGTCTTTGACGTATTTTCCATTTAATGATGCGCCAAATGTTCTCTATAGGTGAAAGATCTGGACTGCAGGCAGGCCAGGTTAGCACCCGGACTCTTCTACGACGAAGCCATGCTGTTGTTATAGCTGCAGTATGTGGTTTTGCATTGTCCTGCTGAAATAAACAAGGCCTTCCCTGAAATAGACGTTGTTTGGAGGTAAGCATATGTTGCTCTAAAACCTTTATATACCTTTCAGCATTCACAGAGCCTTCCAAAACATGCAAGCTGCCCATACCGTATGCACTTATGCACCCCCATACCATCAGAGATGCTGGCTTTTGAACTGAACGCAGATAACATGCTGGAAGGTCTCCCTCCTCTTTAGCCCGGAGGACACGGCGTCCGTGATTTCCAACAAGAATGTCAAATTTGGACTCGTCTGACCATAAAACACTATTCCACTTTGAAATAGTCCATTTTAAATGAGCCTTGGCCCACAGGACACGACGGCGCTTCTGGACCATGTTCACATATGGCTTCCTTTTTGCATGATAGAGCTTTAGTTGGCATCTGCTGATGGCACGGCGGATTGTGCTTACCGACAGTGGTTTCTGAAAGTATTCCTGGGCCCATTTAGTAATGTCATTGACACAATCATGCTGATGAGTGATGCAGTGTCGTCTGAGAGCCCGAAGACCACGGGCATCCAATAAAGGTCTCCGGCCTTGTCCCTTACGCACAGAGATTTCTCCAGTTTCTCTGAATCTTTTGATGATGTTATGCACTGTAGATGATGAGATTTGCAAAGCCTTTGCAATTTGACATTGAGGAACATTGTTTTTAAAGTTTTTCACAATTTTTTACGCAGTCTTTCACAGATTGGAGAGCCTCTGCCCATCTTTACTTCTGAGAGACTCTGCTTCTCTAAGACAAAGCTTTTATAGCTAATCATGTTACAGACCTGATATCAATTAACTTAATTAATCACTAGATGTTCTCCCAGCTGAATCTTTTCAAAACTGCTTGCTTTTTTAGCCATTTGTTGCCCCCGTGCCAACTTTTTTGGGACCTGTAGCAGGCATTAAATTTTAAATGAGCTAATTAAGTGGATAAAAGTGTAAACTTTCTCAGTTTAAACATTTGCTACGTTATCTATGTTCTATTGTGAATAAAATATTGGTGTCATGTCCGCTGTCTGATCACCCCATTCTTCGGTGTGTGCGTGTGTTTCTGTATATGTCTGCAGCTCGTGTGCACATGGTGTTTTGTTTTGATCGTTCGTCTTGCACCTATCTGTGGCGTTCATCCCTCCCCCTCATCACTACTGTTTCTGCTTCTAATTGTTTGACTCCGCTCACCTGAATTCAATGTCTGTTCATCTCTTGCTCTATTTATTCTCGTCTGTCGCGCCTATCGGTGCCAGATCGTTGTTCGTCAATAGTCCCGGTGTAGTCTTTCGGTCTGATCCTGTCAAGCCTTGTTCTGTCGTGCCATTGTTTGCTGCTACTGGTTTTGTTTTGTTTTTCTATTTTTCCCCTCCCTCATTTCCTAGACCGGGCACCGGCATACTTCTGAAGAGTTTTGTTTGCTCCGTCACTGGCTCTCTCGTGGCTTCCTCCCCTCACCGCTCTCTACGCGGCCGCGCCGTTGGGCGCCCCCTGCCGGGCATTTTTGCAAGGACATTGAAGTCTCTTATTTTTGTTGGACCTTTTTCCTCATTTCCCGGCCTGTTTTTGTTCGTTGGAAGTAGCTTTTCTTTTGACTTTTTTGAATAAATTGGTCTCGCACTGTAACCTGCATCTGTGTCCAGTTGTGTTCCTGACAGAACGATCTGGCCAAGATGGACACAGCAGGTGCAGATCCTGTCAGAACTGCAGTCACCCAGCAGGGTGTTCTTTTGGGCCAGCACGAAGCCAGACTGACGAACACCACAAGGGAGGTGGAGTTTCTAGCCAACCAAGTGGCTGAGCTGACCAACCGCATCAAAGAACTGCAACGAGAGGCTGCTCAGGGTGGTGCAGTTCACCATCTTCCTCGCCATGAGCCTGAGCCCCGATGCAATAACCCACCACCCTATGATGGGGACCCCAATTCCTGCCGGGCCTTCTTGTCCCAGTGTTCTGTGGTGTTTGCCTTTGCAGCCACGCATATACGCACTTGAGATATCCAAAGTGGCTTTTGTATTGACTCTTCTAACCGGCAAGGCTAGAGACTGGGGAACCTCCGTCTGGTAGACTAAAGCTCCGTGTTGTGCTTCTTTTAAAGATTTCCGCCAGGAGATGGAGAGGCTATTCGACCGCTCTGCCAGAGGTCAGGAAGCGGCTGACCAGCTAGCACGGCTCCGTCAGGCGGGTCGCTCCGTAACAGACTATGCAATTCATTTCAAGACTCTGGCAGCTACCTGCGATTGGAATGAGGAGGCCTGTCGAGCTATGTTTCGTGCTGGGCTAGAGGATGACATCCAGGATGAGCTGGCCACTCAGGACCTGCCACGTGATTTTGACGATCTTGTTAACATGGCGTTGCGGATCGAGGGTCGCCTTCGCCGCCGTCGTCAACGCCTGGCAGTTCGTGCACCCTGGAGGACTGAGGAGTCGTCATCTGTTTCCCCCACAGAAACCACTGAGCCTGAGCCCATGCAGGTGGGGCGCCTTCGGCTCACTCCTCAACAGAAGCAGCAACGCCTCGCCCTAGGGCTATGTCTGTATTGCGGCAAATCAGGTCACTTCGCAGCAGGCTGTCCGCTAAAAGTCAAGGCTCACCAGTAAAGAGGGGGATCCTGGTGAGTGCTACCCCTTTATTGCACCCCCCCTCCTCTCGCACTCTCCTTCCTGTCTCCATTCAGTTTGGTGATGTCCTTAACTCCTGTACTGCACTGGTTGACTCGGGAGCTGAGGGCAACTTTATGGACCTCTCTCTAGCCACCCGCTGGGGAATTCCTGCAATTCCTCTTTCCGAACCTATTCCTGCCCGTTCATTGAATGGCACTTTGATCACCACTGTCTCCTATGCTACTCCTCCTGTCAATCTTATAGTCTCGGGCAATCACCGTGAGGTGACCACGCTGTACCTTCTTGAATCCCCGAGTGCTCCCATAGTTCTGGGGCACCCGTGGTTGGTGCAACATGGCCCTCACGTGGATTGGTCCAGCAACTCTGTCTTGTCTTGGAGTAAGTTTTGTCTTGCGTCTTGTTTGGGTGCTGCCTCTTTCCCTGTGTCTGTGTGTCCTGTCTTGCAGGTGGAGGCTGCTGATTTGAAGGGGGTCCCGGTGGAGTACCACGACCTGTGCCAGGTGTTTAGTAAGTCCCGGGCCACCTCCTTACCTCCACATCGCCCTTATGATTGTGCCATTGAGCTCCTCCCAGGCACTTCTCCGCCCAAGGGTCACTTGTTTTCCCTTTCAGGTCCTGAAAGAGAGGCCATGGACAAATATATTAATGAATCCCTCAAAGCCGGTCTCATCCGACCCTCTTCATCTCCTGCAGGTGCTGGGTTCTTCTTTGTCAAGAAGAAGGACGGCTCCTTGCGTCCTTGTATAGATTATCGAGGCCTGAATGACATCACTATTAAAAACAGGTACCCCTTGCCTCTTATGTCGTCTGCCTTTGAGCTATTGCAGGGAGCCAAGGTCTTCACCAAGCTAGACCTTCGGAATGCCTATCACCTAATCCGCATACGTGAGGGGGATGAGTGGAAGACAGCTTTCAACACACCCACGGGACACTTTGAGTACCGGGTCCTACCATTTGGTCTGACCAATGCCCCAGCTGTCTTCCAGGCCCTGGTTAACGACGTGTTGAGAGACATGGTGAATCGCTTTGTCTTCGTGTATCTTGATGATATCTTGATATTTTCCCCATCTCTGCAGGTACACACTCAGCATGTTCGCCAGGTGTTACAACGGCTGCTGGAGAACCAGCTCTATGTTAAGGCGGAGAAGTGCGTCTTCCATGCCCAGTCGGTTCCGTTCCTGGGGTTCGTTGTTTCCGCGGGGGAGATCAAAGCGGACCCCTGTAAGGTAAGGGCCGTTGCCGAGTGGCCAGCTCCTGACTCTCGTAAAGCTCTGCAGCGGTTCCTGGGGTTTGCCAACTTCTATCGGCGGTTCATCCGGAACTTTGGTCAGATTGCTGCACCTTTAACGGCACTCACCTCTCCCAAGGTACCGTTCAAGTGGAATACTGGGGCACAGGAGGCCTTTGATAAATTAAAGTCCCGTTTTATCTCTGCTCCTGTCTTGTCTATTCCAGACCCTGAACGTCAATTCATTGTTGAGGTGGATGCCTCCGATGTCGGAGTGGGCGCGGTCCTATCTCAGCGGTCGCACGAGGACGGAAAGGTGCATCCCTGTGCCTTCCTCTCCCACCGCCTGAGTCCCCCAGAACGGAATTACGACATAGGTAATCGGGAGTTGTTGGCGGTCAGGCTGGCTTTGGGGGAGTGGCGTCACTGGTTGGAGGGCGCAGCTCGGCCCTTCCTGGTCTGGACGGATCACAAAAACCTCGAGTATATCCGTTCGGCCAGGAGGCTGAGCTCCCGACAGGCTCGCTGGGCCCTCTTCTTCGGCCGGTTCAATTTCACGCTGTCTTACAGGCCCGGGTCCAAAAATGTTAAGCCCGATGCTCTTTCTCGTCTCTTCGAGGCTCCTGGGAGGGAGGAGTCAGCAGACACCATCTTGCCCAAGGGGGTGGTGGTGGCATCCCTCTCTTGGGACATCGAGAGACGAGTAGAGGAGGCCCTAATTAAGGGGCCTGTGCCGAAGGGGGGTCCAGCGGGTAATCTGTTTGTTCCCACCAAGTTGCGTTCTGAAGTCATCCAGTGGGGTCACTCGTCCAGGCTGGTTTGTCATCCAGGAGTCCGGAGGTCGCTGGCTGCCATCCGCCAGCGATTCTGGTGGCCATCCATGGCCAAGGATGTCAGGCAGTTCGTGGCTGCCTGCTCGGTGTGCGCTCAGAACAAGACTTCCAATGCGCCTCCCGTTGGTCTGCTCCACCCGTTGCCCATCCCTTCTCGCCCCTGGTCACATTTGGCCCTTGATTTTGTCACTGGCCTTCCGGAATCTAAGGGTAACACCGTCATTCTTACGGTGGTGGACCGTTTCTCTAAGGCGGCCCATTTCATTCCCCTTCCCAAGCTCCCCTCAGCCAAAGAGACTGCTCAGGTGATGGTTGATCACGTGTTCCGGATTCATGGTCTTCCGGTCAACGTGGTCTCTGATAGGGGTCCCCAGTTTGTCTCTCGGTTTTGGAGGGAGTTCTGTCGGCAGATCGGGGCCTCTACGAGTCTGTCTTCAGGATTCCATCCCCAGACCAACGGGCAGTCTGAGCGGGCAAACCAGGATTTGGAACGTACTCTTCGCTGCCTGGCATCCCAAAATCCCAGCTCCTGGTGTCAACAGCTATCCTGGGTAGAATACGCCCATAACTCCCTTCCGGCTTCTGCCACAGGTATGTCCCCATTCCAGTGTTCTGTCGGTTATCAACCTCCCTTGTTTCCCACACAGGAACCCGAAGCTGCGGTCCCGTCTGCTTTGGCCTTCGTCCGACGGTGTCGACGCACCTGGAAGAGGGCTAAGGCGGCCTTGGCCCAGGCTAGTAGGCGGACTAAAGCAGCGGCCGACCGTCACCGGACTCCTGCTCCCCGCTATGTGTGTGGTCAACGGGTATGGCTCTCCACCAAGGACCTGCCTCTCAGGGTAGCCTCACGCAAGTTGGCACCCAGGTTCATTGGCCCATACCGGATCACCAAGGTCCAGAGTCCGGCGGCGGTACAGCTCAAGCTCCCTACCACGCTTGGTCGGGTGCACCCTGTTTTCCATGTTTCCAGGGTTAAACCTGTGTTCCATTCCCCTCTTGTTCCTTCTGCCCCAACCCCCCCTCCCCCCCGTCTAGTGGATGGCTCCCCGGTCTATACGGTGCGGAAGTTGCTAGATGTCCGACGTAGGGGTCGGGGCTTTCAATATCTTGTGGACTGGGAGGGCTATGGCCCAGAGGAGAGGAGCTGGGTTCCGGCCCGGGACATCTTGGATCGGACACTGGTCGAGGACTTCTACCGGCGACGAGGTGAGCCCCTTCCTGCGGCGCCTGGTGGCGTCCGTCGGAGGGGGGGTACTGTCATGTCCGCTGTCTGATCACCCCATTCTTCGGTGTGTGCGTGTGTTTCTGTATATGTCTGCAGCTCGTGTGCACATGGTGTTTTGTTTTGATCGTTCGTCTTGCACCTATCTGTGGCGTTCATCCCTCCCCCTCATCACTACTGTTTCCGCTTCTAATTGTTTGACTCCGCTCACCTGAATTCAATGTCTGTTCATCTCTTGCTCTATTTATTCTCGTCTGTCGCGCCTATCGGTGCCAGATCGTTGTTCGTCAATAGTCCCGGTGTAGTCTTTCGGTCTGATCCTGTCAAGCCTTGTTCTGTCGTGCCATTGTTTGCTGCTACTGGTTTTGTTTTGTTTTTCTATTTTTCCCCTCCCTCATTTCCTAGACCGGGCACCGGCATACTTCTGAAGAGTTTTGTTTGCTCCGTCACTGGCTCTCTCGTGGCTTCCTCCCCTCACCGCTCTCTACGCGGCCGCGCCGTTGGGCGCCCCCTGCCGGGCATTTTTGCAAGGACATTGAAGTCTCTTATTTTTGTTGGACCTTTTTCCTCATTTCCCGGCCTGTTTTTGTTCGTTGGAAGTAGCTTTTCTTTTGACTTTTTTGAATAAATTGGTCTCGCACTGTAACCTGCATCTGTGTCCAGTTGTGTTCCTGACAATTGGCTCATGTGATTTGAAATTCCTTTAGTTTTCATTTTATTAAAATTTAAAAAACGTCCCAACTTTTCCGGAATTCGGGTTGTACATAGAACTGGCCTTAAATGAAAAGATTAACTGTAACCATGTGAAATTAAAGGCAATAACTGCATAGTTCTACAGTCAAAACAACACAATCAACACACATTCAATAAGAGCTTTCTTAATCAGCATTCAGTATTTGTTTTAGTTTTTAAATTTGGCTTAAAAAAAGGTCTTTACCAGTGAGACTAAATAAAAGTATGCTATATAAATACATTATTCCAAAATGTTAAAATCAAATAATGTTGGTGCGAATAAAACAAAGATGCAAAGTGTTTCATTCATCCAATTAAAAAAAATTAGGATAATGATTCACATCTATATTTTTTTACTTGAGCCAATGAAAAACTGAACCAATTAACTTATTGTCTCAAGTAAAAAAAGTATAGATGTGAATCATTAACCTAAACTTTTTTAATTGGATGGATGAAACACTTTTTTTCAGTGTGCTACAGCAGGTGATTTTTAAATCAAATTAAGTCGATGTAATTTTAATGTAAAATAAAAATAATCATCCTATAGAGAACTGATGTTTATTTTTGTCTTTTCAAATGTGTATGCAAGTTCTACTTTACAAAAAAAAAACATTTCAGTTTTGTCACAGTTTAGTCCGTGATGAGCTGAACATCTGTTCAGGGTGCGGACCGGTACAGTAAGTGCGAGCAGGAAAGGGGCTCTTATTTTGTACATCAGTACACCAACGGCTTTTCGCTTCCTGCTATCTGTGCCTTGATTTAACAAGTTTATACAATTCTTCCTCTCCTATAGTAGAGAATGAGTGGAACTGTTCCTCAGGGGGTCTATAGTGCACTGTCTGATGTGATACTGTAGTTGACGGCTGAATGGTTGCAATTTTATCTCTAATAGTATCGATTTTGGTAGTAAAGTAGTTCATAAAGTCATTACTGCTGTGGTGTTGGGAAATGTCAACACTTGTTGAGGCTTTATTTTTCGTTAATTTAGCCACTGTATTGAATAAATACCTGGGGTTATGTTTGTTTTCTTCTAAAAGAGAAGAAAAGTAATCGGATCTAGCAGTTTTTAATGCTTTTCTGTAGGATAGGTTACTTTCCTGCCAAGCAATACAAGATACCACTAGAAAAGGTGGTATCCTCACAATTATATTCCTTCTTAGAGAATGGTATATGTGAGGATTTCCAGTCAGGATTTAGACCGTATCATAGTACTGAGACTGCTCTCCTTAGAGTTACAAATGACCTGCTCTTATCATCTGATCGTAGTTGTATCTCTCTATTAGTTTTATTGGATCTTAGTGCTGCGTTCAACACTATTTCCACAACATTCTTTTGCATAGACTTGAACACTTTGTTGCCATTAATGGAAGTGCATTAGCATGGTTTAAATCGTACTTAGCAGTGAATGAAGAGGTATCATGTCGATCACAAGTGCAGTATGGAGTAACTCAAGGCTCAGTACTAGGGCCGCTACTCTTCATGCTTTAAATGTTACCCTTGGGAGATATCATCAGGAAACATGGTGTTAGCTTTCACTGTTATGCTGATGATACTCAGCTCTATATTTCTTCGCGGCCTGGTGAAACACACCAATTTGAAAAACTAATGGAATGCATAGTCGATATAAAAAACTGGATGACATGTAATTTCTTACTGCTAAATTCTGAAAAAACAGAGGTGTTAATTATAGGACCTAAAAACTCTGCTTGTAATAACCTAGAACACTGTCTAAGAATTGGTGACAGCTCTGTCAATTCTTCGTCATCAGTTAGGAACCTTGGTGTAGGGTTGGGTATTGATTGGGTTTTATTCGATACCGGTGCCATTTCAATACTTTTAAAATATCGGTGCCTAAACGGTACCTGAACCGATACTTCTAAAATAAATAAATAATGAAATAAAAAAATCGTAAAAAGGAAAACATTAAAGAACATTAAAAAGATTTAAAATAAATCCATAGCATTCACACGCTCCTTGGATACTCTCATTTCCCAAGCTTCCTTTACTCTAAGGCTAATAAATATATTTCATGATCTGGGTCATTATTTAACACAAAACCTGGAGCAATCTAGAAAAGTAATGGGTTGAAAGTCGCATGTCTCATGAGTTTATATTTCAAATCTGAATAAGGTATCAGGAAAAATGAGACTCCTGCAAATATTTTTATGAGACTATGTCTACACCCCCCAAATATATAAAAAAAATTACCAACAGTGCTGAAGGCTTCTACAAACTATTTAATAATAATAATGCATTTTATTTCATGGCGCCTTTCAGAACACCCAAGGTCACCTTACAAGCAATATACAGGTCACTGCATAAGACAAAACAAACAACAAACAAACAGCATATACATATAAAGTGGATTTAAGTCTCAAAAAATATTATTAAAAAGCCTGTATAAAAAGATATGTCTTAAGACGCTTTGTACAAGTCAACAAGCAATCGCTATTGCGAACATCGAGGGGAAGAGAGTTCCATAGGCGGGGGGCAACAGAACTAAAAGATCTGGCACCCATAGTAGTAAGTCAAATCCGAGGTACCGCAAGAGAAATTAAAGATGAAGATCTAAGTGCACGTGAAGGAGTATAAACCTGGAGAAGTTGAGTAAGGTATTGTGGTGTGAGATTGTGAAGTGCCTTATAAGTGAGTAGCAATATTTTGAATTCAACTCTATATTTTACTGGAAGCCAGTGCAATTGCTGGAGAACCGGAGAAATGTAATCAGTATAAGGTGTTCTAGAGAGAACACGAGCTGCAGAATTCTGAACCAATTGAAGCTTATGCAGCAATTTGGAAGGAATACCTGTAAGAAGAGCATTGCAGTAGTCTATACGTGAGGTGACTAGTGCATGAATGAGAACTGCAGTATTATTATTTGAAAGAAATGGACGTAGACGATTAATATTGCGGAAGTATGCAATCCGTGTGATATTATTAATCTGAGCTTTAAAAGATAGTGTGCTATCCATGATGACACCCAAACTTTTAACCTGAGAGGATGGACAGATTGCAGTATTATCAATGTGTAAAGAGAAACAATTAGATTTAGACACAGCAGATCCTCAGTTTTATTGCCATTTAATTTCAAGATGTTCGCTGAAAGCCAGTCTTTAATTTCAGCTAAACAGCTTGACAAAGATGGCGGAGGAAAAGAACCGGTAGGTTTGGCGGACAGGTAAAGTTGGGTGTCATCCGCATAACAGTGAAAATTAATACCATATTTCCTTAAAATATCACCAAGAGGGAGCATATATATAATGAAGAGAAGCGGGCCCAAAACAGAACCCTGGGGAACACCAGCGGTGACTGTAGATAGTCTTGAACTAAAACCTTTTAATTGAATACGCTGACTGCGTCCAGATAGATATGAACTAAACCAAGACAGAGCAGTGCCAGTAATACCAATGGAAACTAATCTGTCAAGAAGTATGTTATGTGAGACAGTATCAAAGGCAGCGCTCAAGTCAAGAAGGACAAGTATAGTTAAAATCCCAGAGTCACTTGCCAACAGTAGATCATTGGTTATTCTGACAAGAGCAGTCTCAGTGCTATGGTGGGGACGAAAACAAGATTGGAATTGTTCATACAAGTTATTATTGGACAGGTGTTCATGAATTTGAATTGCAATACACTTTTCAACTACCTTAGACATGAATGGTAAATTTGAAATTGGACGAAAATTTTCAAAATCAAATGGATCACCCCCTGGTTTCTTAAGTATGGGTGTAATAATAGCAGATTTAAGAGATGGAGATACAAAACCAGAACCAAGTGAAGCATGAACAATTTTAGTAATCAACGGCAAAAGGGCTGGTAAACAAGCTTTTACTAAAGGAGTTGGTAGAGGGTCTAATTGACAAGTCGAAGATTTAGATTTACCTATCAGACCCACTATCTCTGAAATAGTTGGTAGTGTAAAGTTAGAGAAAACAGAGTGGGGGGGTATGTGAGTGATAGACTGACAGGAATCATTGTGAAGAGTACCAGTAAGTAATTGCCGATGTACATTTTCAACCTTAGATGTAAAAAAAGTCAAAAAGCGATCACATAAGTCTATATACATATCAGATGGCAAAGAATCAGGTGGTTTCAGAATATTTAATCATTAAACATACCACTGCATAGTTTTTTTTCCATTATAAAACACTAGACAGAAACTTAGACATCATATAAGTGATTTATTTGAGCACTAGAAAAATACAATAAGAATATTTGAGTAGGAAAAATAAGAATAACAAAGAAAAAAAAAAGATTTAACTTTGTTTGCCAATTACAGAACATCATGAGATTGCTAGAAATGCAGCATTTACAATGAATTACGATGCAAATAAGTGCACATGTGCTGATGGCAACTTATACAGATGGTAATAACACAAATGCACCATACAGTAAATAATCCACTCTCTCTATTCATATAGACGCGTTCACTTTGATAGTCGTGATTATACAGTAATATTGAGCTGATTTGGGCTGATTTGCACTCATGCACATACATTCACATTCAACATAAAACACACTCTCACATATATAAAAACTGTTGAAAAATAAAACAAACAAAGGAAAAGGCGATCGCTGTAAGTTCCGCCTCCATCAGCTGACAGGTGCATCAGAGCACGTCACGAGGGAGCGCCAAATTCAAATAAACTATCTTTCGCCTATCTTTCATTCATTCTTTTCCCGGTGGATTGTCTCATTCTGTTTGTAACACTGTACGCTGCAAAACCATGCAGTTTTTTTAACGTAAACAAAGGAATTATGATCCATATTACAACGTTATTGCTTCGTTGGACTAAACGTGCTTCATGAGATGTCGTTCCGTGGACCCTTACCTTCCTAACTAAACCGGGATTTACACATGTGGATGTGTTTATGACTCGTTATTACGATGGATCTGGTATGTACAGCGTTTCTAATGTTCATGTTTGTATGTGTACTGCTTACACAAATGTAGCAAATACAGTCTTTATAAGCTTTCCATTAAAAAAACAGCGATCTGTCATCGATGCTTGAGGCTTAGATCTTTATAATGATACATAGTTTGTCAAGATTACATTTGTCCCGTTTCATTTAATCTATTCGTAAACACTAACACGTGCGATTTTAGGAGCTTTGAGGACGAGGACGTCGGGGTGCAGGCTAAGAGGTTAAATTAATTTTGGCCTGCCAATACCTGAAGAATGCCTGCCCGAAGGGCTACAAAGGATTTAGAAATTTTGCGACCACTGAGGTGTGTTTCCCAAAAACATTGTTAATAACGAAATTGCTTGTGACCGTAGGAAATGAGCCCTGTCAATTCTGACTCAGCGATTCTTTTGTGACTCTTTTTCACTTAAAGTTTGGTCCATTCATTAAACAAATCAACTGTGGTAGTTGTTTTGGCTACTTTTATTATGTGTTTGGTGCGTCTGGATTCATTTGAAGCTTGGAATGCAGCATGAAACAGCACAGAATCCCATTCATTGTATTCAATTGAATTTTATATTGATTAGAAGATTTAAATGACATAACATTTTTTGTTGTTCATGAAATTCTGTGGAAAATTTATGTTCTTAAAAATTAAATGCAAAGAAAACACAAATTTTATAGCTGGTAGATGTTGGACATCAAGTTATTTTCCTTTTGTGTTACAAAGCTTAAGTATTTCAAAGTATTCTAAAGTATTTAGATTAAGTTACTAAACCTTAGTAATCTAACAAAGTACGTTACTGATTTCTTTTTAAAGCTTGTATTTTGTCATAATGTCATATGTAAATTAGCCTACAGTCTTAGGCACATTAGGGTTTCCCCCCCAAAAAAAGGGGTTTAAGCCAGTTATTAATATCTTTTGCTGTAGAGTGTCAGTAAATCTTTCGATCTGGTGCCAATTTCGATACCGGTTCCTAACGATACTTTTTTCGATACCATATGTTTTAAAATCCATTTCAACATCAACACAAATACATAAATCACAAAACTTTTATTTTTCACCTTATTTAACCCTTGTGCATTGTTGTGGACGTTTTCGTCCACTAGGGGGTAAAGTTGAGTCTTATTTTGGCAACAACTTTCTCTGTGTTTGAGCTAATTGAATGATTTTTGGTGACAAATCTTATTTTGAAATTTTTCAAAAACTCAACGGTACACTGTGGGCAAATTCACTACCCTTTCGGGATGTTCGTGGATGAAAACATCCACTAAATTAAACTGCTGTAAAAATGTATCAGATAAATATTTTTTTCAATTTTTTTGCATAAATCTATTAATCAACCTCAGTCCTGATCAAAACTACCAATTTTTTTTTAAAATTCCAAGATTTTAACTTTTTAATTACCAAGTTCATAAATGATGTCACTGATTTGGGGAAAAAACACACAAAATTACATATTTTCAATATTAAAAGTGATTTTTTTTTTTACCTTTTATCACAGTCTTGGGCATGTCAAAGCTTTGATGCATTGTTAGTTTTTGTGCAGCATTAGATTTAAATTTTTTCTCCCTAATTTGTTGTTGGTGGCTGTTTTTGCCCCATTGACTTCCATTATAACGACATTTTTTTGATTGCAAAGCCATGACACCATATAATCATGCATTCTTGATTGTTTGTGGTTTTCCCTTTTGGGAAGAGGTAAAATTTTTTATTTTTTACAGTTGATCACTAGGTGGGACCATTAACCCTTTAAATAGGCCTGTGCAAAAAAAGGCTTGGTTTCTGGCTTGTATATGGAGTTATATGGAGTATAACAGCTAATTATAGTGTTTGTGTGTGTGTGAGATTCTTGATTGTTGGTGGTTTTCCCTGTTGGGAAGAGGTAACATTTGTTATTTTTTACAGTTGATCACTAGGTGGGACCATTAACCCTTTAGATAGGCCTGTGTAAAAAAAGGCTTAGTTTCTGGCTTGTATGGAGTTATATGGAGTATAATAGCAAATTATAGTGTGGGTGTGTGTGTATGTGTGTGTGTGTGTGTGTGTGTGTGATAGAGAGAGAGAGAGAAAGAGAGGGTGTGAGAGAGACCTTTGTGCACTTACCTTGATGTACAGTATCTGAAAAAATCAAAATATGCACCTCATGCTCTCAGAACTACATGGAGTAAACAGTAAAAAAAGAAGTGCGTTTATGCACCTGCTGCCTTTTGATGGTGAAAAGTAGTGAAAATTTAGGATGCACTTGGCCGAAAACCGAAACTGAAGCCGAAAATGGCTTCTTTTAAAAACGTAGCCTATATATATATTGCTTGGATTTAATGGATCTGAATTGAAAAATCACAATATAATAATCAAACTTTTATTAACAGTTACATAACAAAACATAAAATATTTTTTACAATAAATATAAATAATAATTATTCTTCAAGTTTTATGTTCCATCAAATAAAATAGTTTTTTAAAAATTGTGCAAAAAAATCCACAATTTTGGAGATTTTTGCAGAACAAATGTTACATATTGCAACTTTGGTGTCCTCTCGTATAGGGCTGTCACTTTTGTGAAAAAAAAATCCTGTTCGATTTTTGAGACATAGGCAAAGTGTTCATTGAATCGTTAGTAAATTGCCTTTATTTGGTGTTGATCCGTTTTTCAACGCCAAATATAGGCAAATCCACCGACAACTAAACAGGCATTAGGGCGAACGTAAAGAGGGCGCTTGAGACGCGCACAAGTCAGCAATGTGGACTGCCATAACATCAATGAAAAACATTACTGAAGGCTACATTGATATTATGCACTAATAGGCTCTGTCTGTGTGTGTGTGTGTCAGAACCTGCAGTTGCTGTGTGACGCGCATTCGCTGCGAGCGTATAGTGACGAGCTGAACGCGCTCAGAGAGAAGGCCGTTAAAATCGATTCCCTGTTCCTTGTGTTGGTTGGTCCGATCGATTGTGCAGCTTTTGTGACAAGCCTTTTTTGATTGTGACAGCCCTTTGACATGCTTAATCTTTGATAGGCAGACGCGTGATAAAAGCTCGACCGTGAGTGAAACCTAAGCGCTTGCTCACGGATGGGAGGGGCGGGTGACATTCATTTTCGGTTTACGGTTTCGGCTGTATTTTTTTTTTTGGCCCGAAACCGATAATGCCATTTCGCCCGAAAATTTTCGGCGGCCGAAATTTCGGTGCACCCCTAGTGAAAAGTACAGATGGCCTATATGTGAAATGCTCCTCTTTTCTTGATGGTAAAGCCAGTTTAAAACCTTAAAATCCAGTAAAAAAATCTACTCCGCATCAAATTTCTGAACATAAGGTATTATGAACCAAAATGCAATACCAACTTCAAATAAGCTGCAGTCACAGTCACGCTACATAACGCTACATAATCATTTCTAAAACTTTGGTACAAGTCAAGCCCTTTCTCGTGTTGCTTGCTGCTCTTCTCACCATTAGATATCCAGCACGATGGCATGCAAGTGTTTAAATCCACGTACTTTGCTTTTGTTTAGTCTATTCGCTTGTTAAGTCTGACGTCACGTAGCAGCGCTTCCGTGTCCAAACGCTCTATCAGTTACCACGAGAAAACAACAAAAGGTGCTAATATAAACTCACAAAGTAATAGAATACTAGCGAAAAAGTTATAATATTAACCTTTAACTCCATGCCGAAGTACCAGATAGCCAGACAATGAAAATATAAATATTAAAAAAAATATATAAAAATTATTTGTGTTTGAGACGCTGTGAGCACGGAGACTGTAGTGTATATCGTAAGTTTGAAAGCGTTTAACTTAAATTATCAATATGAATAAACAGTGCTCATAAACGGCTGCTGAGGTCATATTCTCAAGTGAAGCGAGTTGAGGCCTGGACCCGGAAACAGCGCTTCTTACGTCATCACTTAACAACCGAATACTTTCACCACCATTAAAAGGCAGCAGGTGCATAAATACACTTGTGTTTACTCCATGTAGTTCTAAGAGCTGTGGTGTACATTGTGATTTTCTGAAATACATTAAGGTAAGTGCGCAAAGGTCTCTCTCACACACACTCTCTCTCTCTTTCTCACACACACACACATACACACTCAATATAATATGCTGTTATACTCCATATAGCTTCATATACAAGTCAGAAACTAAGCTTTTTTTGCACAGGCCTATCTAAATGGTTAATGGTCCCACCTAGTGATCAACTGTAAAAATAACAAATGTTACCTCTTCCCAACCGTGAAAACCACCAACAATCAAGAATCTCACACACACACAAACACTATAATTTGCTGTTATACTCCATATAACTCCATACAAGCCAGAATCTAAGCCTTTTTTTGCACAGGCCTATCTAAAGGGTTAATGGTCCCACCTAGTGATCAACTGTAAAATTAACAAATTTTACCTCTTCCCAAAAGGGAAAACCACAAACAATCAAGAATGCATGATTACATGGTGTCATGGCTTTGCAATCAAAAAATGTCGTTATAATGGAAGTCAATGGGGCAAAAACAGCCACCAACAACAAATGAGGGAGAAAAAAATTAAATCTAATGTTGCACAAAAACTAACAATGCATCAAAGCCAATGTTGCTACTAATCTTTGACATGCCCAAGACTTTTATAAAAATTAAAAAAAAAATCCAGCCACAATTACTTTTATATTGAAAATAAGTCATTGTGTGTGTTTTTTTCCCCCAAATCAGTGACATCATTTATAAACTTGGCAATTAAAGAGTTAAAATCTTGGATTTTTTAAAAACATTTGGTAGTTTTGATCAGGACTGAGGTTGATTAACAGATTTATGCAAAACAATTTGAAAAAAAAAATATGAATCTGATACATTTTTACAGCAGTTTAATTGAGTGGATGTTTTCATCCCGAACAACTCGAAAGGGTAGTGAATTTGAACAATCCACAAGGGTTAAAACAAATTCTGGTAACACTTCACACTCAGGATAACATTATTAATACAACTGGTTGTGCTTTTTGGATAGGGGTGCGCCATTTAGGGGCGGACTGGAACCAAAAAGTTGCCCTGGACTTTCTGGACCACAGCAGCCCACCACATCATAACGCAAATGCCCGTTTTGATGTCATTTATTAATTTAATATTTAAGTAAAAAGTTTGGGGATTTTAACCAATAGGGCAACTGATCCTCCGTTGTCAAAAAAAAAAAAAAAAAAGACCAGCAGCTGTTCATTTAGCGACTCCTAGTGGGCGATACATGCTCATCAAGACACAAACATTCTTCTAGAACTCACACTTTGCATTTAGTTAGCAGATATACGTTTATAAACTCAAACAATAGCTTTATGTGCTTAACAGATGAACTTGAAGTCTTTATTCATTCAAGATGTTCAATAATAGATAATCTTTGGCTCGGTAATACAAGTTCATGATCCGATTAGTGAACCGATGATTATTTTGAGTCAATCTTTTAAAATAATAATTTATTTTGTTTAACGAAACAAGTGTGGAAACCAGTGTTTAACAAACTGGATAGATCTAAGGTGAATCGCCAATCACGGCGAATTTAGGTCCTTACATGCACGTATGCTACAAGCTCACACAGACACAGCTGCTTGGCAAAAAAAAACAAAAAAACAAACACAAAAAAAAGGCCGCTTGGCTTTTGGAACTGAAACTTGGCACTGAAAGATAAATAATTTTTCGATACTCATAGTATCCAAGTTTTTTGTTCGATACCATAAAGGCATCGAAGTTCGGTACCCAGCCCTAAGGAAATATCAGTTTACATTTCCAAACATTCATTTTTCCCTTCATTTTAATAATATTCTAGTGAGATTGTTGAATGCACATGCAGTATGACAACAGACTGCCTAAGACTTTTGCACAATAGTCTATGTATAAAATACGTATAATTAAATTAAGTATTTTTAAATAAATGTAAAGTATGCGTTCATATGTGTTAAGGGGTAGATTTTCGCTGGAGGAAATAGCTGTGGTGTGATAAGCAGTGTAAGAGAAACAGGTCAATTTAGCTCAAAGGGAATCATTTAAGATTTTAAAGGGAATTTGAACAGAATCACTGTTTCACGGCTGATCACTGAGACGCCCTGTGATTCACTGAATGAGCCGTTTAACATCAAATCTGCGCTGGATATTAATATCCAAACTATAGTGAAAACACTATCAATTAGCACAGTAACAAGATCAGCAGTTTAAGACATTAACTTGTAAGCACAAAACACAAGATACTTCTCTTTTCAATATGAATAAGGCTTTATTATATAAATCTAAGACATAAACGTATCTAACACATAAACGCACGCACTCACACATTCACACAAGTTGCAGGAAGATCGAAAGTTAGGGAAAGATGAGATTAAGAGAATGGAAATGTGGAATCCCATGTTTACAGCAATACGTGAAATTGCATAAACATGAACAACCATCAATCACTTAATTAACCCTCGCATTGAGTTCCTCAATGAGGTTAAAATTATATTAGATACACCAGCACAAATTTCTGAAGGTACATTGCCTGTGTAAATGTGTCCCTTTGTTGTCTTTGAAAGGGGGTTTCCCGATGTCGCTGATTGGCTGGAGGTTGAAGTAACTTCTTGGGAAACCCGTGGTTGGGTGTTGGCTGAAGACACGGAGTTGTGTGGATGGTTGAAGTTGAACGGGCGGTCAGACTCAGAGACACGACATTACAAAACTTAACTCAGAACACGAAACTCTCAAACGGAAAAGAAAAGAAAAGAAGTAAAGTTTGGCCAGACTAGGTGGTGTTTCTTCTCATTGTGGCTAAGTCGCAGCAGGCGTGCAGGCCGAAGCACGCTTGAACCACGCTCCAAGAACAGTGATGACTAAAAGCATGGCTAAAAGCTAAAGCTAGCAAGCAAAGCTACAAGCTAAAAGCATACTAAAAGCTAGCATGACTGATAGCACAACCTAAAAAGCAAAAAGCTAAAAGCTAAAAAGCAGAATTTTATGGTGTCCTAAGTATTTAAACTGGCCTGTTGGCCACACCTCAAATGTTGTCTTGACCAATCAGATATTGTCTTGGCTCGGGGGTATCATAAATCATATGTTATCTTACCAAGCATGTGGTCCAAATTTTCCCGCTCTTGACGGGTATAATTTTGGACATGATTCCTAGAACAAGAATATGATACATTTGACAAATAACTGATGGTCATGAATGTTTCAAGCTAACAGATTCGAACACGTACACACTAAACATGAATATGTATCCTTAAGCTATCCCATAGTTATTAAAAGACATACACAATAAGTGATTATAACATGTGTGGGTCAAATGTGTGGGTTACATATAAATGAATATGGAGTGAAACGATGGACTGATATTCATTTATAAGTCTTTTTGAGTTCATTAAAAAGACAGTTTCTGTTGCCATTCTCTGACATAGGGATGTTCTTTGGAGACCAGAGATTAAAAGTCCCCCTTAGGAATTTCAGTCTGGCTCTGCTAGGTGGGGGAAGTCATCCAAGGATATTGTGTTTATACATTTTTTATATATACTCTCATGGGTTTACACGTGATGTCCGGCGTTGCACCTCAATTACTTGCCCCAAATTACTTGACAATCTCTTCTCCGAATTGAAATTGTCAATAATTGTTCTAGTGGTGTTAATGTTGAAAGCTGTTCTGTGAAAGCGTTGGTTATCTTGCTTGGGACTTGTGGCACATAATGTTTTATGACTTCCTGTTGCCTTTCTGAAGAATTTGGCTCATGTTTCAACCACAGTCCTGATCGATTCTTTAATTTGTCTGGTTCGAGTCAGATCTGCTACAGCGGTGAACAGAGCAAAAATTTTACAGTAGATGAGAAACCGATTGCTCCTCATGACCTTTTGTAAACTGTATTTATGACAACGAACTGCACAGACACAGATATTATAATAATTTATCTATAAACATACACCTTGTGTCCTCTGTTTGTGTTTGAGTCCGTTCGCGCTGCTCCGCCCGCGGTCTGTGGATTGAAGAGCGCACTGAAAGACGGAGAAAAGACAAATCTGCCACCGTTTTCATATGACATTTAAGCGGACTGACTTTGAGGCAATCGCAAATTTGTGTACAGTTTATGAAGCCCCGCTAAAAAAGCCTAGCGACGACCATGCTTCGTGGGTACATTTTCAGAGAACCAATACAAATATTTCAATTGATCACTCAGGCATTTAAGAGTCACCAAAATATGCGTGCTGATTCGGTTCAGTGCATACCGGTTCCATAGGTACCAGGTTTCGGTACCCAACCCTACCTAGGTGTGCTATTTGATAGCAATCTTACCTTAGAAAGCCACATTTCAAGAATTTGTAAAACTGCATTTTTCCATCTCAAAAATATATCTAAATTACAGCCTATGCTCTCAATGTCAAATGCAGAAATGTTAATCCATGCATTTATGACCTCAAGGTTAGATTATTGTAATGCTTTATTGGGTGGTTGTTCTGCACGCTTAGTAAACAAACTACAGCTAGTCCAAAATGCAGCAGCAAGAGTTCTTACTAGAACCAGGAAGTATGACCGTATTAGCCCGGTCCTGTCAACACTGCACTGGCTCCCTATCAAACATCGTATAGATTTTAAAATATTGCTTATTACTTATAAAGCCCTGAATGGTTTAGCACCTCAGTATTTGAATGAGCTCCTTTTACATTATGATCTTCTACGTCTGCTACGTTCTCAAAACTCAGGCAATTTGATAATAACTAGAATATCAAAATCAACAGCGGGCGGCAGATCCTTTTCCTATTTGGCACCTAAACTCTGGAAAGTGACGTGACATTCAGCCAAGTATGGTGACCCATACTCAGAATTTGTGCTCTGCATTTAACCCATCCGAAGTGCACACACACAGAGCAGTGAACACACACACACACTGTGAACACACACCCGGAGCAGTGGTCATCATTTATGCTGCGGCACCCGGGGAGCAGTTGGGGGTTCGATGCCTTGCTCAAGGGCTCCTAAGTCGTGGTATTGAAGGTGGAGAGAGAACTGTACATGCACTCTCCCCACCCACAATTCCTGCCGGCCCGGGACTCAAACTCACAACCTTTCGATTGGGAGTCCGACTCTCTAACCATTAGGCCACGACTTCCCTAAAAATATTTTAAAGATCAAGTGGGCTGCATTTATATAGCGCTTTCAACAGACCACATGGCCATCCAAAGCGCTTTACAAGTTGCCTCATATTCACCCATTCACACACTCATTCATACACCGACTGCGGTGTCAGCCATTCAAGGTGCCATCCAGCTCGTCGGGAGCAGCTGGGGTTAGGTGTCTTGCTCAAGGACACCTCGACACTTGGTCAGGTGGAGCCGGGGATTGAACCACCAACCTTCCATGTGATGGCCGAGGACGTGGCCACACCAAAGGGGCAGTAACTGAGAACCCATGCACACATGCATCCCTCTTTCTGGGTTGTTTACACAATTATTTTAGATTATGTTTAGTATTTCATGACACATTTGTTACAGATACCTTGGTTACAGATCACGCTATTCGCATATTTCATAATAATGACAGACACAGATTTAGTTTACGTTCATTGTTTTATTTTCAAATTTGTTTTCTGCCATAAATTTCTAGTTTGGGTGCACACTTTCTAGTTGTTACTGGCATGTTAACATTTATTTCTTTTGAGTTTAAGTTCTTACGTGGAAAGAGTGGAGGGTTGGTGCTGTCTGGGACGTAGCGCTTCGGTGGAGGTCCGTTCCGATAAAGGACCGGCTGGCGTCAGTGGCTGCCATTTTGTTCTGTTGGATTAAACCATGTTGCTAATTAGCTGGGGGTGCCAGATTAATTATATCTGTTTATTTGGTTATTATAATTCTATGTATATTTTGTTGAGTATGATTCTTTGGCTATATTACTTTGTGGATGACCCATTTATTTATGTTTCTGAATTTATTACTTTATTTATTTGAATTGTGTTAAGTAATGTTGGTGTTATTCCCTGTGTATGTGTAATGGACTAGTCCTTTGTGTATATAAGTTCCCCATGTGTGTCATTTGAGAGGTCATGTTTCTTTTTGTCTAGTTTGGTTTTGATTACTGTTAAGTTTGGTTCTGTTCAGTTGACCCTGTTTTTGGGCCTAGACCTGACTTTATTTTGTTCAGTTTTCAAGTAATTTAATTTGTAATTTTGTTTGGCATTTAATAAATCATTTTCTTGTTTTTGGAAATCCTGCATTCTTTGCCCTTGACTGCTTGGTCCCTCACATTCCAGTTTGTAGACAACCTACATGAACAACTGAGCCACTGCTGCCCCTAATTAGCCTGGGAAAACCCAGACTACTTCCGGCGAATTTCAATTCTCTCTAC
Organism: Carassius carassius; assembly: GCF_963082965.1. Lineage (NCBI taxonomy): Eukaryota > Metazoa > Chordata > Actinopteri > Cypriniformes > Cyprinidae > Carassius > Carassius carassius. Next base: position 1,263,346 of record NW_026775126.1, on the reverse strand, counting down.
AGAATAGTCTGGCAAAGAGGACTATCCAGCTCGTTTCTGTGCCGCCGAAATCGCGGCACCAATCAGAAACGTTGAGGCGAGGTTTACACGATGACGGCAGCGTAGCGACGGTAAAGCAGATTTTGTACATTACAGTCGTGGCCAAAAGTTTTGAGAATTACATAAATATTAGTTTTCAAAAAGTTTGCTGCTAAACTGCTTTTAGATCTTTGTTTCATTTGTTTCTGTGATGTACTGAAATATAATTACAAGCACTTCATATGTTTCAAAGGCTTTTATCAACAATTACATGACATTTATGCAAAGAGTCAGTATTTGCAGTGTTGGCCCTTCTTTTTCAGGACCTCTGCAATTCGACTGGGCATGCTCTCAATCAACTTCTGGGCCAAATCCTGACTGATAGCAACCCATTCTTTCATAATCACTTCTTGGAGTTTGTCAGATTTAGTGGGTTTTTCTTTGTCCACCCGCCTCTTGAGGATTGACCACAAGTTCTCAATGGGATTAAGATCTGGGGAGTTTCCAGGCCATGGACCCAAAATTTCAACATTCTGGTCCCCGAGCCACTTAGTTATCACTTTTGCCTTATGGCACGGTGCTCCATCGTGCTGGAAAATGCATTGTTCTTCACCAAACTGTTGTTGGATTGTTGGAAGAAGTTGCTGTTGGAGGGTGTTTTGGTACCATTCTTTATTCATGGCTGTGTTTTTGGGCAGAATTGTGAGTGAGCCCACTCCCTTGGATGAGAAGCAACCCCACACATAAATGGTGTCAGGATGCTTTACTGTTGGCATGACACAGGACTGATGGTAGCGCTCACCTTTTCTTCTCCGGACAAGCCTTTTTCCAGATGCCCCAAACAATCGGAAAGGGGCTTCATCAGAGAATATGACTTTGCCCCAGTCCTCAGCAGTCCATTCACTATACTTTATGCAGAAGATCAATCTGTCCCTGATGTTTTTTTTGGAGAGAAGTGGCTTCTTTGCTGCCCTTCTTGACACCAGGCCATCTTCCAGAAGTCTTCGCCTCACTGTGCGTGCAGATGCGCTCACACCTGCCTGCTGCCATTCCTGAGCAAGCTCTGCACTGGTGGCACTCCGATCCCGCAGCTCAATCCTCTTTAGGAGACCATCCTGGCGCTTGCTGGACTTTCTTGGACGCCCTGAAGCCTTCTTTACAAGAATTGAACCTCTTTCCTTGAAGTTCTTGATGATCCTATAAATAGTTGATTTAGGTGCAATCTTAGTAGCCACAATATCCTTGCCTGTGAAGCCATTTTTATGCAACGCAATGATGGCTGCAGGCGTTTCTTTGCAGGTCACTATGGTTAACAATGGAAGAACAATGATTTCAAGCATCACCCTCCTTTTAACATGTCAAGTCTGCCATTCTAACCCAATCAGCCTGACATAATGATCTCCAGCCTTGTGCTCGCCAACATTCTCACCTGAGTTAACAAGACGATTACTGAAATGATCTCAGCAGGTCCTTTAATGACAGCAATGAAATGCAGTGGAAAGGTTTTTTTGGGATTAAGTTAATTTTCATGGCAAAGGAGGACTATGCAATTCATCTGATCACTCTTCATAACATTCTGGAGTATATGCAAATTGCTATTATAAAAACTTAAGCAGCAACTTTTCCAATTTCCAATATTTATGTAATTCTCAAAACTTTTGGCCACGGCTGTACAAAGATGGATGCTACAGAGGAACATTCGTTCGAAACTGCTATCGCGTCTGTTTTAAGTGATTTAAACTTTAACTTTGCGTTAAAACCCGAGCAAAGAACAACACTTGAAGCCTTCATATCTAAAAAAGATGTTATCGCTGTTTTACCGACTGGATTCGGCAAAAGTCTAATATACCAGCTTGCCCCGTTGGTGGCTAAACGAATGAGTCTTAGCGAGAGCCCTCTGGTAGTGGTTATTTCTCCGTTGGTAGCCCTAATGGAGGATCAGGTCAAGGAAGCGAGCAAGCTTGGACTCTCAGCTCTAATACTTGGCACTGACAACGAAAAATGTATTTGATGCGGACGAACCCAGCTGATATTCGGAAGTCCTGAATCCTGGATCCTAAACACAAAATGGAGAGAGATGTTGTGCAGCAAAGTGTTTCAAGACAACCTGGTGGGGATTGTGGTGGACGAGGTCCACCTGACCTATAAATGGTAAGAAGTTGCATGTAAAGGTACTGTAAAATGTAGTCTATAGTTATAATAAGGTATCTGATCTTGATTGGAAATGGGCTAACGTCACACAAACACTTCTAGTTGTGAAGGAAGATAAAAGCTATGCTCTCACATTTTTTTTCATTCACATCTCTCATATTTATTTTACAAAAACGGCAAAAGTCGTTAGAAGCCATTGCAACATCTTACTCGAAATCAAAAACAATCTACTCGAAATCAAAAAGCTATCTGAGTCTCATATTTCTCCGTCGCTCTGTATACGTCATCTCCTTCATTGCTCTGATTGGTTTTAGGTCTATCCAATTGCGCCCAGAGGCATTTAAACGAGGTCCGTCGGTGACGCCCCTTTAGAAACGAGACGTCTAATAGGCTTTGCCAGACCCTAACTCAGTTTCAACTGAAAAGGGTCTGGTTTTAACCAGGCTAGCCCCTAATAATAACCTACCTAACATTGTTCGGGAGGCAGACACACTCTTGCAGTTTAAATCTAGATTAAAGACCCATCTCTTTAACCTGGCATACACATAACATACTAATATGCTTTTAATATCCAAATCCGTTAAAGGATTTTTAGGCTGCATTAATTAGGTAAACCGGAACCGGAAACACTTCCCATAACACCCTATGTACTTGCTACATCATTAGAAGAATGGCATCTACGCTAATATTTGTCTGTTTCTCTCTTGTTCCGAGGTCACCGTGGCCACCAGATCCAGTCTGTGTCCAGATCAGAGGGTCACTGCAGTCACCCGGATCCAGTACGTATCCAGACCAGATGCTGGATCAGCACCTAGAAAGGACCTCTACATCCCTGAAAGACAGCGGAGACCAGGACAACTAGAGCCCCAGATACAGATCCCCTGTAAAGACCTTGTCTCAGAGGAGCACCAGGACAAGACCACAGGAAACAGATGATTCTTCTGCACAATCTGACTTTGCTGCAGCCTGGAATTGAACTACTGGTTTCGTCTGGTCAGAGGAGAACTGGCTCCCAACTGAGCCTGGTTTCTCCCAAGGTTTTTTTCTCCATTCTGTCACCGATGGAGTTTCGGTTCCTTGCCGCTGTCGCCTCTGGCTTGCTTAGTTGGGGTCACTTTTACCATATCGTTGACTTGATTGCAAACTGAGATGATGACATCACTGAATTCAGTGATGAACTGCCTTTAACTGTCATTTTGCATTATTGACACACTGTTTACCTAATTAATGTTGTTCAGTTGTTTTAACATAATTCTTTTGTTTAAAGCGCTATATAAAAGTGACTTGACAAACAACACAATCTTGTGTTGCGTTACATTAAGTCACAATACACTTGAATCAGTGAGGTTTGATGTTATTATTTGAATGGATTAATCGCATGAGCAATTTCTAAATTTACATAAAATTAGTTAAATACCCTGCATATATGACATGTGTTAATGAATCAGAAACATGTATTAAGTAATAACAGTTTTGATTTCATTTGGACTTTCAGCATCAACATGTTGACCACAGCTGTGTGGAAAGAGATTACATTTTTCATGAGCTCTCACCATCATGTTCGCATGAGGTGCATCAGACAACATAAGCAATGTGTATACTGTCACACATTCATACCCAAGTTGTGTCTGATCCTGCTCACTGTGGATGGGTGATATGGGAGGGGGGGTAATTTTTAGATACTGAAGCCTTTTCAATAACACAGTGTAACTGCAAGGCTATTGGTTCATGCAGTGAATAAAAAGCCAAAAGCGAGATAGCGGAGCTGCTCAAGCTTATGACCATGAAGCCTGCCAGAGCCATCTGGCTATAGAAGCGGGCTCTCTGGCATGAAATCCTCAGGTTACGTTGACTGAAACGATGACACAGAGACTTTCAGCTAAATAGCATGGCTAGCAACGCAGTAATCATTTCCCGTATCTCAGGGAACCGAGGTTACATTAGTAACAGAGTATGTTCCCTATCAATACTTCAATTGCACTGCATTGTTAAGACAATCACAATATTAATACAATCACGCTGTGCTATGGTAGAGGAACGACTGATATGTGAACTTGCCTTAAGCACCCAAGGGTCCCAGATGGACAACATAATAATTTACATAAACGTTTAGGGAATATAATTTTTTCCCTCATTTTAATTTAGTAAATCTCTGTTGTGCAGCCCTTTGCGAAAATATAAAATAATAAAGGTTTTAAAACATCAATTGAATTTGTATGCATTTTCATTACCACCATTTTTGATAGTATATTTGTATTAAATCATAAAAGTCAAACCAGAATTTATGAATTTGTATGAATTATTAATGATAAATATAAGTTATTAAACTAATAAATAATCAATGGTAAAATTTTCTTGTTTTTGATTAATGAAATTTGAATAAACAAAACCGTATAACTGTGTTATTTTCTGAGACGATTATCATACCGTGAAAATATCATACCGTTACAAACCTAATGCAATGCATGCAAAATACATAGCTTTGGCTGTTACAAAGTCTCCATCCTCAAACAGACGTACATCGTCGGCACATTTAAGGTATTAAGGTAAGGTAGGGGCAGCTGTGGCCTAATGGTTAGAGAGCCGGACTAGTTACCAGAAGGTTGCTGGTTTGAGTCTCGGTGCTGGCTAGTTGTAGGTGGAGGGAGTGAATGAACAGTTCTCTCTTCTACCCTCAATACTCATGACTGAAGTGTCCTTGAGCAAGACACTGAACCCTCAGTTGCTCCCCGGGCGCAGGATCTATAGCTGCCCACTGCTCTGTGTGTGTGTGTGTGTTCACTGCTCCGGGTGTGTGTTCACGGTGTGTGTGTGTGTGTGTGTTCACTGCTCCGGCTGTGTGTTCACGGTGTGTTCACTTCTCACTGCTGTGTGTGTGTGTGCACTTGGATGGGTTAAATGCAGAGCACCAATTCAGAGTATGGGTTACCATACTTGGCAAATGTCACGACTTTCACTTTCACTTTCAGTATGTTTGAAAGTATATTTTTTTCATAGGCTCTCTCTCGCGCACATGCATGGTTTAAAACACCAAATAGTTATTCTATGACAAGACAAAGAGTCTCTCTCTTGCTCCACCCATGCACTATAATATCATGTATCGTCGATCCCACCGGCTGACGATATGACGATTTGAAAAATGACCATATCACCCAACACTACTTAAGATGTGTGAGGATAATCAAGTATTATTTAATGATAGAACTTTAATAATTATAATTAAAACTTGGTAATCATGTATGAATGCATAGACATCCAGCTCTATATGCGTCGCTAGAGATGCACCAGGAATAGTAATTCATTAGGTCTACCACTAGACGCTTTGGAGATAATGCTGTGTTCCAGGCAGGTTTTTGAGTGCGTAAATCACAACTTCAAACCGTTTTGTAGCATTCCAGGCAAGTCACGCCAAACTGCCTGAGCGCAAGGAATTGTAGCTAGATTATTACATTTATTGCAACGTTTTATTGTCCCAAAGTATATTTCTCACCGTGTACAACTTGCATAAACACTGCATCAGTAGGCAATATTATCCGTAGGGGCTGCCACTGTTGTTTCAGGGGCTATGTGACGTCAGAACTCGGAGTACATCTATCTAGTACGAGTTCACGGGTGGGAAGTCATGGGTTTGACTGCTGTTCCAGTGCACTTTCACGGGTATAATTCTGGAAAAACACGGGTTACGGGTTGCCTGGAAGACGGCATAAGTCACCAGAGATGAGACCCCAGGTAAACTTAAGTCAGGTGAGTAGGGGAATTTCTACCACACAGTGAAAATGTATTGTTGAAATACTTATTAAATCACATGTTCATTATTGGATTAAAACAAAAGAGAAGAAAATAAGGAAAAAAATATTTGTATGAAAGAAGTAAAATGACTAACAACAGAATGGAAAATAATGACAGATATGTGATTATGAAAACTCAAGGACCTACCTGGTGCTGTCTCAGTTGAGAGAGATGTAAGCTTAAAGCCACACTTGTAGCAGAATTTGGCCTTTTCTGAAGACACATGTTTGCATTGAGGGCACTTCATTCTGAGATGATGCCTGCAAAGAGCATGAGAATGAGGAAAGGGAACCTATTGTTATATACCTATTGTTCCATTACACGCAAATGGTCACATGATTACTAAGAACTCCATATTGCTTTCAGTTTCCATTTGCTTATAAATCAATGTCTGCAGAACACAGCATTATCTGTTACTGACCCTGTCAATAAACAGCAACGAGGCAACACTTCATCTGTTTAAGACAGACTGTAATAAATGAGGTCCAATAGTCTCAGGGCAGTAGTTGAAATGCTTCTATTCTGCCCTTTGGATCTAATTTAATAGACAAAATAAATAGATAAATGTTAAAATAATTTATGCCATATGCAATTGACACCCTGATGTCAGAAATTGATTGAGATTATTATCATTACTACATTTAATTTTTTGTGTTTTTTTATGTTACTGTTGTTGGTGCAGTTTAATAAAAGCAAAGACTTGTGTTACCTGTAGTAATCCTTGAGCATACCAACACTCCCAAACATGGTGAAAAGTGCACCTTTTGTGACTTCCGTAGAAATGTGAGAGTAAGGATACAGAACATGGAAATTAAGCATTAAACTAAATTCTTGGCAGATCAGTGGGCGGTTGCATAAAAGGCTTAGACTATTATTAAAAATTAGTAATCATTTTTTTTTCTCCTTTCATAACTCGATCATAACTTTTTTTAAGTATAAAAGCATAGCTGGGTCTAACTTGAATCCGAAAAATAAGACTTCTTGGGTAACTGCTAGCTGGTCAAACTAGACACAGTTTATGCAACTGGCCTCAGACTCTCTTACATGTTGCCAATTCCTGGAAGTCTTTAAATAAAAAGTACAGGAAGCACAATCCAACTTCGATAATGAAACTATTTATATACGAGGTCTGAATTGTCTAACCTATTTAACACACGAAACTTCTCATCTCACATCTATCGACATCCTAGCGCCATGATCTGTACAAAACAAGGCAATGTTTTAACATTAAAATCGCACATCAAACAGTGTTGTTACCCGAATCAAATCGCCAAACGCAACAAACCAGCTACGCTTTTTTCTACTCAAACAAGTTGACTTGAAACAAGAGTCTGTGAGGGTGTTCATTTGCCTGTAGATAATCAGACGCATTCAGAAAAGCTTGCAATCACCTCGCTTTCTGGCTGAACACATGCAGAAGATAAAAGCGAGTGGACGCTCAGATTTGTTTCTTACCCAGTGAAGGAGCGCTTTCACAGATAAGCACACATTGACACAGCTCAGATGCTCAGGCCAGTTCTTCACAAGCACTGAAGTTGATGAGGAAGGGTTGGGCACTTTTCTTACAACTACTTTCGATTTGAGGAAAAAAGGGCGCGTGTATATTAAAGCAATGACATTATCGGTATTAATGGTAAAATAATAAAGAAAGCAAGCACTGGTGAAACATCAGCTGAGTATCTCAATGAAATGACAGCTAAAAGAATTAGTTTTTTTCAACAACAACAACAAGTCTAACTGTAGTGATGTGAACGAATCACTCTCGTTCACTTGCATGAAAGCTAGGGATGGGCGGATCGATCCTTAAGTATCGATATTTTCGATACTGCCTTTGTATCAAAAGGATCGATTCTCAAATACAAGTATCGATTCTAATTTTTTTTTTTTTTTTTTCGTTTTTAAAATTAGTAGTAGCCTACGCCATATTGAATATAAATACACTTTAATCATAATGTCAATGGGAACTATATCTTCTTCCGCTGTATCACCGCGTTCGCTCACTCAGTTACGTCTCCTTTCGCTGTATCACCGCACGCACACTCACTCACAGTCCAGCAGGCCAGCACTCCCAGCAGGCAGCAGCACACTCAGACAGTCAGTCAGCGCAGACAGGTGTAGGAAAGGTGTTCGAGTGCATGACTGCGATGAGTGAAAGAAAGAGAAGCGTAATTTGGGGTTATTTCACTCCAGTAAATACTGATGAAGCCTTGTGTGACGTTTGTAAAAAAAAAAAAATACGCCACTGTGGTAATACCACAAATTTGACAAAACATCTTAAAGCAAAACACCCTACAGAGCACGACGAAGTGCAGCTGAAGCGAGCAGAGGAGGTAACACAGCCACGACCCCCATCTTCTGGCTCGAGGCAGAGTTCATTAGCAGAATGCTTTCAGAGAGGTCAACATTACCCAGGTATTAAGTGGTGGTTAGATTATTTGAATTCAAAAAGTCAAGTCACATTATTTTTTAGCTATAAGCTACTTTGTACAATACAGACTGTATCAGATATGAAGATACAGTATTTTATGTAGAGCAGAATATTAAACTGGATATTTTGCTTTAAACATTTTTCATTAGCTATATCTATTTATGTTACCTGATAGGCTATTTGGTGGATATTCTTTAATTAAATCATTTATAATAATTAATTATCATTTAATTTTTTTTATTAAACAAATGACAGTTTAAGTGTCAAGTAATACGGGAGAGATTTACTATAATTATAAATTCTTAATGCCTGTAACACAGCTTCAAGAACATAATATATGTATTATATTTTATAGATGACTCGCAGAGAGCATCTGAAATTACAAGACGCATTGGAGAGATGATTGTAAGGGACCTCCAGCCAATCTCAGATGTAGAAGACAAAGGTTTTATTGCTCTTGTCAAGATGCTTGATCCACGTTACCAAATCCCTTCCCGGAAAAAGCTGATGGACTGTACAATTAACAATATGTATGCTGAATGTAAAGCCAAAGTAATGACAACATTACAACATGCAAACCATGTCATTCTCACAACAGATATGTGGACCTCAAGGTCCACAGAGGCATATTTAACTGTGACCTGTCATTTTATTGACAACAGCTGGCAAATGCATGATTTTGTGCTAGAAACCTGCCATTTCAGTGTACAGCACACAGGTGACAATATTAGTGCAGAGCTGAAAAGAATAGCTGAAGAATGGGGCGTTACTCAAAAGGTGCTTGCAGTTGTCACAGACAACGGTGCAAACATGGTTGCTGCAGTGCATAAGGCTGGGTGGATGCATTACCCATGTTTTGCCCACACATTGAACTTGGTGGTCAAAGATGCAATAAAGGCATCTCCGGAGACCGTTCATCTGCTGGAAAAATGCAGAAGCATTGTATCCTTTTTCCACCATAGCACAAAAGCCACAGAGAAACTTAAACAGATACAAAATCAACTGAAAGTGGCAGAACATAAACTGATTATTTCAGTTGAAACCAGGTGGAATTCAGCTTTTTACATGTTGGAGAGGCTACATGAACAAATAGATCCAGTTACCACAGCCCTCTGTTTACTTGGAAAGAGTGACCTGTGCTTTACAACTGAAGAGCGGTCTGTTATCCACCTGACCATTGAGGCCCTGAAACCTTTTGAGGAGGCAACACGTGAAGTATCAGCAGAAAAATACACTTCTGTCTCAAAGGTCATTCCCCTAGTATCACTGCTGCTTAGAGCATCTGCTGCCACTGAGCGTCAAGGAAGCTCTTTTGCCACAGAACTAGCCAACCAATTTCAGCGGAGATTCCGTGGACTTGAAACCATACACAGTCTTGGTGCCAGCACCTTTCTTGACATAAGGTTTAAGCACCTGGCATTTCGTGACAAAGATCATGTAGAAGCTGTAAAAAAGCGACTCCTATCTGAAATGCGGGATGTCCACTTGGCTGCTGCACCAGAAGCTACCTCAACATCTGACCTAAGGTCTGTGTCAGTACCTACAGCAAGCTCTGCATCATCAGTGACTCCTTCAGTGACCCCATGTACTGCATCATCTACAGCTAAAGGAGGCATATGGGGGGATTTTGACTCGCAGGTTCTATCAGCACAACAACAACAATCAGGAAGCAGCGATTCCATAATTGAAATGCGTCGCTATGCTGAGGAAAAAGTAGTTCCCCGAAACCAAGACCCATTAGTTTGGTGGAGAAATCATGAACAGACCTTTCCAGCTCTCAGCAAACTGGCAAAGAAATATCTTGGGATCACTGCATCATCTGTCCCTTCTGAGAGAATTTTTTCCAAAACAGGGGAGTTGATCAGTCAAAGAAGGAACAGACTAAAGGGGAAAAATGTCAACATTCTCTTGTTCCTTAACAAAAACCTATAAATCCGACTCATGCTGGCTGCGTATATCAGTACACATATGAACATTCCAACTTAAAATTCAGCCTGAAGTTCAAGTTTGACATTTAAATAACATAATATGACACTGTTCTCAGCCTAACAGTCATCCCTGCTTTTATTTTAAGTGCATTCCAGTCTTTTATCAGGGATTTGTTTTTATTTTATTATTAAGCTGGAGAGTTTATCAGTCATAGAAAAAACAGGCTCAAGAGGAAAATGTTAATTTCAACTTGTTTCATTTAAAAAATCTATAAAGGGAAGAAATGTGGTAAAAGTGTTCAGTGTTTAATAATAAACGTAAGCGAAACGTTTTCATGTCCATTTTATTTAATATTAATAATGTTGCTATCAAAAGACTCTATAAAATCACTTACATAAAAAAATTTCACAGAAGTATCGGTATCGGTATCGCCGATACTTGTCTTGAAAGTACTTTGTATCGGATCGAAAAGAAAATAACTGGTATCGCCCATCCCTACTGCTAACTACATTTAATTGTGTCATGTCTAATATATCTAACAAAGCCATGTCAACAATATGCATTTTTGTCCTGCCGACTAGATAAAATTGCCAACATTATAATTTTAGCTAACTTGGCAGGTCCTCAACCCAACCACAACCTCCACCCTTCACCACAATGGTAACTCGTACAAAATACACCAATATAAAGTCTTTTAAAATGCCCACATAATAGAGCATTAGACACGAAAAAGTCTCCTTATTCTCATATTTTACTAAAAACTGCATAAAATAACACTTTTTTTCAACATTTTCTCTCCCCATATCCAGTCCTGTGCAAAGCATGATGGGAAGTGTAAAACTTATTTTGAGGTACTTGATTGAACATGTTCTTTCAAAATGAAAACTTTATGTTAAACCAACGAGTGACAGTTTTAAGTCAGTTTAACATGACACAATCATGTTAAACTGAAAAATAGCCAAAATGGCATTAATTCAACATGAATTGTTCAGGTAAAGTGAACAAAACTGAAAAATCATTTTTTTGAGTGATGTTGTTTCTGTAGACACCTTCAAGTCTTTCAGCTGGAAAGCCCATAGCTATGATGTTCGGATAAATATAGGTCAAGTCCAAGTCGAATCCATCTTCCTGGTATCTATTTTTGTTTCGGCTGACAATTTCTTTTATGATCACAGCCATGGCTGTGACAGGAGTCTTAAAGGTTTTTAGTGTGTGAGAGACATAATAGGCCAGAGGAAATTCTACTCTGTAATTCATGTAATTTATGCCTTTACATTTTTGGGTGATCCCAGGGTAAAATCTATGTATTTACTTTATGTTGTTATTGCACTACCTGTGTATGTAAATGTATATTTTGTTCCTGTTCATATGTATCATGTTTGATAAAGCTATTTTCGTCAACTGTATCTTGTTATTGCATATATTTTGTTCCTTTTCTTAAAAGTAGCACATAATTAGAATTGTTGAGCCAGGACTAGCGGGGCAGAGGCAATTCTACTCTAAATAAGCCCATATATTTTTGGGCTTAAAAATATAGGATAGCTGGCGCTCGCTCGAACAAGCAGTTTTATCCGGTAAAGCGAATGACTAGAGGCCTTGGGGCCGAAACGATCTCAACCTATTCTCAAACTTTAAATGGGTAAGAAGCCCGGCTCGCTGGCTTGGAGCCTGGGCGTGGAATGCGAGACGCCTAGTGGGCCACTTTTGGTAAGCAGAACTGGCGCTGCGGGATGAACCGAACGCTGGGTTAAGGCGCCCGATGCCGACGCTCATCAGACCCCAGAAAAGGTGTTGGTTGATATAGACAGCAGGACGGTGGCCATGGAAGTCGGAATCCGCTAAGGAGTGTGTAACAACTCACCTGCCGAATCAACTAGCCCTGAAAATGGATGGCGCTGGAGCGTCGGGCCCATACCCGGCCGTCGACGGCAAGCAAATGTATCAAGGGATACGCCTCGACGAGTAGGAGGGCCGCCGCGGTGGCGCGGAAGCCCAGGGCGTGGGCCCTGGTGGAGCCGCCGCGGGTGCAGATCTTGATCCCATATCCGCAGCAGGTCTCCAAGGTGAACAGCCTCTGGCGTGTTAGAACAAGGCGGCGTAAGGGAAGTCGGCAAGTCAGATCCGTAACTTCGGGATAAGGATTGGCTCTAAGGGCTGGGTCGGTCAGGCTGAGGTGCGAATTGGATGGAAGTTCAAATTGTAGCCCTGAATACCCCCATTCCATCAAACCCAAACACAATAATAATCATTACAATAAGCCCAATTCAGCCAGTATTTTCAGCGTTTAGCTCTGAATGACCTCGACAATGCACATATTTGTAAACTGCAAATGTTAAGCTTTAATTTGATACTAAATATGTGATAATAGCTTAAGATTTGGCTCATTTACAATGATTTAGGTGAGAACAGGTCCACAACTCAGCTCTGAATGACCTCGACAAGGCCTACTTGACCTCTGATCTCTTTGCCTGCGAGCAACGCACAACACTGAGGTTGGGCTAGAGTGAAACTGCACAACACGAGCTTTCCAACGATGTGATACACATTCTGATTCAATATTGTTTTAATGAACAATAAATAAATCCGTACAGGCATCTGAACCAAAACAGCTGCCGCTCTGCCAAGGCCCTCATACAGGCTCCACTTTAAATCTCCTCTTTCACTCTCTGTACAAGACACAGTAAAATCATGCACATATTTGTAAACTGCAAATGTTAAGCTTTAATTTGATACTAAATATGTGATAATTGTCACGGCAGGGATCCAATGAGGCACGGAGATAGAACCAATTGCGAGTAAGTCTTTTATTAAGGGCAATCCAAAAGGGTAAACAGTCCAGGCAGAGGTCGATACCAAACAAAACCAAACCAAACATAAACATATACATAAACATAAACAAACAAGGACACAAGGCAAGAGCACGACAAGATGACGGACATGAATTAACAACGACTCCGTGCCACAAACTAAGACAGACCGGGTTATATACACAAGGAGAGACAATTGCTAATGGGAAACTGACAGGGTGTGATGATAGGTAATTAGTGACAGCTGGGTGCAATAATAAAGCAGGGACATGAGGAATGTGATTAAATGTAATTTTATTAATAAGATTCGGGGGGAGCGCGTCAGATACTTAGCCTAATCAACACAGGTGGACCATAATCAAGTAATCAATCCCATAGGATAAATATCGCTGACTTACCTCTATCCATTGACGGTTTATCAGCATGATGGTTCGCTTCGTCCGTCATCTTACCACAGACCCAATTTTCGTACCAACGAAGAGAGCTACACAGGGGATTTATAAGACCTGCTGCTGCTTTTCTCGGACCCGAGATCATTTCTACCCAGCCAAACACGGCCGTTGAGCAGCATTAAGCGTCATCGTGACAGCTGCTCTCCTCGCCAAGCCACACGTCGTGGCCAATAGACCGTGCAAGCTCCGAGCTCGCCTTGCTCGACACAACAAACTCAAAATTCATCTAAAACGTATCCGCTATAGTGTTTCAACGCAGGATAGCAAGTGTGAGTAAAATAACTGTCGCCTTTTAAAGTCCACATGAAATCAAAATTGACTATATTTACTTTGTTTGCCTAAATTGATCGTTTTGTGCGGAACAATTCATCCATGCGAGCCAATCCACACAAAAAAAAATAAAAAAAAAAATTCTGCCTTCATAATCTTTAATCAAAATCTGAAAATGCCCCCCCCCCTCTGCATTGGAGGACCTTCACTGATGATGTAGGCTTGAGGAATTTGGTGTCTGCTTAATCCATAACCACGCCCCTCAAACTGACACTGACAGGCTGCCTGTGTGTAGCGAGCTTTGACAGCGTGTGAAAGGAGAGATGGCAAGGAGGTGCATTTTTGTAAATGATCCTCGGTGTGTTCCTGTTCTCATCTTCCTTTTCCTGCTGAAACTAAATTGTGGTGATTCAGGTGGCAAGTAATCCTCAACAACCGATTGTAAACTTGCATTTAGATCTGCCTCTATTTTTCGAATTAAACGCCTACTTATCTAGATCCAATCAGGTGCTAGTTGGAAAATAAGCCACGCCCACTACTTTCCTCATTTATTATTCCGTTTCTCTCGGAAATACGTCACAACACTGGAGAAAAGTCGTTTGCAACTTCCGTTTCACGGGGACTTTAAGGACCGTAATACGAAAAAACTGGCAAATAAACATCTTTAGAAACCACTTGGAAGCGAATAGCACATAACTGCCATTAACCCATTTGCTTGCAAGCATCGCCAACCGCCCCAGTTTATTATCGTTCATTTTCACAGCACGTTAAACATCACTCCCTTACTTGATCTGGATAAACCCGGCATCAATTGAAAGCCAATTGACCAATATTTCGATAAAACATCATTTCAGTGACAGTTATTAAGTAATTATGTCAGGAAAACAATTCCTATTCCTGAACCGTAAACATTGAAGTGTTAGCTCGTGGACAAATGTTGATCATGGATCTAGTCAGAAAGAATCATGAGCAGAAACATCTTTATTTTGGGTATGTAATTTCTGTCTCCATGTCAAAAATGGGGGGTGACTGGTAAGGGGTTAATGTTATTGCTGTAATCATGTCTTTCGGTACAACGTCTTACAAGACTAAACATGCTTCATCTTTCCAATAGCCTCTGTTTCCACAGTCCATACTACAACGTGAAAACAGCGTTCCAAACGTATCCGCTCGGGAAACAGTCTAAAGAGCCCGGAGGCCAAACGAGAGGAAAGATGCTTTTCCAACAGGAACCTAATAATGTGGACAAGGCTTGAGGAATTGTCAAATCAGGCAACCAATTGCTGAGCTGGTGACACAGTAGGCTACCCATTCATTTTTAGCTTGCCCCATCAAATGTTACTAACCTTTTTTTTTTTTACTCTTCCCACAGCCAACATCTACAGCAGCCGAAGCAAGTAGCCTTGCACGTACCTCCTCACTGCCGCAGCAGTGTCTGCTCCCGCAGAGGCCTTTCCTATACCTCCTCACTGCCGCAGCAGTTACTGCTCCCGCAGGAGCCTTACCTGTACCTCATCACTGTCGCAGCAGCGTCTGCTCCCGCAGGAGCCTTTCCCGTATCTCCCCACTGCCGCAGCAGTGTCTGCTCCCGCAGGAGCCTTTCCTATACCTCCTCACTGCCGCAGCAGTGTCTGCTCCCGCAGGAGCCTTTCCCGTATCTCTCCACTGCCGCAGCAGTGTCTGCTCCCGCAGGAGCCTTTCCTATACCTCCTCACTGCCGCAGCAGTGTCTGCTCCCGCAGAAGCCTTCCCTATACCCCCCCACTGCCGCAGCAGCGTCTGCTCCCGCAGGAGCCTTTCCCGTATCTCCCCACTGCCGCAGAAGTGTCTGCTCCCGCAGGAGCCTTTCCTATACCTCCCCACTGCCGCAGCAGTGTCTGCTCCCGCAGGAGCCTTTCCTGTACCTCCCCACTGCCGCAGTAGTGTCTGCTCCCGCAGGAGCCTTTCCTGTACCTCCTCACTGCCGCAGCAGTGTCTGCTCCCGCAGGAGCCTTTCCTATACCTCCTCACTGCCGCAGCAGTGTCTGCTCCCGCAGGAGCCTTTCCTATACCTCCTCACTGCCGCAGCAGTATCTGCTCCTGCAGGAGCCTTTCCCGTATCTCCCCACTGCCACAGCAGCGTCTGTTCACAAGCAAAAAAAAATAAATAAATAAAAAAGTAATAATAATAATTTCCGCTTCTAGGTATGCCAGGCATCCTAGGTTGCGGTGACAGCATCATGTATCGACAATAGCCAAGACGATATTAGGCCCATTCTCCAATCAACGTTTTTTTTTTTTTTTTTTTTTATTATAATTATCAGGCGGCCTACCATAATTCGGCTATCAAACCGCTCCGTTATCCCATCTCAGCACTGCACTTCACGCTCGCCCGTGCTCTCAAAGGATGACGTGAGCCTGCAGGTGGCAAAGAAGTCTCCATCCACAAATAGACATGCATCGTTTGCAGATATAAGGTATTCCATCGTACTTTACCAGGTAAATCTGATACGTGCCACATTTTAAAGGAGCTCTCACTAACGGAGTTTAATGCCACAGTTACATTAGAATGCATCTCATTCTGGTCTCAGGGGCGGCGCGTCGGTCCCATCATGAGGCATGTGGTCCGGAGCGCGTAAGACCAAGGCATCATTTCAACCGAACTCACTCCAAATATATGAACTTACCGGTTTTTGAATACCTTATATTTAAGGCATTTGTTTACGTCCATATTAGGGTTAAATCGTTGGACTTTAAATGGAATCTACTATAGTTTAAAAAAAAAAAAAAAAAAAAAAAAAAAAAAAAATACTTTCACTGGACAAGCGAGATGACAATAGTGCCGACTACATGAACTAGCAGTTTTAAATATAGTATTTTATATTTAATGCCAGTTTATCAGTACGTCCAAAAAATATATATATTTTTTCCGATTATTGGTGATTCCATAGGCTTTTTCGTGCATCTGCATGGTTAAAATGGCAAATAGTAAGCTCAGACAAGTATAAAGAATCTTTTCTTACTCCACCCATGCACGATTACATCGTCGATATGTACCATCGATCTCATGTGCTGACAATATGACAATACGACAACGACCACATTGCTGATACACGGCACCTATTTGGGGTACACTGGCACAGGATATCCTATTTATTTTTGCACGCTTAATTTCGAATACAATGACTGCAACAAGATTTTTCGGACTCATTATCGGAAGCAGCTTATTGGATTTGCTAAACAATTATTCAAGTAAGCCTCACAGCGTCTACCCTCGTAGACAACCAAATCCTCCTCAGTATCGAACTCCCTGTCAGGCGCTGCAAGAGTGCTCCCGGTTGAGCCAACCTTTGCCTTCTTCGTTCAACTATCAGCAAAGCTTACTCGTATGACATCGTGAGTATTAAACTCCTGTCAGACGCTTTCCCGCTTAAGCAATCTTGGACTTTCCATCCGACCACCAGCGAAGCTTACCCGATTAAAAAGCTAGATTAACCCAAAAAAAAAAAAAAAAAACACCGGATGCCGGCCATAGCCTCCCGGCCAGATAACCTTACCTTTTCGATCCTATGACCAGCGAGGCTTCTCTCTTCGATGACAGGAGCTCGAGCTCCCATCGGATGCCGACGAGAGCCTCCCGGCCAGACAACCTCACCTTTTCCATTCTGCGGCCAACAAGGCTTACCCGTTCGTTGCCTGGAGCTCACACTCCCTTCGGACGTAGGTAAAAGCCCCTGGCTACCTGTTTTGCCATTCTGTCTTACGTACGGAGAGGTTTACCCATCCAATGCACGGAGTCAGGGCTCCCATTGAATGTAGGTGAGAGCTTCCCGGCTAGACAACCTTACCTTTTCGTCCTTTGGCCAGCGAGGCTTAACCGTTCGATTCCGGGAGCTAAGCTCCTGTCGGCCGAAGGTAAGAGCCTCCCGGCCGGACAACCTTTTCCGTCCTTCAGCCAGAGAGGTTTACCCGTTCGATTCCTGGAGCTAAGCTCCTATCGGACGTCGGTCAGAGCCTCCTGGCTAGACAACCTGACCTTTTCCATCCTTGGCCAGCGAGGCTCACCCGTTCGATGAGAGTGCTCCCATCGGACGCTGGCGAGAGCCTCCTGGCCAGCCAATCACGACCATTCCGCGTGGTCTAGGTTACAAAACCTACAAGCAAGCCGTTCGATGCCGCAGGCACCAAACACACAAATAAACCCTCCCTCCTTCCTACGGTCGCCAAGGCTTACCCGTCTCTTGCCGTGAGTAGCAAACTCCCATAAGACGCTGACGACAGCCTAACGACCACACAAACTTACCTTTTCCATCCTACGGCCTGCGAGGCTCACCCAGTTGTTTTTGGGGAACAGGAAGTCCCCGTTGGATGCGGACAAATGCCTCCTGGCCACCTATCGTTACCTTTTCTGTCACACATCTGGAGAGGCTTACCCGTTCGATGCGTGTGCTCCCTTCGGACGCCGGCGAGAGCCTCCCGGTTAGACAACCTTACCTTTTCCTTTTCTATGGTCAGCGAGGCTTACCCGTTCGATGCGCGTGCTCCCTTCGGACGCTGGCGAGAGCCTCCTGGACAGACTTGCTTTACGTTTCCACTCTACGGTCGGCGAGGCTTACCCGTTTGATGCGTGTGCTCCCTTCGGACGTCGGTAACAGTCTCTCGGCCACGCAACTTCCCTTTCCATTTGACGGTAGGCGAGGCTTAACCGTCCGACGCTACGAGTCTCGTCCTCTCGCCAAATCCTGCAAAAAATAAATAAATAAATAAATAACAATAATAACTCAGCTACCCTCAGCTACCCTCACATCTTTTAACCCCGCCTGGCGAGGCTTACCCGTTCGATGTTCTGAGTCTAATGCCCCATCGGATGCTGCGAGAGACCTCCCAGTCGGGTTTTCCTTTCCACTCTCCCCGTCCGGCGAGGCTTACCCGTCTGATGCGTGCGCTCCCTTCAGACGTCTGGCGAGAGTTCTCCCGGGCGGGCCTATGCTTGCCGGCCGCAAGTGAGTCTCATCCATCTAATGCCGTGAGTCGGGATCTCCCATCAGATGTCGCCAGAGTCCTCTTTGTCGGCCAGCCCAAAGCTTTTTATCTGCCAAACCGAGAGGACCCAGACGTCCGTCATTCTGAGTCTCAATCTCCTGTCGGAGGCTTCATGGGCCCTCTCGGTCAGCACTAGGCCCTTCACCCACTGAATAGCAGGGGCTATCAGCCAGTAGGGCCCGTACGCCGACACCGTGACCTATTCCGGTCGAGGCAACTCGGGTCCTCCCGGTCGGGCACCACAACCACGCTGCTCCTCCTCATCGGCCGGAAGGGCTCACCGTTCCAACGCCAAAAAGCTCCAGTTGAGCATCGGCTCGAGCCCTACTGACCGGGCGCCAACAACCACGTAGTTCACTAGCTGCAGCAGGTAGGGCCTACTCTCCCAACGCCCAAGTCGCTCCCTCCGGAGTACGTAGGCCCTTCCAACCTGCCAACGAGACGACTTCTCAAAAACCTAATCAGCCCCCGCCAGTACTCTATGCTTTTGGGGGGGCATTCCTTAAACTGGCGGCTGTCCTCCCGTATATTTGCTTTTTGGGGGGTACTCTAGGTTCGGGCCATTCCCGAGCTCGGAGCCCTTCCCCGGACAGCACGCCAAATACGCATTCCATACCTCAGCTAATTATATGTAAGCGTGAACTATTGAAATGTAATTTTATTAATAAGATTCGGGAGGAGCGCGTCAGATACTTAGCCTAATCAACACAGGTGGACCATAATCAAGTAATCAATCCCATAGGATAAATATCACTGACTTACCTCTATCCATTGACGGTTTATCAGCATCCCTCCTCCACCCCATCTCCTCACTTCAAGTTCACTTTATAAATAGACGGGGAAGGGGGGGGTACTCTAGGTTCGGGCCATTCCCGAGCTCGGAGCCCTTCCCCGGACAGCACGCCAAATACGCATTCCATACCTCAGCTAATTATATGTAAGCGTGAACTATTGAAATGAAGTGAAAGACACCGTGGGAAAAGAGGACATCTAGTGGACACCCAGGGAACACAACCCAGACACTGTGACAATAATAGCTTAAGATTTGGCTTATTTACAATGATTTTGGTGAGAACAGGTCCACAACTAAGCTCTGAATGACCTCGACAAGGCCTACTTGACCCCTTACGTGATCTTGAGCCTATAGGAGGCTCAGATTTTCAGCTGTGATACACCACATTTTAGCCCTTAATCCACACTTTCCATCAAGCCCAAACACAACAATATAGCCCAATGTGACAGCTAATAATAATCGTTACAATAAATCCAATTAAGGCAGTATTGTCAGTGCTCCCAAATATTGTCATAATATTAACCAGGCTGTACAGGCCAGGAGACTCAGATTTTTTGCTGTGATACACCAAATTGTAGTCCTTAATCCACACTTTCCATCAAGCCCAAACACAACAATATAGACCAAAGCGACAGCTATTAATAATCATTACCATAAACCCAATTAAGGCAGTATTGTCAGCGCTTCAAAATATTGTCAAAATATTAACCAGGCTGTACAGGCCAGGAGACTCCGATTTTTTGCTGCGATACACCAAATTGTAGTCCTTAATGCCTACTTTCCATCAAGCCCAAACACAACAATATAGCCCAACGTGACAGCTATTAATAATCATTACAATAAACCCAATTCAGGCAGTATTGTCAGCGCTTCAGAATTTTGTCTAAATATTAACCAGGCTGTACAGGCCAGGAAAGTCATATTTTCAGTTGGTTGATACATAAATGTACAGATGTGATTCAGGCCTTCCCATAGATATCAATATCAACACAGTAGGACAGACGATTCAAGGCCAATCCGGCCTGCTTATGCATATTTTGTGCACTTTTATGAAAGCGGCCATTTTGGCACTTTGAGATTTTCATGATATTGAGGCATCGTCGGAACCGGATCGTCAAGACGAGAACAACCGCGCCCAGGCCGACTTTCTGACACGAACGGAAAGCGAGAAAATGGCGACCAAGCGTTGGCGTATTTTCGTGCTGCACATGTGCTGAGGTCAGTCTCCAAACACAAAATAATTCATAAAAAATCAAAACAAGGTCCTGCGAACGCAGCACAGGTGCTCAGGGGATCGGGCGGCCTGGGGGCACCACGCCCAACCGTCGTTTCGCCCATCCAACGCATTTAGGGCCGAAAAATTATCCATATTCAGCGTTGAGGCGATATTGGATTGGTTGGACGGGCGTGTCCGGTGGCGAAGGGCATTGGACCTTGGTACGCCCGCGCTCGGCCGGCCCTTAGGCACAACCCCCCGTTGGTTTCCACACCCCCGGGCGCGCGGTTTCCGATCTGCCGTTTTGAAATATGCAGCGCATATGCAGCATATGCAGGGTTGACTCGAAAAAAATTTTCAATATAGAAAAATATAGCTCGTCGGAATCGCGACGAGAAATCGTACGCCAATCTGCGAGAATCAACTTCGGGTGTAAAAGTTGGGTCATCCTGTTGAGTAGTTTTCTTCTCCAAGAAATTGTATTAATAGAAAAATCTAGATCAAGTTAACATAGAAGTGGCTTGATTTCTAGATCTGTTGTATCTAGTAGCGATTTGTGGGTTGTTTTTAGGCGGAAATATTACGGATGTGGATCCACTTTGTAACTGAGTGCAAAGATGCAAACGTGCTGAAATGGACAGTCCATCAAAGGCATGTAAAGTTCTACCTTGGCATCATAGTGTTTCTTTGAGTTCCCTCTAAGAACTTCTGATTTTTTTTTTATGTTTTTAGGGGGAAATATTACATTTATGGATCCACTTTGTAACAGACAGTAAAGACACAAACTTGCAGTGTTTATTGTGATCCGTGAAGTGATATGAGTCAAAATTTTTAGTAGTTTTCTTCTCCAAGAAATTGTATTAATAGAAAAATCTAGATCAAGTTAACATAGAAGTGGCTTGATTTCTAGATCTGTTGTATCTACTAGCGATTTGTGGGTTGTTTTTAGGCGGAAATATTACGGATGTGGATCCATTTTGTAACTGAGTGCAAAGATGCAAACGTGCTGAAATGGACAGACCATCAAAGGCATTTAATGTTCTACCTTGGCATCATAGTGTTTCTTTGAGTGCCCTCTAGGGTCTCAATTATCTTGAATTTTAAATCTGTATTAGCTGCTGGCATTTTTATTTTTTTAGGGGGACATATAACGAATGTGTTATTGAGTATTTGTTATTGAGTGCAAAGACTCAAACGTGCTTAAATAGACAAAGTTCATCAAAGGCATTTAAAGTATGTGTGAAGTGATATGAGTCAAAACTTCGAGTAGTTTTCCTCTCCAAGAAATTATATAAAAAGAAAAATCAAGATCAAGTTAACATAAATAGTTACAGACAGACAGACAGACAGATAGACAGACAGATAGATAGATAGATAGATAGATAGATAGATAGATAGATAGATAGATAGATAGATAGATAGATAGATAGATAGAGTTATTTGAGGTTACACATGAATGGATAAAAGTTGTGAATTCTCTTTTACATATTACGGTTTTGGATCCATGTTTATATATGTTATAGCACAAAAATGGATGGAAAGCCGTTTCCGCGATATGAGAGAAAATTGTTAATAAAAAAATTGGTTATATTGCAGAAGGCGTGGCAAATCTTGTCCCAGTTATTTTTTATACATTTCACAATGAATGACATTCTATCTTTATTTTCTTAGAAACTCTATAAAGCTTCAAATTAGAGATTCACTGTTTGCAGCGCCCTAACTTCATACACCCACTCTAGTGCCATTAAAATAGCTATCCTCTCTGCTGTATATACTGAAGCACCATCTGTTATCCTTCCAGCCTTCCTCACCTCAAACTCTGGAACATAGTATGCAGCCCCTGTCCTTC
The DNA here is from genome assembly GCF_963082965.1 of Carassius carassius. NCBI lineage: Eukaryota > Metazoa > Chordata > Actinopteri > Cypriniformes > Cyprinidae > Carassius > Carassius carassius. The sequence goes on along the minus strand of NW_026775126.1, from coordinate 1,240,623 downwards.
CAGTCTCTTTACTCTTTGACCCATCTGTATAAATTTGAAGAAACGTGTGTAGTATGATTTTTTTAATATACTCATATACATATGTATTTAACCTGAGTCCTACATTTCCCTTCTGTTTTCATGTAATTTTATGTCTATTTCCGGTTGATCTATTATCCAGAGTGGAATTGGGGATACTACCACTATTGGAGCAAATGATATTGACTCTAGCCCAGCTTCATTAACCCACTTCTTTATTTTCCATGCAAATCCTTTACCAGTTGCATTTCAAATTTCCCAGCAATCATTCATAACTTCCCTTACAGGATGACTATCTTTTTGTCCTAGCAGGTTTACCCAGTATGCCATTGCTAGTTTCTGTCTTCTTATGACATTTCTGATGTCTCTACTTGTAATGCTGCAATGGGTGTGGCTTTAACTCCTCCTAAAATTAGTCTTAATATAAAATCTACATGGTCCTTCCATGATAATTTGTCATCAAACCATACTCCTACTTAAATTTTGAAACTTTCTCTAAAGAAGACCCATATAATTTAAGTAGTTGATTCTCTTTCATTTTCATCCTTGTAAATATTTGGTAACATGTTTTAGATATTGAGAATTTGAATCCCCATTCTAACGACCATTTTTCAACTACTTCTATAGCTTCTTGAATTTTATTCATATTAAAAGACATATTCCTTCCTCTTTTCCACATGATACCATCATCTGCGTATAACCCAGTGCTGATTCCCGGAGCCAATTTTCCAAATATATAACTATATTAAAGGGACTGTAAGTAGGAATTACTCCCATCTAGTGGTGAAATTGTATTTTGCATTCAAACCAGAGCCCTATTAGACATTCTCTGATTCAAACTAATTTTGCTCTCCAGCGCCTCGCTTTTTCAAATGCGCGTTGCATCTACGGTAGGCGATATGTACCAAAAAGCTTTGACAGGATGTCTTCTAATAGCACTTCGTTTTGGCGACGATGTTTTCTTCTCCTGTGGCGCGGCATATGTATGGTCCATAATAAGAATGCAATCCAGACTTTTAAACTTGCCGGTGCAGTTTCAAGCGCCTCTCACTGCTCTGCACCTGCGTTTCTGGCTCTGACCGAAAACGCGTTGTGGAAACGCATTGCCTTAGTACTTTTTGTCCCTCTCTGCTATTATAGTTTTGCAAGATGGCAGAACTACATGGAAGCCTCCGTCGACCTACCCGTCCCATGTATATAAAGATAATAAATTCTTTATTTACGAGGATTAGTTTAAACATTGGCATAGGTATTTGTACACCATTGAGGGCATATTTATGAATAAAAATATTGATTTTAGATAATAAAATACCTAAAAAGTTACTTATTGTCCCTTTAAATAATATAGGAATAATCACACTTCCCTGAGGAGTTCCGTTTTCCACACTTAGAATTTGAGATACTTCACCACCCACTTTAACTTGAATTTTTCTGTCAAATAAAAAACTTAAAACCCAATTATACATTATTCCTTCTATTCCTATGCTCTTCATTTTAATAAGTAATCCCTCCTTCCACAACATATCATATGCTTTTTCAATATCAAAGTAAACTGCCACTAATCCCTCTTTAACCGCTATAGCTTTCTTTACATCTGTTTCCAGTTTTACTAATGCATCTAATGTTGATCGTACTTTCCTAAAACCATATTGAGATGTCAAGGCTCCCTTGATGGCTCTGGGTCACTGCTCCTTTTTGTGAGTGGTAACGACAGTCAAAGTTCATGACGACACACCCGACAAACGAGACTGTCATAAGGCCGCTAGAGGGCGCTTGATGCTTGCACAAACGACATATGTGGTCGTTTTTAGGAGGACAGTCTCGTTATTTAGATGAAATGAGATTAAATATATGTTACATTTAAACCAAAGACTATAGAATACCCGTATGACTTTGACTGCATTCCAGCAAAAAATCCAGTCAGCATAATCAATTCCAGCAAAAAATCCAGTCAGCATAATCAATTCCAGCAAAAAAATCCAGTCAGCATAATCAAAGCATGATTGGTGTGTCGAACATTTACAGTAGGCTATTATTTACAAAAGTATTCAGAACGTTAAGGAGATCGAAATGAAGGTGAAAAAATATATATAAAAATATAACCAATAATAATAGTGTAATAATAATAATATAGAAAATATAGCTGCAAGCAGCAATAACGGGGCCAAGCAATACAGAAGCAAGCTTCAGACGAACGGCAGGAAAGAGTAATTAAAACATTTTTAAGATTATTTTAGGCAAAATGGCTTGAAAACAATGAACACAACAACTAGAAATAGGATTTATTGGCTTATCACGTGTAACCAATAGGTGGTGCTGTTACCAAATTAGTTTGGAATGGTCCGTGTGAGGTGACAATGACACATACAAATTTTGGTGCAAAAATGTTAAAGCTTTGCTGAGATACAGCCTCAAATGCATGTTGGCATCCTTCCAGCAAATTTGTTGATGCGCTAAATAAAAACCGTTTCGTATATAGACACAAAATCCATATCTTTTAGGTAACTCAGTATGAAGATGATATGAATCAATTTTGGTGAAAATCAGACTAACGGTTGATGAGGAGTTCAAAAAAGTAGGTTTTGACTGAAATTCAAGATGGCGGACAATGCATTTGTTTAGTATAGCATTTTATTTCACAAAACTGTATTGAAGTCAATGGGAATTTCATGTTTTGTTCTATTATAGCGCCACCAAGAGGCTCAGTCCCACCATTTTTTTTGTGTGTCACCAGAGTGAGCCCATACATATGCATGTCAATTTTGGTGAAAATATCTCAATTCACTTCAGAGTTATAGACATTTATATGAATAAACACATAAAAAATGACTGACTCTTGACTTTGATTGAATTTTACTACCCCTTACTATCAATATTTTGGCATTTGGCCATTGACTGTTTAGCTATCGACCTATGTTTCCGAACTTCTGACGGTGGTTTCGTCTCGATCAGACAACCGGTTTCGAAGATATAGCCAAATGTTTTTTAAGCGCTAAATCACAACGCTACACAAACCGTAAGGCGAAACCTAGCATGTTTGGTATCGTAGGACTCGGTAAGGATTCAGGAGTCCAATTTGATGAGTCTCGTGAAAATAAGTCGACCACACCCAGAGTTATAAGCATTTAAAAAAAGATGACCACTGAAGCACTTACAGTAACCCTCTGGCAATCAAGTTTCAAGGGATACAGCAGTTAAAGGGTTAATCCGACCCATCTAGACTTTGAAATCACATACACAGAACAATATATATAACTTTAGTAACACTTTATTTTAATATATATAAAAAATGTATAAGGTGTGCATCGTAGCTGACACCTAAATGAACACATTACAATTGTTTTATGACTGCAAGTCTTTCTCCTCAAATACTATTGAGCTTCAAATTTGTGTTTGAGCCCATGTGAAAAAGTAGCATAATTTACATATGACTTACAGTTTGTTTTAATAAATATCAAACATTCAATTTAATTGTGCATTATAGCTGTCACCTAGATGAACAATTACAGTTGTTTTAATGTAAGTCATTCTCTTCAAATGCTACTGACGTTAGAAAAGTGTATAACAATTTCACATGTAACTTTTTTTTTTTTGGGATGGTGCCCCCTCTGGGAGTTGGTGCCCTAAGACGGTCCCTAAATTTGAGACTCTCGAATGTCCAATGTCAAGCCAACTTTATGCCTGTTTTTGTTTTGTTTTTTACTTTCTTTAGTTTTCTTTTCTCTGTGCCGGATTGCTGATGTCCTATACATGGGCATAGATGTCCATCCATCAATAACGAACATTCATCTGCAAACATGAGGTGCGAGCGGTCGCGAGCGCGGATTGGAGAATGGCGCATGTTTTTTTTTTTGAGCAACAGGGATGGTGCCCCCTCTGTGAGTTGGTGCACTACGAAGACTGCGTACTCTGCATATAGGGAACGGCGGTACTATCTGGAAGATATATTCCTCAAACCGTCTTACAAGAGGAGGTGATGCTAGTCCTTCAAGAATCTCTCAAAACCTATCTGTTCATAAAGCCTATATATAAAGTCTTAATATAGTATTCCACAATACGTCATGCTATTCTAATTAAGTCATTTTTTGGGATCTTTTTACGTCTCTGAGAACCTGACACATTGTAATTCGTAGACTCCAGGAAAGTTGCAGTTCTGGATAATGGTGGCACTGTAGACTAAATTCTCCCTGATTGTTTCACACCTAATTCTTCACTTTAATTCTTCATTCTTTTGCAGTTTACGTGTTTCCGGTCTTCTCCACCTGTTTTTTTTCTGACCCTTCTGACCCAGTAAGCTTTTTCTGCCCAGTGGTCATGTCTTTACTTTGCAATTAATGTAGTGATCTAATTGTGAATATTTCTCATGAGGATCTAATAATTTAGTTTTTTTTCAGTCTGAGTTTAATGTCTTTTTTTGGCTCATTTTATCAGTAAAGGAAAATGTGCCTCATAATTCTTCACACCTGAATATAAGGAGTTTTTTTTCTCTTCCAGTCTTCCTGGTCAACTAAATGTATATCACACTCGTTCCCTTCTCTAGTGCAGGTCAACCAATTCTCATCCCATTCGTCAATATTTGTGATATCACAAATCCCGGAAAATGTTTGTTGTAGTCCCAACAATTTGTTCGTTGTAGTTTTTAAAAAGTGATTTTTGTTAAATAAAATATCTCCTTTTGAATTGGACTTTCAGCTTTGTAACTTTGCAGAACTTTTTTATCCTGAAACAGCAACATTACAGACTAACTAAAGTTGAAAAAGTGAAAAAGCCTAATAGCACTCCTTTAATAGGCATTATTAAGCAGTTCATAAATACAGCTATAAATATTTTGTTATTGAGCATATCTATAAAGTTCAATCATTGTACTTTCATACTTTAAGGATCAATTTATCATTTATAAATTATTGCATTATTTACAAACCAGTTATTAAGGAGTTGTCAGTGGTTTATGAGATCATTAAGAAAGTGAAATTAAATGATTAATTAACTATTTTAGTGTAAATATATAAATCTTATTATTTAGACACATAATAATAGTTGGTCAGTTTGCTAATAACTGCTTTATTGACATATATTCCAGCTGTAATTCATGATAAAGTAAGGTTTTTATAAAATATTTAGTAATTGCCAGCTATCTATTTTTGTGAGCTCGTCTAAAGTGAGAACTATTTATACATTTATAGCATTCACAAAGGAGATTTAAAGAATCATTGATCTTCCAAACTGAAAAGTTAAACACAACACAGAGGGATAAAGAACACAGAAATATTTGTACACTCTGTACACTCGATAAAAAAAATTAAATATAAACGTATGCAATCATATTATATATATATTTATATATATAAATTAAAGTGTACAGTTTTCTTTTATTGCATCTTGAAATAAATATTTCTGAGTTCTGTGTTTGTTTGTTTTTTGTTTTGTTTTAAAAAGATTACAGCCTTTAATCTCCTCAAAATAAATGTGCATATAAACCATGAACAGTTTAATTATAGCTGTATTTAAAAAATGCTTACTAACAACTATTAGTTTTGGGAGAAGGCTATATAAAGCATGAACTGACTATTTACTAATGCTTAGCTAATGAGTGCAGCTATTATGAAGTGTTACCAATGCATTTACTAATGTTAACAAATGAGACATTATTTTAAAGTGTTACCAGATCCTTAAATAATTTAAAAGTGTTTTGTTATGATTTTATTGATCTATAAGCATTTGTGAAATAGTTCTGCTTGCATTACAGCTTAGTCTTGATCTGTGAGCTGAACAGTTTTACTGTTACATCCATGAGATTATGTTAATTAAAATAAATGTCATGTCACAGGGTGTCAGAGGTCAGTATCAAATGAGTTTGAAATTATTATTTGCAGCACAAATAAGTATTTTTTTTTTTATTCCTGAAACTGTCAGAAAAGGATAAGGCCTAAGAGATTTCTTAAGCTGTAATGAAAACAGCACAATTAGCAACAACAACAAAAAAATAACTATTTAAAATACAGTTTTTTTTCTGGTGATTAAAGAGATGTTTAAGTCTCTCTCTCTCTCTTTCTCTCTCTCTGTCTGTCTGCCACTCAGCTCATGCCCATCCCCCACTCTCACACACACACACACACACACACACACACACACACACACACACACACACACACACACACTCAGTCAGCACACATACATTCCTCAGACAGAGGGACAGAGTGAGTTGAGATGTCTGACAATTAATGGTTCCCTTTTTTACTGTCATTTCAAAAAATCACCACGACAAAACCATTCAAGCTATCCAAAATTCATTCGCAATTTCAGTTCCTTAATGTTTTTTCTTCATGTAGACAAAGTTTGGTGTGTATAGTGTACTTCCCCTGTGAGGAGTATGCATTAATTCACAACTGTAAAATCTCAAAAATACACATTCAAATCAAAATAGCCGACTTCCTGTTGGTCGTAGCTGATGACTGTGAATTAGAAAGTTGTCCGTCTTGATAAGAACAATATACGTACAGTGGCGGTTCTAGACCAATTTTACTGGGGGGGCCAAGGTTGTTATCAGAGGGACACATCAACACTGACAAAAGTGTTCAAAAAATATAAATACAAAAAAATAATACATAATAATACAATAACACAAAGTATTCCAGTTGCAGTCAAAGTCTTTATTGATTTTTTTTTTTAAATGATAATTTACAAGGAAATCAAACAAAACATCCTTGTTGGCTTCAGCAACAATGCCATGTTCAAGCCTTCAACATAGCTATTTCAGCATAAAACAAAGTATTTATTTCAGTAACAATACTGACAATGAAAACAAACAATATAAAACAAGTGCATCCACTATAGCCTTTATAAGGTTAGTCTAGATGGTCTCTGTATCCCAGTCTACTTTCCTATATAGGAATTCAAATTACAGCAACTGTATTCTGCGGTTTTGGTGATTTCTAGCAAAACGATCAACAAATGACTCAAGATTTAAAGCCTTTGCCCTCCTTGACTCAATGCTCAGTACACCCAGATTGCTTAACCTGTCATCATTCGTGGTGGATCTGAGGTAGGTTTTCACCAGCTTTAAAGTAGAAAAACTCCGCTCACAAGAAGCAGTGCTCACCGGGATCGCAACGGCTATTTTGCAGAGTCTGTAGAGCTAAAAAAAACATCTCTATATGGCTCAATGAACTGTACCAGCTCCACTGTACTGGAGGGTCTCTGCATCTCGGTCTGTATTTTCCTGTCCAAGATCCTGCTAAACTGATGCAGTTCATGTCCCAAATCCTCAATACTTGAATCATACAATCGAGCAAATGAGTACAGAGCTGTCTCTTTTAGAAATGCATCATTTTTAGGGTTTAGAGCCTGGATGCTGTTCATTATGTCACAGTTTGTCCTGGAAAAATGCCTGTTAATCTCACTGAGCATCAGATCAATGATAGGGTAGAAGAAGGTTGTGCGAAACCCGTCTTTACCTCGTTCCGACTCTCTCTGACCAACAGTGGTCATCACACAGTGCTCACCGAGTTTAGAGCTTAGCATTTTTTGTCGTTTTGCCGGTGGCTGTGTTGCTTCACATTGTCCAGAAATGTTCAACACCTCATCCCAAACATCATCAAAAAACAATTCCTGCAGAAATAATGTCTGAACTAAAGCTTCAACTAAATCTACAGCTTTTGAAATATCAAGAGTCGAGGCCTGTAGCATATCAGAGAGAAGTTTTGTTTCTCCAAACACTTTACGGAGAGTAACAAGATGCACTATGAACTCAAGATCTATCTGTGCTAGCAGACCTCGAGCCTCAACGGATCTTTCACCATTATGTTCTTGGGCTATCTCTTGCAGGAGCCGCTTGAGTGCAGGCAGTCGATCCATAACGTAGAGCTATAAATCGGCATGCCCAACGTGTGTCACTTAATCGCTGAAGCTCTCTTGGTGCCCCTTCATACATCTCTCTTTGTATAGCTAGCCATTTAGGATGAACAGCTGATCCAGATGTGAACATGTAAAGTTTCTCTAGTAAAGAGAAAAACTCCTCGGCCTCCGGGACAGCTTTGATTGTATCTACTAAAACGAGGTTTAGACAGTGGGCACTACAATGGATATAAAAAGCATATTTTGCTTGCTCTTTGATTCTTGCCTGGACTCCAGAATGCTTACCACTCATGACAGAAGCCCCATCATATGCTTGACCTACCAGGTTCTTTTTGTACTCTAGGCCATGACTTTCAGAAAACTTTCCTGGATAGCTCCATTGTAGTAATATCTCAGCACCAGAGAGATCGGTTCCTTTTTCTTTACATCTTTTGTTTCGTCAGCCATGATGCTGAAGACTTCACTGCTTTTTACTTCTTCTGCAATTTCAGTTCGAACCATGTCCGCTAAACAATCTAGAACCTCATTCTGGATTATTTTGCTTGTATACTTTGCATTATGAAATGATGTTAACCTTTTTTTAACAGCTTTATCATGGTTACCAATTGTCTCTAGAATTGCCATGAAGTTCCCTCTGTTATCAGAGTCTACAGACTCATTGTGACCTCTTTGGGCCATGTTTGGAGTTGCAGTAAGTAGCAGCACTTCCCCTATAGTTTTTATGTATTCCCTGTTTTCTCTGATCTGTCTGTTGTGTTCCTTATTTAAGACATTTACCAGTGTTGCATTAGCTGCTGCAGCTTTCTGATAATCCCGCCAGCTAACCATAGCTTGTTTGTGCCTCTCAGATCTTGCATGCATTGCAAAACCCCCCACTTTATAGGTTGCCTTCTTCCAGTTTTTGAATCCGGATGGCGAGTCAAAGACTGTGTCAGGACTATTAGGAGGGCTAAAATGTCTGCATGCGTAACAATACGCAGAGTCCGAGTTTTTTGAATACTCAAGCCAGGGGTAGATGTGGTACCAGGCTGCCTTGAAGCTCCTCCTTCTGTCCCCCATCAAAGTTCTTGGGAACAATTTAAGGTTTGGCTGCATCGGTGGGTCTTCTCTACATTTGCTGATATCTGTGGAGAAAGACAAACCCAATACATGTAAATATATATTCTATAAAGACACACACTCTCTCTCACACTCACACTCACACTCACACAAAATAAAAGGTAAACTTGTTATACTAATCCACACATGATTATAAAAGGGAATCCCCTCTGTATTGTGTAAATGTTCGGAACATTGATTAAAGTGCACATTTCCTAATGCTGCTCTCTCTCTAAATTTCAATAAGCTTTATTGGCATGACTGTAAATTTGCAAATACTGTACAATAATAAAAGTTAAATCAGGAAATGTACAAATTACAAATAAAGCAAGTAAATCAGAAAATAAGAAAATTATGGGAAAGAAATGTGCATATAACAGATGATTTAAACATAAAATTAAATTATGTAATTGATTAATTTATCTCTCTCTCTCTCTCTCTCTCTCATACACTTTATGCAAATGCTTTTCTTTTTCCACATCACAAACCTGATGGTCCAGTGCTTGTTGATGCACATGGATCCTCTGTCTGTGTCTCAAACTCTACTTGTATGTCTCCCTCAGGCTCGTCTTCACTATTAGGATCTTCATCTTGCTCTTGTTCCTGCTCTGTGGCCTTACTGCTAATCTCACCAAAGTTCACTGGCTCTCTTTCTGTGGCTCTCTCAGCCTCCTCACACATCTCTGCATCTCTGTCTGGCTCGGTCTCAACATTTTCCTTGTCATCTTTCTTTTGGGGGCAGAAATAGGACACAATGTCCCTTTTTCTCCTCATTTTGAACTATTGACAAAAAAGCTAATGAGAGGAATACACAACATCAGCAAACCAGAATATGAATATTACATATGATAGGTGCTGGCTTTCTTGGATTTGTGTTGTGATATAGTGAGCCTATGTGCTTATGTAGTACCCTCACCGCCTGATGAGGGGAGATATATTTAAATATTAATACAGGACACAGAGCTGTTGCTGCTTCAATCATCAGAGTCTGTATTGGGTTTTTTTCATACAATGAATGTAAAAAAGTTCAATCACTCTTATGTCAATAAATGACAGTGCATCACTTCAAGAGTAGGTTAATCACAATATACAGAATTACATACAGTATTTTTCCTTTACTACTGATTAAGCAGATGTACTATGAAATATTCACTGATAACATAGATAGCATTTTACACGTGAATATATCGTAAAATTGTGTTCATATTTGCCAGAATTATTCTTTATGATACATTTTTAGTACAGACACTCATTTTCAAAGTCATTTGGCACTTACAACTTACTCATTGCATTATTTCACCAAAACACATCTCATTTGTGGACTTACTCTAACATTGCGCCTTCTCTCTGGGACCGCATGGTCTCCATCACTAGCATGAAATGTATAACTAGCACGCGTGACGCAGCACACATACGTGAATAGAAGCGAACTTTTACATGTCCGTGATAACAGTAAACTTAAACACTTTAAACCATGCAATTAACATTTCTTAACCTCTTACATGTCAAAACACATACTCTTATTGCTTTTATGTAATTCATACCTGATGAGGGGAGATATATTTATATATTAGTACAGGACACGGAGCTGTTGTGTTGCTGCTTCTATCATCAGAGTCTGTGTTTGAGCAGCGCGCGCGCATCCCCTCCTTAAGCAGGCGAACACTCCCAAAAGGTAAAAGCAATCAAATAATCGAACGATGGAGCAGGGAACATTAATCGTCAACGAAATAACCACTAACACATTTAAGAAATACATTATCTTGCCGTCACATCTTACATATCTTTTACTATTTATTTACTTATTTATTTACAATTACTTATCTACTTTTGTAACCACCACACTTACATCTGGGTTCTGTTAACTAAAGTGTGTGGAGGCTGGAGAGTCTTCTTCTTCATCTCTGAACAAACTAAGTTTGAACTTTCCTCTTTGTTTCTGGAATGTTTGAAGAACATGTTCACTTCGGATTCTAACAAATTCCTCTTTCCATCTTTACAACGCCGTTACCATTACTGACGATAAAAAACGTTACTGACAGTGTGTTATTACTATTGTAAAATAATTAAGAGAGATGGCAGAGTGATACGTTTCAATCTGGAAAATACGCTCAGTGTTTGAGTAAAAGAAGGGTTGCTGTGAACGGTGTAAGCTCAGAATAAAGCAGTCAACAACATTACCTGACCAGAAGTCTTACTTTATAACAGTTACACAAAAGATACTAGCTTTGCTTACCTTAAATCTCAGCGGTAATTCTTGTTGTATGACTCCGGTTCTGTAGACGTGTATTCCCTTTTTCCCGGCCGCGGCGCGCAACAGTCAGTGAGCTTCTGGCGTGTAACTGTCTAAAACGCTCCAATGGGGCCGGCGACTGGAACCAAGTGCGACACGCATTTGTTCCGCCTGTCACATCAGGTCGAATTATTGTGATACATCGTGCTGCATTGTAGCCTATCGAAGGCGCCGCAACTGATCAAATGCGCAGTTGTTTGGTGTGATTTTACGATTCCAAATTTAGGGGGGCCAGAGGGGGGGCCAAGCTTGGTGACACGGGGGCACTGCCCCCCCCCCTGGCCCCCCCCTAGAACCGCCAGTGTATACGTACCGAGTTTGGTGTCTGTAACTAAAACTAACCTCCCCACTTTTGACAAAAGGTGGCGCTATAGAGTGCCTCTTCCACACCCTTTTAAAAGCTTTTTCCATTGTCTAGCTATCAATAATACTGATATGTGTTTTGAGTTTCATGTAAATCTGAGATTGTTATCTGCCTCAAAATCACCATAACAGAATATTCAAGTTTGACACGTTGCCATGGCAACAATATATAAGATATCAATATCCCCACAACACATTTACATCGGCCATGTTTTGTCATTATTTTGACGAAGTTTGAAGCAAATCGTGTAAAAATAAGATACTGAATTCAAAGCATATTGAAAATGACTCATTTCCTGCTGCCAGTTGGTGGCGCTATAACTTTGACCCTTAATATTCACATATTTACATTCGATATCATACATTGAACAAATCGATGAAGTTTGATCAAACTCAGGCAACGTATGTGGATGTTATTAGGCATTTCCTGTTTCTCATTTTTTGCCCTAATTTCAACGCCATGCCACGGACAAACCGTTCGAGATATCATAAATCCCCTCACAATTTTTCATCCCCAATGTCTTGAGATCATGTTGACCGAGTTTGGTGGCAATCGGCAAAAAGACCTATGACAAGTATTTCAAATTCCAGAGCATGCGCTTTTTACATAACTTTAAATAGCTGACTTCCTGTTGGGCGGAGCCTATGACATAGAGCGCAAAAGTTGTTCAGCTCAATGAGATCTATAAGTGTACTGAGTTTCATATAAATATATGCAAGTGTGTGTGAGCTATGGTTCAAGATTTCTGACTGTGCTCCAGGGGGCGCTGTAGAGCCCCTGTGCCACGCCCGGGTCCCAGTCTCTGCGACGTCCTGATGGCCGCAGGTTCCAATGTATGTGCCAATTTTCAAGAGTTTTTGAGCATGTTAAGGCCCCCCAAATCCCCCGGAAGGTTTAATAAAAAATAAAAATAATAATAAATATAGCTGCAAGCAGCGATGGCGGGCTCAAGCCATCAGTGCAACACCACCCCGGTGGCATCGGGAAACCTGTGCCCAGCGGGCATAAGCATTTACAGTAACCCTCTGGCAATCAAGTTTCAAGGGATACAGCAGTTAAAGGGTTAATCCGACCCATCTAGACTTTGAAATCACATACACAGAACATATATAACTTTAGTAACACTTTATTTTAATATATATAAAAAATGTATAAGGTGTGCATTGTAGCTGACACCTAAATGAACACATTACAATTGTTTTATGACTGCAAGTCTTTCTCCTCAAATGCTATTGAGCTTCAAATTTGTGTTTGAGCCCATGTGAAAAAGTAGCATAATTTACATATGACTTACAGTTTGTTTTAATAAATATCAAACATTCAATTTAATTGTGCATTATAGCTGTCACCTAGATGAACAATTACAGTTGTTTTTATGCCTGTAAGTCATTCTCTTCAAATGCTACTGACGTTAGAAAAGTGTATAACAATTTCACATGTAACTTTTTTTTTTTTGGGATGGTGCCCCCTCTGTGAGTTGGTGCCCTACGAAGACTGCATACTCTGCATATAGGGAGCTATCTGGAAGATATATTCCTCAAACCGTCGTACAAAGAGGAGGTGATGCTAGTCCTTCAAGAATCTCTATTAGATTTAGAATATCTGTTTATAAAGCCTATATATAAAGTCTTAATATAGTATTCCACAATACGTTGTGCTATTCTAATATTATTGCTGTTTTTTATTGACATTGTTATTTGCTGTTATTTTCTGTTTTAATATTGTTACTGTTGTTACTTGTTGTACTGTGACCTTAAATGAAAGGCGCCTTAAATAAAATGCATTATATATATATATATATATATATATATATATATATATATATATATATATATATATATATATATATAAATTCAAGTGTACCGTTTTCTTTTACTGCATCTTGAAATAAATATTTCTGAGTTCTGTGTTTGTTTGTTTTTTGTTTTGTTTTAAAAAGATTACAGCCTTTAATCTCCTCAAAATAAATGTGCATATAAACCATGAACAGTTTAATTATAGCTGTATTTAAAAAATGCTTACTAACAACTATTAGTTTTGGGAGAAGGCTATATAAAGCATGAACTGACTATTTACTAATGCTTAGCTAATGAGTGCAGCTATTATGAAGTGTTACCAATGCATTTACTAATGTTAACAAATGAGACATTATTTTAAAGTGTTACCAGATCCTTAAATAATTTAAAAGTGTTTTGTTATGATTTTATTGATCTATAAGCATTTGTGAAATAGTTCTGCTTGCATTACAGCTTAGTCTTGATCTGTGAGCTGAACAGTTTTACTGTTACATCCATGAGATTATGTTAATTAAAATAAATGTCATGTCACAGGGTGTCAGAGGTCAGTATCAAATGAGTTTGAAATTATTATTTGCAGCACAAATAAGTATTTTTTTTTTATTCCTGAAACTGTCAGAAAAGGATAAGGCCTAAGAGATTTCTTAAGCTGTAATGAAAACAGCACAATTAGCAACAACAACAAAAAAATAACTATTTAAAATACAGTTTTTTTTCTGGTGATTAAAGAGATGTTTAAGTCTCTTTCTCTCTCTCTCTCTCTCTCTTTCTCTCTCTCTCTCTCTCGCTGTCTGTCTGCCACTCAGCTCATGACCATCACCCACTCTCACACACACACACACACACACACACACACACTCAGTCAGCACACATACATTCCTCAAACAGAGGGACAGAGTGAGTTGAGATGTCTGACATTTACTGGTTCCTTTTTTACTGTCATTTCAAAAAATCACCAAGACAAAACCATTCAAGCTATCCAAAATTCATTCGCACCAGTTCTGTAAGATAAATTCTTTAAACAGTGGTAAAAGAGGATGTGGTGCTGATCCTTCAAGAGTCACTCAAAACTTATCTGTCCATAAAGCCTATAAAGAACTATTCTTAATATACAGTATTTCACAATACTTCAGCATGTTATTCTAATTAAGTGAGGGTCATTTCATCAGTAAAATACATATTATTTTTCTTTGAAAGATTTCTACAAATGATTTAAATCATACTCGTTTCTACAATAATTATTTAAAAGTAATCCTATAGCTCCATCTGGTGGCCATTATTGGTACTAAGAATTGCAAGCTTGATTTATAAGTAATGATAGTTTTAATTTTATGCTGGCTCCTGAACATGATAAAGCTATGAAACTTACTGTGCTTCCTTCAAATGATGACTTCTACGTATATAAAAAAATATGAAGAGTTAGAATGAAAATTTTTAAAGATATAGTAAAATAACTATTGTATTGTTTTATGTTACTTTAATAAATCGCTATGGCCACACCATTTACAGTATCCTAAACCCATTCGCAATTTAACATCTTCAGTATATTAGCATCATGTTGAAAAAGTTTGGTGTGAACTACTTGTGTCTTCTTGGAGGAGTATGAATTCATTTACAGGCTGATTTTATCATAAATCCACAATAAAATTTCTGGGTTCTGTATCAATCTGTGTTGTTGTTTGTTTATTTATTTATTTATTTATTTTTCATAGGAAGATAACGGACCCTTTACTCTCCTTTTTAATAAATGTGCTTATAAACCAAGAACAAGCTATTTATAGCTGTATTTATAAACTGCTTACTACTGACTATTAATATTGGGACAAGGCTTTATAAAGCATGAACTGACTATTTACTAATGAGTGCAGTTATTATGAAGTGTTATCAATGCATTTGCTAATGTTAACAAATTAGACATTATTTTACAGTGTTATAAAATCCTTTAATGATTTATAAGCATTTGTGAAAGTTCTGCTTGCATTACAGCTTAGTCTTGATCTGTGAGCTGAACAGATTTACTGTTACATCCATGAGATTATGAAAATTCAGATACATGTCATGTCACAGGGTGTCAGAGGTCAGTATCAAATGAGTTTAAAATTATTATTTGCAGCACAAATAAGGTTTTTTAGGATTTTTAAAAATCCCTAAACCGTCAGAAAAGGATAAGGCCTAAGATATTTCTATGTGAGGGGCTAAATTTATTTTTGTTTTTATAATTAGAATGCATAAACTATGAAATTATACAAAATGTATAAAAAAGTACAACATTTATTGTTTTCCAATGATTTTTATTTATTTATTTAATTTATTTTTTTGGATTTACATTTAAAAAAAATAACCTACTTCAATCATTCTAAACAGCTTGAATAAAACCCATTAATATTTATTATAGACCTCTGTTACTGTCTATAATCTAACAAACAAGTTTATTATGAAAATAAAAGTGTGTACACCAGATAAATTGGAAGATAAAGAAATTGCTAACAATAGTATAATAGAGCATGTTTGAGGTTTTTAGGCGTTTAGATGCAGAAATGGACAAATCAAATGTAAAATAAAATGTACTTGATTTAATTAAATATAGATTAATTCTTGTTAGAGAAAAATAAATAAATAAATACGTACACACATAAAAAAGCAGCTAAGACGAATGAGTTTCCTTTTTTAATATATAGATTAAAATTGAAGACACAGCAGCTGGTAAATGTGGTCACTTAATATTCAAATCCAGTAGATCCACTTCAGATTTATTTCTCAACAGTTTATGTTCACGTGGCTGATTTCATTTATATTCGCCAAGCTATTATGTATTTTGAAATAATCTTGTCCGTGATGTGTTCGTTCGTATGACGAAAGGCAGAATCCTGCAGCTCGAGAGATATATGTTAATCTGCCAGTCTTTCACACTTTAACGGGTCACAAACACCTGCATTTAGCTCTTGTTGTGTTATAATGGGTGTATTGTGTGCATTTGTGGTAATATTTTATTTTAAAAAGCTCTTAAACAAGAATAAATTTGTTAGTTTTGAACTTGTGACACTGTACGCGCTGATCGGAGCGGTGATTTCAGATAGGCAGCCACAAATATTTCATTTTCACACAAACAGTTCAAAAACATCTGAATTTAGCTCTTGGTGTGTTCTAATTGGTGAATTGTGTGATATCGCTGTAAAATTTTATTTTTAATAGCTATAAAACAAGAATAAAGTCTTTTTTTCTGAGCTCGTCATTCCACACGCTCCTGCTCAGAGCGGTGATTCATCTCTCGTCTTTCTCACGTATCACTGACCACACATCAGTTATTAATGAGCCCTGACCCGGTAATAATCAGATATGTTGGTTTAGCTAGTCAGTATGAACTAAATCTAAGTATTTATTTGTATTTTTAACTGATTTAAAAGAGAAACTAAAGGTTTTTTTTTCTGTATGAAAAAAGGTTTTGAAGTGTTTGGAATTTAAAAATGCAGGACAATTAATAATTCCCTTTCTACTGTCATTTAAAAAAATCACCACGACAAAACCGTTCAAGCTATCCAAAATCCATTTATCAGTTTAAGTTCTTCAATGTTTTGGCATCATGTAGACAAAGTTTGGTGTGTATAGTGTTACTCTCCTCTGAGCAGTATGCATTAATTCACAGCTAAATGTAAAAAAAATCCACATTCAAATCAAATTCAAATCAAATCGTAGCTGATGACTGTGAATTAGAAAGTTGTCCGTCTTGATAAGAACAATTTATGTACCGAGTTTGGTGTCTGTAGCTAAAACTAACCCCTCCACTTTTGACAAAAGGTGGCGCTATAGAGTGCCTCTTCCACGCCCTCTTATGAACTTTTGCCAGTGTCTAGTTATCATTAATACTGATATGTGTTCTGAATTTCGTGAAATTCTAAGTATGTTATATGCCTCAAAATCATCTGAAAACCCTTCCAGTTTGACATGTTGCCACGGCAACAATATTTTTAGATATCGATATCCCCACAGGAGATTTAAATCGGCTGTGTTTTAACATTATTCTGATGAAGTTTGAAGCAAATTGAGTAAAAATAACATGCTGAATTCAAAGCATTTTGAAAGTGACACACTTCCTGCTGCCAGTTGGTGGCGCTATAACTTTGACTCCTAATAGTCACATATATGCAATCGACATCATACAACAAATAATCTGATGAAGTTTGATTTAAATCAGGAAATGTATGTGGATGCTATTAGACCGGTCCTGTTTCTCATTTCTCGCCATAATTTCAACGCCTCGCCACGAGCAAACCGTTCGAGATATCAAAAATCCCCTGGCAATTTTTCATCCCCAATGTCTTGAGATCATGTTGACCGAGTTTGGTGGCAATCGGCAAAAAGACCTATGACAAGTATTTCAAATTCCAGAGCATGCGCTTTTTACATAACTTTAAATAGCTGACTTCCTGTTGGGCGGAGCCTATGACATGCAATATGAAAGTTGTTCGGCACGATGAGATCTATATGTGTACTGAGTTTCATATGAATATGTGCAAGTATGTGTGAGCTATACATCAACATTTCCGACTAAGATCCAGGGGGCGCCGTAGAGCCCCTGTGCCACGCCCGGGTCCCAGCCTCCGCGGGCTCCTAAAGGCCACATATTCCAAGGTGTGTTCAAATTTTCAAGAGTTTTTGAGTATGTTGAGGGTCCCAAAAGCCCCCAAAACTTTGACGGAAAATATCAATACTAAACCCTAAATAGCCAACTTCCTGTTGGGCGGAGCCTATGATATGCAATACGAAAGTTGTTTGGATTGATGAGATCTATATCTTTACCGAGTTTCATACGTCTACGAGCAAGTATGTATGATATATGGCCCTCCATATTCCAGGGGGCGCTGTAGAGCCCCTGTGCCACGCCCGTGTATCAGTCTCTGCCCGGTTCTAATGGCCGCAGGTTCCAAGGTGTGTGCCAATTTTCAAGAGATTTCGAGCATGTTAAGGACCCCAAAAGCCCCCGTAACGTTAGAAAAAAATAAAGAAAATAATAATAATAATAATAAAAAATAATCCTAAGGAAAACAATAGGGCTCTCATCCTCCAGGCTTGAGCCCTAATAATAAGAATAATCCTTACGGGAACAATAGGGCTCTTCGCCCCTTCGGGCTTGAGCCCTAACAAGAATAATCTTGGACAGTGTTTTCTCTACTTCCTGTTGGCCTTCTGTAGCAAATTGTAGCTCCGTGTAGCTGTTCTTATTTTATTTTTTCTCTAGAATCTTTATCTTACTATCACTCTCTGTTTTTTAAAGTGGTAAAATATAACTTAATTCACACCATATTTCTGATATTATCGATCAATCTTATCAGATTAACTTTGTTCACTTTTATTTTATATCCGTGAGTGCAGTACACCTGCAAAGCGTTAGCACTCGTTAGCTTGTCATTAGCGTTTTCATTCGAACCTATCGCTGTTTTCTTTTCTCCTCTCCTCTCCCTCGCTCCAGTTTTCACAAGTTCATCAAACAACCGCAGTAAGAATATTTCATCAAGCACGGTGAGTAATGGCTTCTCCCGTCATTGTTACTTGCACCTCTTGCCACATGTACAGTTTATCTATCTCTGTCGCTGATGAGGGATTCACATGTGATAAATGCAGGGAAATAGTTAGGCTGACAGAGAAGATTTCAGAATTAGAGACACGCATCCAAACTTTAATTGAGGACAGTAAGAATGTTAGGGCTCTAGATACGGCTTTGGATGCGTCTAGCTCAGGGATTCCTGTACATTGTTCGGTTCCGGAAACAGAGCCCCAGCAGCAGGGCAACTGGGTGACGGTGAGGCAGCGTAGTTGTGGGTCAAAACACCGCTCTTTTGTTCCGATCAAAACATTAAACAGGTTCTCCCCACTCAGTGATGCACCCACTGAGAAACCTGATGAAAGTGCTCTAGTTATTGGTGATTCTATTGTACGGAACGTGAATATAGAGACACCAGCCACCATAGTCAAATGTTTACCGGGAGCCAGAGCACCTGACATCTTGGCAAATTTAAAAGTGCTGGCTAATGCTAAACGTAAATACAGTAAGATTGTTATTCATGCTGGCGCTAATGATGTTCGACTTCGCCAGTCGGAGATCACTAAAAATAACATTAAAGAGGTGTGTGAACTTGCAAGCACGATGTCAGACACTGTAATATGCTCTGGTCCCCTCCCTGCTTACCGTGGTGATGAGATGCATAGCAGATTGTCATCACTCAATGGCTGGATGTCTAAGTGGTGCCCACAGAATAACATAGGTTTCATAGACAATTGGACGAGCTTTTGGGGCAGACCTGACCTGTTTAAAAGAGATGGTCTTCATCCCTCCTGGGGTGGCGCCACTCTTCTCTCTAGAAATATGGCAAATAGTCTTCGTGTTTATACTTGACTAACTGGGGCCCAGGTCAGGAAGCAGACAGACTGGCTAAACCGACCGTCTGCTAGCTGCCTCCCGTCACAGAGGTCAGTTAATTCTCAGCACATAGAGACTTTTTCACCTAGATATCACACTATAGAGACTGTGTCTGTTCCCCGAACTAGAAAATACAAAAAACGTCCAAACCAAGTTAAGATTAACAATTTAATTGAGGTTCAACAAATAAAAAACAGAAGCAATATGGATAAACAAATGATAAAGCTTGGCTTATTGAATATCAGATCCCTTTCTACGAAAACACTTTTTGTAAATAATATGATTACTGATCATAATATAGATGTACTCTGTTTGACAGAAACCTGGCTAAAACCTGATGATTACATTATTTTAAATGAGTCCATCCCCCAAGATTACTGTTATAAACATGAGCCGCGTCTAAAAGGCAAAGGGGGAGGTGTTGCTTCAATTTATAACAACGTTTTCAGGATTTCTCAGAGGGCAGGCTTCAAGTATAACTCGTTTGAAGTAATGGTGCTTCATATAACATTATCCAGAGAAACAAATGTTAATGATAAATCCCCTGTTATGTTTGTACTGGCTACTGTATACAGGCCACCAGGGCACCATACAGACTTTATTAAAGAGTTTGGTGATTTTACATCCGAGTTAGTTCTGGCTGCAGATAAAGTTTTAATAGTTGGTGATTTTAATATCCATGTTGATAATGAAAACAATGCATTGGGATCAGCATTTATAGACATTCTGAACTCTATTGGTGTTAGACAACACGTTTCAGGACCTACTCATTGTCGAAATCATACTCTAGATTTAATACTGTCACATGGAATTGATGTTGATGGTGTTGAAATTATTCAGCCAAGTGATGATATCTCAGATCATTATTTAGTTCTTTGCAAAATTCATATAGCCAAAATTGTAAATTCTACTTCTTGTTACAAGTATGGAAGAACCATCACTTCTAACACAAAAGACTGCTTTTTAAGTTATCTTCCTGATGTATCCAAATTCCTTAGCATATCCAAAACCTCAGAACAACTTGATGATGTAACAGAAACTATGGACTCTCTCTTTTCTAGCACTTTAAATAAAGTTGCTCCTTTACGCTTAAGGAAGGTTAAGGAAAACAGTTTGACACCATGGTATAATGAGCATACTCGCACCCTAAAGAGAGCAGCCCGAAAAATGGAGCGCAGCTGGAGGAAAACAAAACTAGAGGTATTTCGTATTGCTTGGCGGGAAAGTAACATATCCTACAGAAAAGCATTAAAAACTGCTAGATCCGATTACTTTTCTTCTCTTTTAGAAGAAAACAAACATAACCCCAGGTATTTATTCAATACAGTGGCTAAATTAACGAAAAATAAAGCCTCAACAAGTGTTGACATTTCCCAACACCACAGCAGTAATGACTTTATGAACTACTTTACTTCTAAAATCGATACTATTAGAGATAAAATTGCAACCATTCAGCCGTCAGCTACAGTATCACATCAGACAGTGCACTATAGACCCCCTGAGGAACAGTTCCACTCATTCTCTACTATAGGAGAGGAAGAATTGTATAAACTTGTTAAATCATCTAAACCAACAACATGTATGTTAGACCACCTCTTTTAGCTCCTAAAAGAGGTGCTTCCAGAAGTCATAGATCCTCTTCTGACTATTATTAATTCCTCATTGTCATTAGGATATGTCCCCAAAACCTCCAAACTGGCTGTTATTAAGCCTCTCATCAAAAAACCACAACTTGACCCCAAAGAACTAGTTAATTATAGACCAATCTCGAATCTCCCTTTTCTGTCCAAGATACTAGAAAAGGTGGTATCCTCACAATTATATTCCTTCTTAGAGAAAAATGGTATATGTGAGGATTTCCAGTCAGGATTTAGACCGTATCATAGTACTGAGACTGCTCTCCTTAGAGTTACAAATGATCTGCTCTTATCATCTGATCGTGGGTGTATCTCTCTATTAGTTTTATTGGATCTTAGTGCTGCGTTTGACACAATTGACCACAACATTCTTTTGCATAGACTTGAACACTTTGTTGGCATCAGTGGAAGTGCATTAGCATGGTTTAAATCGTACTTATATGACCGCCATCAGTTCGTAGCAGTGAATGAAGATGTATCCTATCGATCACAAATGCAGTATGGAGTACCTCAAGGCTCAGTACTAGGGCCGCTACTCTTCACGCTTTATATGTTACCCTTGGGAGATATCATCAGGAAACATGGTGTTAGCTTTCACTGTTATGCTGATGATACTCAGCTCTATATTTCTTCGCAGCCCGGTGAAACACACCAATTTGAAAAACTAATGGATTGCATAGTCGATATAAAAAACTGGATGACGAGTAATTTCTTACTGCTAAATTCTGAAAAAACAGAGGTGTTAATTATAGGACCTAAAAACTCTGCTTGTAATAAACTAGAACACTGTCTAAGACTTGATGGTTGCTCTGTCAATTCTTCGTCATCAGTTAGGAACCTACACTCTAAAAAACACTGGGTTAAAAACAACCCAAATTGGGTTGTTTTTAACACAACCGCTGGGTAAATATAGGACAGAACCCATATGGGGTTAAACTAACCCAAGAAGTTGGGTTATTAATTTTAACCCAGCAAATGGGTTGTTTTTTCTACCCAAAAATTGGTTATTTTTACAAAAATAATGGGTTAATTTGATTTCATAAATGGGTTATATTTTCAAAGGAAATTTTTATTCCTTTTAAAATTAAATATACCACATGATAAACAAACAGGTCAACATTGTATTAGCTTTATTTTTCTTTCAGCATATTACACTTTGTAATTACACTTTACCTCAACCAAAAATCCAAGAGATCATACAAAACTAAAACAATAAAATTTCATTTATAAACCGCATTCAAAACAATTTCTTTCATTTTTATGGTTTGCCTCTGTAGTTGAAAAACTGTAAATGTTTTAACATTTTTTTTAATTCATAAACTCCAGAGAACCACAAGGTTTATTAATAATTTTTTTAACAAATAATTCATATTATTCTCAATCCATATGCTCATGAAATTAAAACGCCAAATGTTTGAACATTTGTACAAATTCATGAACTCCAAAAAAACTCAAGGTTTACTAAAACCTTTTTTGTTTTTTGTTTTTTTGTTTTTTACAAATAAATTGTATTATTTTTAATCCATATGCACATGAAATTAAAACTCTAAAATACTTTACCTCAAGAACAACTGTTTGTTACAAAGCATACTTGTTTTAAGTCTACATTATGGACCTGTTGTTTTTAGTCTACAAAATGAACACAAAAATAAATCTATGAAATACAACGTATTGGCAGTAAAACATTTCTACATAAAATTGTATTTGATAATCATCAGTATGTGCACATAAAGTAATAAGCTTCCTCAAGCAATAAAACAGTTGTTTATACAAAAAAACTGAACAACAACAAAAATCTCATGTGCAAATAAAATTTAAACTAAAATGCTACATCGTGTTCTTGAACCACTGTTTGTTCAAAGAACCTCTTATAATCTACTTGCAAGAATGTAGTGCTGAGTGCAAAAATTTTACTGTTGGGGATTCACTTCCCTCCAACTCAAAAATATTTTGAATAAACTCCCAACTATAGAAACACTGTTTTGGGTAGTTTACATCAAAAACATAAAACGATTTGAAGCATACATCTACTGCCCCAATGAGAGTGCTTTGCTCCAAAGCTTCTCCTGCGAGAATGACAAATGCCTGTGAATCAATGTGTCCATTTTCAAGTGACAGGACATGAGGGTAAGGTCTTGATGCTTCAGCCTGCTGGAGGTACTCGACCATATTTGTTCCAACCTAAAGGACAGATAATGCAAATGAATAAAGGTGAAACAGAATGGAAGTGTCAGGGGTGTGGGTATGGGTGGTGGGTTGGGGAGTTAATCGAAACAGTTTATTCAATCAAGCTGTCTTTAGAAACAATAGGTCTTGTATAGCCAGAGCTTTGGATGAGGCAAAATACCTGAAAATTATTACAGCTTGATCTGGACCACTTTGACAGAACCACTACAGGGATGCAAAGCAAGTCAAAAGAGTTTTGGTAACACTTTAAAATACTTTAATTTTACTTTAATTTAACACTTTTAATTTCTACATTTAATATTCTGCCCTACAAAAGCAAAAGACCTTAACTTGCTAGATTGTGAAACTGAAAAAAAAGACTGTTTTTTATTTGTCTAGTCAAATTAATTATAGCTAGGACACTAGAAATATGTCAATTAGATGTTTTAGTAATGAAAATTATCTACAGAAAAAAAAAAATTGTGAGCTCAGACTTGATTTTTACAGCTATTTTGAAGTTACTGTACTGGACAACAAAGAACAATCTCAGATGTTAAAGGTCCTTTATGGAACCATTTAGACAACAAAGGTTCTTCTATTTCTTGAGTCGTACTTACAGGCTGAATGTCAATGAAAGCTTTTTTGCTTTCATCAATGCTGGGCCGGACTGTTTTTCTGCCAATTTTGTAGGGTGGAGGTGGAAGCAAAACAGGTAACAGCTTTAGTGCAAGATTTCCCTTTGCATCTGTAGGAAAATAATATTACATTCATCAACACTACTAAAAACAGTAGCGAGCTGTCATTTAGTAAAAACTAAAGTAGAATATAGGGCCAGATTTACTAAACAGGACAAATTAGCGTGAGTCCAAAATCCCATAAAAGTGTAGACTGAAGTGTAAAGTTCTGCTGTTGATCCACTGACAATATGCAAATTAAAAAACACAAGACACATAATGACCAACATATTCTACCAAGAGCATCAGAAATTAAAAGCAATGTTATAACGTCTTTGTCTGGCATTCAAAATAAATTAGATGAGGAGAAAATGCTGCATTTTTCTAGCAGCAATTATTGCCAAGCACAAAAATGGGTTAAAATATATAAACTACCACAAATAATGCAGTAATGTTAGTTGCAAAAATAATTTGCCCAATTTTTCATCACTGCATTTCTTTAGTAATCCTGACAGTAGTATGGTGCAAGCTATTAGTAAATCTGGCCCATAATATCAAAATATTGTAGAAACATTTTAACCTTCTGTCATTTCTTCAGCTGTACATGGAAGCTTTGCTTCTCGCTTCGCAAAAAGCAAGATCCTGTCAGTATACCAGGGAAGCCATTTTTCAAACAGTTTTGGGGCTGCATCTTGATGTAAAATGTGAAAGTCCTGTGCAATCTAAAAGCAAAAATAACAACAAAAAAAACTTTTCTTAAAAAAAGACTAAATATAACTCATGTTACCATATGATAAGGACAATATGTTAACATACCATGCCTGGGGTAGTTAGCCGAGGAAACTCGTGGAGGACCTCAAACATATTTTTTGAGTTGTTTGCCCTTATCCACTGTGCTCTGTACAAGGCAGTTTCTCGCATGTACTGTTCCACCTGGCTGATGGGCTGTGTGTTGTTTCTCAGTCATTGTTTAATTTCCTCAGCTCTCTCTTCAGATATGGTTGATTCTACTGGACAAAGAAATAACAATGCTGTTAATCAAATAAAGGCTTACGAAACATTTTTACATGTAAAAGGATTAGTTTCCAGAAAAACAGAAATACTCTTCAGAGCTTTTCAACATTTTAACTAGTAGATCCTGGATGTTTCTAAACTCCATGCAAACTGATTCCTGAATTAAACTGGTTAACATTTCACTTTGCTCATAACTTATTCAGGGTCAACAATTAATCCTGGGTATTCATAAACTTGCGATTTACACTGTACATTTCTAAACCATGAATTAATGTTCTTATTTGCATATTTGATGTGTCAGTGGCAATGTTTGGATAAATGCTGCATGTAGATAAAATTACATAACAGCTTTAACATTGTGCACTGCACACTCATATTATATTGAACTCTTCTTAACACAATGTTTCTGTGAAATATACAATCAAAAAAAAAAAAATCATAATAAACAATAATTAAAAAAACACCATGTTGCTACATTTAGTATTGGCTTTATACATCTAAGACACCTGCATCTGTCATATTAACATTTTGTCAAAATCAAGCAAGAGTTTTTTTAAGCAAACTTATTGAAAGACCAGTTCTTTATTCATTCTTGCACTGTACCCCAGTAACATCTAATAAAAAGAAATGGCAAATCTGCTGTATTCCAAGTGAAAGAGATACACTGCAGCATATTAGCTGGGTACACCACATACTGACTGCACCCTCTTTTTTATTTCTGTTCATTAAATTTCTTTTAAGTCATCTTAAAGTCATGGGAGTTTGAGTTTGAAGGGATTATTTTTTGCATGAACCACTGCTTTAAGAATTTAGTCTACCCATTACCTGGCATGACTGTCCTGCATGGTGCATCTTCTTTCTCTCCTTGTGGTCGTCTCAAACGCCTCAGTCGCTTTCGTATGTTCCTCAGTCTCTCTTCAATAAACCCAGTGGCTGGTCTATTATTTCGGCATTGGGCATACCATGTTTCCTGGAAAGACAAAAAAATGTTTATGAATATACAATACACATGAGCACAGGGCCTGAATTTCAGCACGGGATTGTGGATATCGTGAAAAATTCTACACATTTCTGCAGGTTTTGAAATTATAATGAGGCCAAAATTAAAATATAATGTAAACTAGGCTTGTACTTTACACACATTCGCATATAGACAGAAAAGATAAACCTCTTCACATGAGCAAAAATGTCCTTAACAGCAGAGTGGACCGAATACTGCGGTCTATTTAAACTGACCAGTGTAACCTTTCATATGTTTGGTTGACTGTATTTTATTTTGATAATGAACAGCAGAGGTGGAAAGTAACGAATTACATTTACTCGCGTTACTGTAATTGAGTAGCTTTTTTGTGTACTAATACTTTTTAAAGTAATTTTTTAAATCTGTAATTTTACTTTTACTTAAGTATATTTTGTTTGAAGTATTGTACTTCGCTACATTTTAAAACACATTAATTACTGAGTAAAAAAAAATAAAAAAAATAAATCGCTCCCTGGAAACTACGGCAGTAAATAATGGGCAGGAGGGCAAACTGGCGCTAAAATCACAAGAAAGATGCAGACGGACAAAACAGGCGTTAGTGTTGCAGACACCGCTGAAAACGAAACCCCGTCATATTCTGCAGTTGAACTCGAAGGAAATGAAGTGAACCCCTGGCCATATGTATGCTCTATTATGCTGTGTAAGCTGTACTTGCCTAGGAAGACCAAACTAGCAGCTTATAAAATCTCGACAAGACATCAACCCTTCACAAGAATGTAGAGCTAAGCTAAATAATTGCATCGTTGCATTGGTGGTTAAAATGAAGCTTTGACATTTTAGCAAGAGGTTTTGCACAAATTAGCCAAAAAGACCGTGGTGAGGAGTGTGCTATTTTTGTTTTAATGATGTGCGCGCGCATTTATAGTGCGTTCTTTCACTGTGTGATTCAGTCTCCTAAAATGCATTTAGAATGATCACAAAATTGAAGATATAGGGGCAGAAAATTCACATATTTATATAATTTCATATATTAAATCAAAATCACACAAAGAATGCCATCGTTTCCTCCAAATATCATCATGAATATATACATGCATATATATATAACAGTTCAGTAAACAAGTTAATTAAGAGACTTGCGTTTTAGACACCATATTGCCTTTTTAGCTCTATTTCTACAACAGAAAATAATTCCAAACACATCCACCAAAGCACAGTTTTGCGTCTCTGAGCAACGTGACAGTGTTTCGTTCCTGAATGAATCAAACGTTTAAATGATTCGGTTCAATCGCAATGACTCACTTATTAACAGTGACTTGCTGACACTGGCCATTTTAATTTCACATTTAAAGTATCTTTTGATTTTTTTTTAATAATTAATTTCTTATCATTTCAAATGAGTATTCAACATTTTATGTCTTGTATATCAAAACATTATTCATGCATTTGTAACTGCAGGTTAAATGCATTCTTGTCCTGCACTAAACAGTGTAATACATCTAAATGCCACTTCCAATTAATCTTCTGCATTTCCTCTGCATTAAAAGATGAGTTTGTTGATACTGATTTGCCTGGTAACAGCCCAAATGTTTTATTATTCTAAATAACTGATTCCTTTAATTAAAAACAACTAGTTTGAGATTGAGTTTAGTTCTAACCCTGCTCCAGCACACATATCATGTAGTTTTCAAATAAACCTAAATGATTAGATTAGCTGGATCAGGTGTGTTTAATTAGGGTTAAATCTAAACTGTGCAGGACTGTGGCCCTCCAGGAACTGAGTTTGACACCCTTGGCCTGTCCCATTTTGACTCCCTCCCACTGTTAAAATGTAACTAAGTAATTTTTACTCTGAGTAAATTTTAAATGAGCTACTTTTTACTTTTACTTGAGTAGATTTTTAGACTGGTACTTTTACTTGTACTTAAGTAAAATTTCATTAATGTAATGGTACTTTTACTTGAGTAGAATATTTTTGTACTCTTTCCACCTCTGATGAACAGACAGCAATGTAAGTTTGAATTGCTAGAATATGTGGGATGTGTGCGTGTGGAGGCTTCGGCGCGATCGAACAGCTGAAACATAAAAAAAAATAATAATAAAAAAAAAATTTGGAGTAAGATATAATCCGCAAAAGTTTTTACTTTTATTTTGCACACTCACAATAAAAACAGAAGATTTGTGCTTTCGTAAAATAAAGCAAACGAACAGAGCGTTGTCATCCTTTCCTTTCCATGAACTTGTTTATAGATCTGTTGATATAGATCTGTTAGCTTAATTAAGTCAGATATATTATTATATATATATTTTTTTTATGAAAACAAATTGTTATTTTTATTTTAGGCTTATTACTTACATAGCCTATACATTTTACTTAAAACATCAAATTTTGTCCCAGGGCTTGAAAACCTGTGCTCTAGGATGTGTGAACGATGGTCTTATTGTGGCGTCACCATTTAGTGACATCATTGAATGCTCTGGGAAAACAGTGGAAAAATAGTTATTGTCAGTGTCGGTGAATACAGCATTTATTTTTTTACAAATTATAAACCCCTGATTATGAAAAGTGTGGTATAAAAGCTTTGTTTAGGCCTATCAGAGGAAAATGTTACATCCATGCCTCTGGACGCCGTTCGAGCCCATAGACTACATTTACGCAGCTTTGTCTGGTTTGCCGGTTGTTCATGAAGAATTCATTCCGATTTATTAATTTGTATTAATAAAAAAATATTTTAATTAATTAATGGGTTAAGGAACAAAATTAATGAAATATGGACAGTGGACACAAATTAATAAATTGTAGGAACGAATTAACAAGTTGTAGGAATAAGTAGCCTTTTAGTCCTGTGTCCCGCAGCCCTAAGCCCGATATGAAACAGTTATCTGGGGAAAAATGAAGTTACTACATTTCTGTTGCTTTCCATGTTGAAGAACTTTGTGTTGTTTCTATTTTACTGTACTTTTAAAGTTTAAATCACATTAAAAGCTTAATTTGTACATTATGAATGAATGATGATGCATTTATATACCATCACCTTCACTCACAGCCGCTCGCACGTGTTTTGCACATGAGCCGCACACAGCCCAAAATGAAATGGGTTAATCGACCATCGATAGCTTTAATAGATTGCATCTCTTACCGACAATTAATCGATTGTTGATTAATGGTTGACATCCCTACTTCACATCCATATCTACATTATGTTTGCACTACAAGCGAGCTGCACACTGCAGTACAACACTTTGGCACACATTTCGGGCAGTAGACAAAATTGTCACTTACATTTTAAATATTCCAGCAGTTTAAACAATTCTGTACCCATGCTCTCTCTGACACACATACACAGAAACATGTAGTATTTACATAGCAACAAATCTTACTACTCACATAACCACAGGCAGTTTTATCGTGCAGACAGGGGAATGCTTGTACCAAGGCAGATGCTAGACCCTTTTTTGTGTCCGAGCTTGGTCTATGAACAAGAAAAAACAAAAACAGTGAATAATCAGAACAAACAATTGTCCAACCAGAATATCTTAATTAGTTCTACTTACGTTTCTCCAAATTTCTCAATTAGGTATGACACTAAAATTCTGATCATGCAACGTCTCTGTTTAATGGTGACAAAATTGTCCTTATCAAGACTCTCAACAATCAACCTGCCTTCATATGAGTTGTTGAGGATTGTGTGGACATCCTAAATTCAAATGCCCAGAATAATTATGTTAAAAGTTGCATTAGTAATAAAAAATATGTTAATTTCTTATTTTGAGATGTGGGACTTACAAAAAATGGGATGACATGCAAAACAATAGGCGTATCCGGATCCAGCATTGTTGCATCATCTTCTCTTTGGCAAGGAGGTGTGGGAGTTGGTGGCTCATTTGGGCTTGTAATTGGGGCAATGGAGGGCACAACATTTTCTTTCTAAGCAAGAAGATATTAGACACATACACACACACACACACACACACACAGACACACACTTCCAGAAAACTTAAAGGGATAGTTCATCCAAAAATGAAAATTATGTAATTAATAACTTACCCTCATGTCGTTCCAAACCCGTGAGACCTCCATTTATCTTCAGAACACAGTTTAAGATATTTTAGATTTAGTCCGAGAGCTCTCAGTCCCTCCATTGAAACTGTGTGTACGGTATACTGTCCATGTCCAGAAAGGTCAGAAAAACATCATCAAAGTAGTCCATGTGACATCAGAGGGTCAGTTAGAATATTTTGAAGCTTCGAAAATACATCTTGGTCCAAAAATACAAAAACTATGACTTTATTCATCATTGTCTTCTCTTCGGGATCTGTTCTGAGCGTGTTCACTGCAGTGTAGTGATATCCGGTTTGCGAACGATCCGGTTAAATCGAGTGATTTGTTCGCGAACCGGATATCACTAAACTGCAGTGAACGCTCTCACAACAGATCCGGAAGAGAAGACGATGCCGAATTAAGTCGTAGTTCTTGCTATTTTTGGACCAAAATGTATTTTCGATGCTTCAAAATATTCTAACTGACCCTCTGATGTCACATGGACTACTTTGAAGATGTTTTTATTAACTTTCTGGACATGGACGCTACACCGTACACACAGTTTCAATGGAGGGACTGAGAGCTCTCGGACTAAATCTAAAATATCTTAAACTGTGTCTTACGGAGGTCTTACAGGTTTGGAACGACATGAGGGTGAGTCATTAATGACATAATTTTCCTTTTTGGGTGAACTATCCCTTTAATCTAATACAACTTAACATATGCATTATACATATATACACACACACAGGTTGTAGTGTTGCAAAGATCATATGTACAGGATACGTGAGTCTTACTGATTCTAGGTCTGTATGACCTAAAAGATTCTATAGCGCAGGGGAATGTATAAACAATGATCATCTTCTTTGTATGACCTGACAGTGTGTAGTGGATGATGATCAATCAGTTCTTTCACATCAACAGCAATCAAAATGTGAGTGGGGGTCACACAATATGCAAACAAATGCCTCTCAAAGCCTATTGTTTCCCATTTCTGAACAACAAGCTTTACTGATGGTGTTTTTGATGTTTGCTCCATCAACAGGATGGTTTGTAAGAGCCCAAACTGGGGTTCTCCATCTGTGTCGTAGGCAAGGAACACTGTCATGCCTGGTCGGTATCCTGTACCATTTACCTTAACCCATTCAGGCACAAACACTTCACTGAACAGTGGGAACCCTGTCAAACCACTTTGGATGTTTTTGAATTCTTCTAAAGTGGCCAGAAAGGAACTCTGCCCTGGGCCAACTTCCACATTGTGGCTCAAAATTGTGCCAGAAAGAAAATCATAACACTGCATCATCTGATGCCGAAACGCCATTGTCTTGCAGATGTTGCGGAAGTTGCATGTGATGTGACTAATCCGTTTAAAGAAACCATGTTTGGCCTCAAAGCGCATTGACCAAAACTGCATCAGGGGGCCTAGCTTCTGAATTGCTGTTGGGTAATGCAGCATGAAGTGGTGTTTTGGCCGCAAATGTAGGTGGGGAAAGAGCTCCAGAAAAAGGCAGTGATGCTCCTCAATGATCTTTCTCAAGAACTCTGTTGCTGGAACAGTGAGAGAAGGAGAAAAAATAAACTCCATACACTGGAGCAGGAGCAACAGAAGTTGCCACTCTTTGTTTCCCACTGGTATCAGGTCACCAATCATGGTAGGCAGTAACCTAAGTAAGCACCACATCTGAGCTGCAGATTGGTGCATAGACTTGTCTAGGTTTCTGAGGTCAGTTTTGCTTATTAGAGAAGGTTTGTTGCTTTTATCACAAAACCCATAATCAAAGCTTGTGATTCTGTTGTTCAGCTTGTCAAGCGTAAGATGTTTTTGTTCAATTAATGAACTCAAGACAAGTTTCACTTCATATGGCCCCACACCTTCAAGGATGTCATGCATTATGTCTGGAGCCACATTTTGAGTTACGTGATAAGACATCAAGTTGTTCAGCATGCTGTCTCTTTTTAACCCTGTCTCAGTGGGGTTTCCTATGAGCAAATCTGCCTCATGACTGCAGATGTCACGCAATAGCATTACATCTTCTGATGTCTGAACCCGCAAGACATCTCTATGTGCTTTGCACCATCTGCAGACATAATTTCCAGAGAAGCTTTCAGAATAGCCAAGAATGGCATTTACACCCAAATTATCCCCCAAGACTTGGACAACCGCAAACTTAACAGTACCTTTGAAGTTTGGAGTGTTCAGAATGATGCCATCAGTCTCAAGAGACCTGAGTTCTGCAACAATAGGGCTTAACAATGCATCAAGGCCATAGGTCTTTGCATCGTCAGTTTTGTACACTGCTAAAAGGAAATGTGACCGTAAGCTTGACAACAACTCTGGTGGCAGGCTCTTTATGATGAAATATAAAAAGCCTAACTTATGAGTCATAGTCTTCGATCCCAGAGGATTGACAGTTTCACAGTCATCATTATAGAGCAGAATAGGGATTGAAATCTCTTTCAAGAAAAGTGGGTGTGTTTTACAAAACTCCCCATCAAAGACATCCTGAAGTGCTTCTCTGTTTTTCTGCTGCCATGACAGCATGGTTTCCAACATGCCAGGAATGTTAAGTACCTGGGCTAAAATTTGCTTCAGTGGAATACGCTGAAACGTATCAGGAACAGCTACTTGTTTAACAACGCCTGTGGAAGAGTCTGTTTGCTGTACATAAGAAACTCCAGGCAGCCCTTCCTCAATGGGCTGAATGAAGGTACCTGATTTTGCAAAATACTTCATCTGTTTATAATCTGACTCCAGGCCTCTGAAGGGCTCTGCAGCATTTGTGAACTCCTGTCTGAGTTCCTCTACCTCTGGAGTATGTTCATGGCCAAATGTCTGAAATAATGACATGGTCTTTGATTGTAGTTTCCCGACAATGTCACTAATTAAACTGGAGGTCTGTCGGACTACCAAGTTTATGGTGGAAAATGTCTGAGAAGGTTTAGATCTCAGGTTAGCTAGAAAAAGAGCTACCCGTTTGGTAATGCTGTCCTGCTCCAAATCATCCCATTCATTTTCAGCATCCTGTACTGGTTCCTCTGTGCTATATAGGAGTTCAAAGGACTGGTCTGGACCACCACTGGCCTCACAAAGAGGCTCTTCGGCCTGGTCTCTATGCTGCAGTAGGTGCCTAATGTAAGACCTTATGTATGAAAATGTTCTGCCACAACCATTTTCACTACATTGAAAGTATGTTGTGGAACTGTTTACATTGTGCACTGCACGTAAATGTGTAAAAAGACACTTTGTGTCACCAGGAATCTGCCTTTTACATCTAAAGCATATAAATGGCATCTGTTCAACAAGGCAAAACTGCAGTGAGTTTTGTGTGAATAGTGTCTAATAATTAAGTATCCGACCCAGTTCTAGCAACTCACAAATTCTTTGTAGTATTTCAGGAACTTCAGCCTAAGACCGATCTTTGGAATTAGGCATTTAATGGTCCCCTCATCTAAAAGCAAAAAACTCTCCTCATCAATTGCCTGTTCTGAAAAAGAAAAACAAAAGAAACAAATTCTTTTACATTTACATAACGTATGACTCTTCGACAGTTTACCAAAAACTATAACACCCAAAATGAGATTATATACGTCTGTTTTGTGTTGTTTATTATATCTAGAGCCAGATGTACATAACCCTCACCCTCATTCTATCTTATTTATTTATCTTATTTATAAATATCTTATTTTGTGTTCAACAGAAGAAAGTCATGGTAGTTTGGAACAACATATGTAAGAGTAAATGACAACATTTTGCAGAAATGTAAATTAGCATAAAATTTCCAGCATAAAAAAAATCCTGATAATTTACTCACCCACATGTTATTCAAAATTCATGTTCAGTCAAAAAGAAATTAAGGTTTTTGAGGAAAACATTACAAGTTTTTTTTTCCATATAGTGGACTTTAATAGTGGCCAACGGGCTGAAGGTTCAAATTGCAGTTTAAGGCCCAATCCCAATTCTTTTTTTATACCCCTTCCCCTACCCCTCCGCCTACCTCTTCCCCTTATCCCTTAAAACAGAGTGTCAAGGGGTAGGGGAGAAAATATTCCCCTAAGGATTGGGACACCACTATTATACCGTCACACGTCATCATTCTTCATCTAGCTCTTACAATACACACATTCACTGGTGTGCTGGTGTGCATTAGAGCCGTTAATTATCTTTCTGTATTAATGAGCTGCTTACTGACACACACACACACACACGCGTATTTCAGAAATCGGGCAGCTCACACATCCAAGAGAAAATAAACTTGTCAACGCTTCCCCACGACTTTTATTAAATACAGTTTAAATACTGAATCGCTACATTATATTTTCCAGCGACGAGAGCTGTTTTTAAGTAAACTCACTCTAAACATATAAAGCCACAGACGCAACTTCCATTTCTCTCTCTTTCTTTCTCTCTCCAATAGGCAATATTTGAGAAAATGGTTTAGCGATTTCTAATTATTGGGGGGATTAGCCCACATCAATGTCTACGGCAGTTATCGCCCTGATCAGACATATGCTATGGCACTATCATGCTGTCTGTAATGATATGACGTTAGCAAATATTAGAGATTGCAAACATTTCTTTGAGTAACATGACCATTAATATGAACTCACAATTGAATGTAACATAAAACAAATGATTACTTTTCGTTAAAATCTTTATTTATGCCAAAAAAGCTTACATTTGTGTCTTTTTGTTCGCTGTAGCAGCCATGTTTCTGAGATAATTCATACCCCTTTGTTTGAAGTGTGGTCCCGAAAAATCTTCGTTTGAAGGGCTATCTGGCCCTTCCCCTTACCCCTACCCCTACAAACAAAAGAGAATCGAGACACCCCTACCCCTTCGCGAGGGGTAGGGGAAGGGCTAAGGGGTAGAATTGGGATTGGGCCTAAATGCAGCTTCTAAGGGCTCTACATGATCTCAGCTCTAAAAAAATATATATATATATATATATATATATATATATATGTATGTGTATATTAAATTTAGATACTTTTTAAATGCAAATGCTTTTAAAAAGATAATACATTTAAAATATAAAAATACATATAAATGTTAATCTATTTAGAAAATGACAGATCATTTCACTAGATAAGACTCTTATTTTTTTGCTGGGATCATGTAGTGCCCTTTGAAGCTGCATTTTGAACCTGCAATCTGTTATGCAGAACTCTGTATGTATGGAGAAAAATCCTGGAATATTTTCCTCAAAAAACTTAATTTCTTTTTGACTGAAGAAAGAAAGACATGAACATCTTGCATGACATGGGGGTGA
The DNA here is from genome assembly GCF_963082965.1 of Carassius carassius. Lineage (NCBI taxonomy): Eukaryota > Metazoa > Chordata > Actinopteri > Cypriniformes > Cyprinidae > Carassius > Carassius carassius. Next base: position 1,205,000 of record NW_026775126.1, on the reverse strand, counting down.
GTAAATTATTGGGAAATTTCTATTCTGGAACTAATCCAATTATTTTGGCAAAGAAACACCCACGCAAAGTAGATTGCATTCGAATTGTTAAACACAGCTACCTGTGTCTATAAATAACTTGCATCTGTGTGCAGCATTATTCTCTTTTAGAAAATATAGTATAGTATAGTGATTTTATTAACACAAGTCGTGGGGCAGGGCTGATAAGTTTCTGTACTGAATGATTGTGTGTGTGTGTACAGGGTGATCTCAGATCTCTATGTGCAAATTACGTATGCGTGTTTCAGTGAAACATTATTTATATACAACTGTGAATAAGCTGAAATTGAACTACCTGTGCATTAAACAGATTTGTGCCACAATTTGCAGCTAATCAGAATTAAGTATTCAGACAGAGTATGGTATAATTTAAGAATAGTGTATGGTCTTTATGGCTTTATTGGATGGTGAAAGGACAGGACAAATATGACATAACAGGAAATAACAGTGAAATTTACCTTCAAAACTATTGACAAGTTCTGGAAGCTGCCATTCAGTTAACTTTTTCTGAACAAAGCAATCCATCCATGCATAATCAAAACACCTAAAACACAAAAACACAGACCTTCACTTACAGCAGACAGTTTTATTTCTGATGCATTATTCGACCATTATTTCTCCTTTCAGTGTCATACATACAACATAAATTTTAGTCAGTCAAAACTTATTTTGAGGTAAACTATCCCTCATAGTCAAAGAAATATTTATTTAATTACGGGTATTTGATCTTAAACTGAATTGCCCCATAATCAGATTTAAAATATATTTTTTTAATTATTCAATTAAATGGTGTACATACAAGAGGGTGAGTAACTGATGACAAAATTTCCATTTTCATGTGAACATTGAAGGCATAGTAGCAAAGACTACAGATATATACAGTATGCCTGAAAATGACTTTGATATTAGTGAATTACCGAAGGTTTACCAGTGACATCTGGTGATGACAAATGCTGTCATGACATCAGGAATGTTGTTTCTGGCTCCAAGCGTCCACTTGTTTCAAGTCTTAACATACATTTATGAGTAACTATTTATTCGTATTACAAATAAAATAAGCTTTTAAATACTCAGGTGTAAACTGTAGTCTGTGAGATCACAGCATTCCGGATACCAATATTTTAAACATTAATAATTCGTTATGTCAAATAATAATTTAGGACTAATAATTAATAATTTGTCAAATGATGTTCTTAGAACAGTTTTTATGGTGCAATCAAGCCCTCCTGGGAAGTTAGTATGTATGAGTCGACAAATCGAAATAATGACGTAGGGTGCGAGTTTGCCATCTATTAGCTCTCTATATGAAGCACGAAATTTAGAGTCACAGAAAGAAAAACGTTTTGTTGAAAAATGCACAATACATAATATTCCAATCTAGGATGAAGTCATTACGTTCATTAACAATAATTTGGGACAAATGTAATGCAATGTAATGTAAAATTATGTGAGTGGCAGCGCTGAGGCGCTCTGTGCGCAGGATTTTTAACAGCGCCCAAAGTCGCAGCTGGGATCCTCGGACAGTCGCCGGTGTGCAATTCACTCATAAAAAACTATTTGTGCTAAGTTTACAGATTAGGTGCAGCACGGCGCGGTCCAGTGTGTGGCCGCCTTAAGCCTGGAGTAGCATTTTATTTCAAAGAATCGTTTTAGAAGAGGACCCTGTAAGCTAGGCTAGTAACGTTAGTTTGTTTTTCCCGGAATGAGGGTAACGTTAAGTTAGGAGGAGAGGGAAAAACCTCAAGAGTCACGGTTCGCTACTGGTCGGTCCTAACTAAAGGGTATAACCACAGTAACGTTACCGGACCTTTTTAATAATAGTAACAGCTGTTTTTTAATGGTTTATGGCAATTTTATAAACAATGTATGGTAATAATTCAAATTAGATGAGTTAAAAGTGTCACCTCGAGCGTTTTTTTTGGGTTTGTGGGTTTGCCACCAAGGACAGTCAAGAGCAGGTCTGAGGGAAAAAAACCGATATATTTTAATCCAAGATTAATTGACACTTACCTGGATTTCAAATAATAATACTAATAAATAAATAAATGATTAGAAATGTATTTTAATTGTGAAAAAAAACGAAACTCACATCAAACAGAAAAAAATACGTTAAACCTTGTAACGTTATCTCTGGTTCTCGCAAATGCAGGATGCTTTATGATCCGTCATACAAATGATATTTTAAAATCAGAACGGCACATTTTTGCAAAACGGTAACGATTCAATGATAAAAGACCATTACAAACCTTTATTTCACCAGAAAAAAGGCTGAAGTCAGTCTGCTTGAAAGGTGCACCGTAGAATTTCTCCTGCTAACGATCCAAAATGCCCGCGACAGATGACCCAAAAATTGGGTTGTTTTGACTTAGCACTGCATGCAGTAGGATGGGGGATGGGCAGATTTGTGTACAAAAGGTGGTTTTCTGAAATTTATTACCAGAGATTTGCTTAAAGGTTGTAATGGACAAAAATCTAATTTTAATAATCTAAAAAGGCAAGGAATGCGCGTTTACATCACATTGATCTCGTGGCATTGAAATTGACTGACTTAATGGACTTTGAAGTAAATTATGTCATATAACAGTTAGTTAAGAAGAAAACTTAAGACTTTGACAAAAGGGGTGTTTAAAACATAAAAACAACAGTAGAAAACGTATTTACTATCCAGCAGGCATTACAAACCAGCAAATCAAAACGAGCGAAGCTGGCGGTACATTTAATGTCATGTAAACTTGACTGTTGTCGCACATTATTTTTGCCTTTGTATAACCCTCAGTATTATGTTTTTTGTGTAAATATGTTAAAAAAAATACATGTTAAATGTATAAATATATTGATACGAACCTTATTTCTCCAAATATTACAGCGTGTGTGTGGCATCCACCTCCACCTCGAATTCAGTCAGCCCGCGCTGCGCTGATCCTGCGCTGAGTTGATTTGACCCAATGAGCTGGGTTATTGCGTCCGAGTGGGGGAAGGGGTGCATTGATTCAGGTCTCAGTGAAAACTACCCAGAAAATAACCCAGCGGTTGGGTTACACATAACTACCCAAAAACTACCCAAGACTGAGAAAATAACCCCAAAAAATTACCCAAATGGCTCAACCCAGCACTTGGGTAGAAAAAATAACCCAGGATTTTTTAGTGTGTAGGTGTGCTATTTGATCGCAATCTTTCCTTAGAAAGCCACGTTTCTAGCATTTGTAAAACTGCATTTTTCCATCTCAAAAATATATCTAAATTACGGCCTATGCTCTCAATGTCAAATGCAGAAATGTTAATCCATGCATTTATGACCTCAAGGTTAGATTATTGTAATGATTTATTGGGTGGTTGTTCTGCACGCTTAGTAAACAAACTACAGCTAGTCCAAAATGCAGCAGCAAGAGTTCTTACTAGAACCAGGAAGTATGACCATATTAGCCCGGTCCTGTCAACACTTCACTGGCTCCCTATCAAGCATCGCATAGATTTTAAAATATTGCTTATTACTTATAAAGCCCTGAATGGTTTAGCACCTCAGTATTTGAATGAGCTCCTTTTACATTATAATCCTCTACGTCCGCTACGTTCTCAAAACTCAGGCAATTTGATAATACCTAGAATATCCAAATCAACTGCAGGCGGCAGATCCTTTTCCTATTTGGCGCCCAAACTCTGGAATAACCTACCTAACATTGTTCGGGAGGCAGACACACTCTTGCAGTTTAAATCTAGATTAAAGACCCATCTCTTTAACCTGGCATACACATAACATACTAATATGCTTTTATTATCCAAATCCGTTAAAGGATTTTTAGGCTGCATTAATTAGGTAAACCGGAACCGGAAACACTTCCCATAACACCCTATGTACTTGCTACATCATTAGAAGAATGGCATCTACGCTAATATTTGTTTGTTTCTCTCTTGTTCCGAGGTCACCGTGGCCACCAGATCCAGTCTGTGTCCAGATCAGAGGGTCACTGCAGTCACCCGGATCCAGTACGTATCCAGACCAGATGCTGGATCAGCACCTAGAAAGGACCTCTACATCCCTGAAAGACAGCGGAGACCAGGACAACTAGAGCCCCAGATACAGATCCCCTGTAAAGACCTTGTCTCAGAGGAGCACCAGGACAAGACCACAGGAAAAAGATGATTCTTCTGCACAATCTGACTTTGCTGCAGCCTGGAATTGAACTACTGGTTTCGTCTGGTCAGAGGAGAACTGGCCCCCCAACTGAGCCTGGTTTCTCCCAAGGTTTTTTCTCCATTCTGTCACCGATGGAGTTTCGGTTCCTTGCCGCTGTCGCCTCTGGCTTGCTTAGTTGGGGACACTTCATCTACAGCGATATCGTTGACTTGATTGCAAATAAATGCACAGACACTATTTAACTGAACAGAGATAACATTACTAAATCCAATGATGAACTGCCTTTAACTATCATTTTTGCATTATTGACACAGTCTTCCTAATGAATGTTGTTCAGTTGCTTTGACGCAATGTATTTTGTTTAAAGCGCTATATAAATAAAGGTGACATTGACATTGACAATAATCCTTAGGGGAACAATGGGGCTCTTCGCCCCTTCGGGCTTGAGCCCTAATAAGAACGGGAACAATTTCAATAGGGTCCTACGCACCTTCGGTGCTTGGCCCCTAATAATACGGGGGAAAGACGATCAGTTAGTTAATGGACTCACAAGACAATGATCAAATATTTTACATCTATTTTATATTATGCACTTTATATAACATTTATTCATGATAAACTTAATTTGAATGCTGACGATCGCATACAGCCGGTAGACAAGGCCTATGGTCATTATAATAATTTAAAAAAATTATATAATAATATAATAATGTATATATATATTATAGCGGATATTAGAGCGGATATTAGAGCGGTCGAGTGGATAAATATCCAAAATAACCTGTACGTGTAGGAAACAGTCACGGCTCGTATCAATATTTTATATGCATTTATGAGAGAGGGAGAGCAGTTATATTAGGCGCGTTCGACTTGAAGCAGCGCTGCACAGAATGATCACCTGTATGACATCAAAGTACCGCGAGAGCGATTCGAATGCATTGGATATGTGTGCTCTCTTATCGCTCTCGCGGTACTTTAATGTCATACAGTGATCCTTCTGTGCGTGCAGAGGTGCTTCAAGTCAAACGCGTCTATCAACTTCGTGCGTTTGTTTCTGGTTGTAAAATCATGTCGTATATCATCTCGTCTGTACGATTTTCGTGCCATGTGCGTGGACGTACGATTTTCCGACCATCCGAATTCGCACTGTGTACGCCCGCCTTTATGGGGCGGTCTTACTGCACTTTTCTCTCCATTGACTACCATTTATACGCATGCAAATGCGTCAGACCGGAAACGCAAGCTCATGCGAAAAATTTCGCATTTCGCTGCGTTCCAAAGTTCAAGTTTGGTGAACTCTGACCTGCGAATTCGCATCACGTGAAGATGTGGGAGCAGTAAAAGATTGATACGTCACTGCGTGACCTCTCTGTACAGAAATTCAAAAATGAAGGAAGCAATATATAGGCTTGTTTGAGATGAGCAAAATCTGCGCAGAACCGATCACCGGTGATCAGCGTGAGATGCATGACGGTTAGAAATGTGTCCGAGTGATGTCCGCCTTGCTCTGATGTCATGCTGACGTATGTCAAAAATCTCTCGCGAGCGCAAGGCGCACATGTCGGATTCTGCAGTCGGGCGCAGTTGCTCTCTACCGACTGCGCTGATCAAAAGCACGATGGGAAACGACTTGCTCATGACACAGCTTAATGGTCATTGGTTTAAACAACTGTGATGTAATATTCTCTTTTAAAATGTTTGGTTTTAAAACTCTAATATCATGTTTTATGTGTATATGTTATGTGTGAATATTCCCAAACTATCTGACAGTGAGATTTCTTTGGGTTATGCAATTAAATTTTTATTTTAAAAAAATCTAATAAATAAAAACACATACACTTATTGATGCAACTCAACATAATTGGGTGCAAAAATAAAGACATGATAAAAAGATATGAAACAATTCAGCAGACATTGCACTTTTTTCAGAAAAAAAGTTACATTGTTTCCTGAGTGTCGTATATGAAGCACCTGACTAAAAAGGAAAAAAAAAAAAGTAGGCTAAATCATGTCCACAATTTACAATTTCATTTCCTAGATTTGCTTAATCGTGTACAATATTTATAAATCGAGAGAACGAATTAGTAAATCGTGCACAAGATTTATTTATATTTTTCTTGCATGCCATGTGCGGGGCTCCGTGTTTAATACTGCTTCACTATCAGAAGATAAACCTAAACAATGTTGCAATTACCAAAAAAACATAATTCTTGAGCTTCTCAGAAGATTAAAAAAAAAAAAACATTCATTAAGAGTTAAGATATGAAAAATGAACAATATAGAGATTTTCTCAGACTTTCTCAGAAGAATCTGTGATCTCTGATTACTGACTGTGGAGAATACTCTTTCAGACAGTGCTGAGGAGGCAGAGTTAGGTGCTGGACAGCCGATAGAGAAGAGGAAGAGTGTGTTTCTTACCCCAGCAGCAGAAGACAGGCTCTTTGAGGGAAGGATAGGAGGCTTGATGCAGGGTTTTATTGTGGAACAAGGCTTCTTCTCAGCACCTGATGTTCTTCAGGAAAGGGTTCCTCTAGTGTAGTGTCAGACACTCAGATTTCTTGCAAACTGGAATCTTTTAATAACATTTAGCATATTATTGTGGTCATGTTCATAGTTTTTATTATAACACCTTTCTAGCAGCTGAAAGGAAGAATCTTTTCTTGGTTTTCAAGACAAGTCTCTTCTGCTCACCAAGGCTAAATTAAAATCAAAATTACAAAAAAAAAAAATATTGTAAAAAGAAATAACAGTTTTCATACTCTTTTTCGAATATACTTTAAAATTTATTTATTGAAATAATTATGAGGCAAAGCTGAATTTTTCTGTAACTTTACTCCAGTCTTCAGTGTCACATGATCTTTTTCATACACTGATTTGCTACTTGGGAAACATTGCTGATTATCATCAATCAGTGCATTCACATGCAGCTAATCGCATTACTGCCGCTATGATCAAAGTGTACATCTGCTCATGACGTACATGATGTGAATCACATCTGCAGTTAGCTTACTACGGTCGTTAGTTCCACTGAACTCTATTGGTAATGAAGGAACTTGTGACCACAGTTGGTTTTAGGGAAACGCACCCCATATTAGAAATGATGGGGAAGAAAACTTAGCATTTCTGGAGTCAAATTTTTTCGTCATGATTATTTTATAAACACAAAGTTCAAAACATTAAAAAAAAAAAAAGGTAATCTTTTGTAAAATTACAGAAGTCTTCTCTACCACTGGTATTCAATTTTATGCAACCTTGCTATTAGGCTTCCAAAAAAAATACTAGTGTAGACAAAAATTTTGGGCAGCACAACTGTTTTCAACTGATAATAATCAGAAAAATGTATTGAGCAGTAAATCACCATATTAGAATGATTTCTGAAGATCATGTGACACTGAAGACTGGAGGAATTAATCCTGAAAATAGCTGTGCATTATAGAAATAAACTATATTTTTTAAAATATATTTAAAAAGTTTGACCATTGTGTACATTGCTACATTTAAATGAAAACTCCACTTGTAATAAACAATGCACACATTCTCAAAGAACTTACATCCTGGTGATTACTTCCTTCCCTCACTGCTGTCAGTTCCCTTCAGTCGTTCCCAGACCTCCTCGTTTATAATCTTTCCCTCAAATCTACAGAAACAAACATAGTCACGAATTGCAATAGTTATATAACTATAATCACAATACTCAATTATATATATAATTATAAATATACATTGAATCGGCACACAAGTATCGGGATAGTATTGAATTGGCAGATTAGCGTATCATCCCAGCCCTAGTTACTACAGTCAAAACAATGAAACTCTCTTCAAGAGCGCACAATAACTACGATTTAAAACTGTTAAAAGAAAATGCTCAAAATATTGCACACATATAATACACAACATCAATATCTCTTTCCTTGGTGAACATTTCTATGAGTAATGCTGCACGCAGTGACTCGGTATTGTTTCTAGCGCTTCCTTTTGCGCACTGGTTGTGTATAAGCACTGCGCACTGTATAGGAGCCATACCCTTTCGTATTATAATACTTTAGCACAATGAAAGATTATTAAGTTTTTCTTGTTCTGTCCCATCTACCACATGTTGCTGCCTTCATTACTTCATTAGTGGGGTATACATTTAAAAGAAATGTATTTTACGCACACACACACACACATATTCATATGTATATATATATATATATATATATATATATATATATATATATATATATATTTATATATATGCATATACACACATACACACATACTTTTGCAGATCCTGTCATACCGGTGACTGGATGTTGCTGCAATAGACGCATTTTGCAGCATTAAGGTTAACAATTAATCGATTAATTGATCGTTAATTTAAAGGATGATTGATCATGGAAATGATCAAAAACTGACATCCCTACACAGAAGTATAGAAATTCTACATTGATTTAAAAAAAATCTTTATAAAAAAAGGCACTGATATTGGATCGGAATTGGCATATCTGAAATATTGGTATCCTTGCATCCCTAAATCCAACCCTGTGGAATGTACCGCACTGTACTCATAGTGACAGCCAATCACATTAGTTTTCTGGTATTGCCTGCACACAATTAACTAGCGTCTGCGCTAGGGTATTATATAAGGCGATCTGATTGGAGGACGGCTGCATTGATGCTTGAAAAGTTTTCAACTTCTGCCACGAGCAACGGAACAACAGTTAATTTCGCCATGCTTGACGTCACTCCATTCAAAGTAAACAAGAGGCATTCATGATGAATGATCTCTTGATCCTGGATCCTTGCTGCCATCAACTTGGAGATGATTTGGATGATATGTGGTTGTGTCTAAAAGGTAATGAATCAACGTTACAAGAATACTGATAGCAGCACTATTGATCCTGTAGCTTGTATGAAGGTTTTCAGTACCGAACAAGTCAGGAACCAAATTAGTACCAGATCTTGAAACTAGGGCTGGGATAAACGATTATTTTTAAACGATTAATCTAGCGATTATTTTTTTCCGATGCATCGATTAATCTAACGATTAATTTTCCCAGACCGATTCGATTTCGATTATCTCCCCATTAATTGACTACTAACAATTTATACATGTTGATTTACAAATCTGAATGAAAAAAACATTTATTCCTTAACATTGCAATATATGTTTATTGCTCTTAAAATTACAAAATAAAAGACTGACTAAGAATGCATTACTTTGCACTTGTATAGAGATAGCATTCAATAAAACCTTGAAAACACATAGCTTACTGAAACAAGCTTACTGAACACATAGGGCCTAGCATTCAATAAAAAAGTTCTTCTTTCTTCTTTCAAAAAGGTCACCCAAAATACTTGTTTAGAGGAATTAAAAGAATACAGTAACCAATGTAAACTTGAGGGCTTTAAGCTAATACAGAGAGTGCTTTTCCAAAAAAAAACAAAAAAAAAAAAACAGTGGGAGCCAGCAGCCTGTCATGGAGAAAAAAAAAACTCAGAATGCTCCACGTGAAACTTTGGCGTTCCTCCCTTTTTCTATCGTGTCTAATGATTTTGGTTAATATGCACGAGGGAGGGAGGGACTGAGAGAGAGAGAGAGAGAGAGGGAGGGAGAGAGAGCGAGAGAGAGAGAGAGAGCTCGTGTAGTTTGAAGACTGTGAGTGCGCGAGCGCACGTGAAACTTTGGTGTTTCGCCCTTTTTCTATCGTGTCTAATGATTTTGGTTAATATGCACGAGGGAGGGAGGGACTGAGAGAGAGAGAGAGGGAGGGAGAGAGAGAGAGAGAGAGAGAGAGAGAGAGCTCGTGTAGTTTGAAGACTGTGAGTGCGCGAGCGCACGTGAAACTTTGGTGTTTCGCCCTTTTTCTATCGTGTTTAATGATTTTGATTAATATGCACAAGGGAGAGAGAGAGCGCTCGTGTTGTTTGAAGACTGTGAGTGCGCGCGCAGCCGGGGCTCTCTCTCGCACGCGCCCTGTCACTGTCACTCACCGATCAAATATGGCTTTGACAGCCGCCAAAAAAAAAAAGATCAATGCAGAAAAACCCCTGGATTGGTTATATAATGTTGGACAGAATGTTGATCCAGCCATCGCGTATATTCAGCGCACATAAGGTAAACGTTTTGCAAACGTTTTTTAGAGAAATAAAAACAGGTCGACGAATCGATGCACATATTTTGCGTCGACGTATTTTTTGCGTTGACGTCATCGATGACCTCGACGCATTGTCCCGGCCCTACTTGAAACCCATCTCTACTTGTAATAGTTGTCTTGTTGCTGCTGCCCAAACTGTCTCTTCAACTGATGATAAATATATGTTCATTTTACAGCAATAAATAATAAATTTAAACTACTTGGTGGTAACAAATGAATATATATTTTTTATAAGGAACTGAATCATTGACTCAACTGGTGGCAGTCAGGACCTAAAAAAAGTGAACCATTTGTTTACTTTTTTTTTAGACTAAAGTATCAGATCTATTTCAGAATTAAACTGGCATTAAAAAGCATGCATGTGAAAAACACCATTAACACCAATAATGAGCAGATGACAGAATTTACAAGCCTGCCACTTGAGGGAGAAAAGGGGAAATGATTAATCCCACATACACTGAACATGATTTCGGCAGCCTCTGTCTAATTAACGTTAAACTTTATACAGCGGTTTATATTCAAGTTCACAATATGAGCATCATCAAGAGCGAGCGGAAAACATTCAAACAAACTAATTAAGGTTACTATGGTTAAAATTCTGTTTTTGACTCATTCCTTAATCACGTGACAGCCCCATACGCTAAACCAATGCAGTCTGAGCCGGAAATATAATTTATTAGTTCATCTTTTGGGTCTATTGAGTTTTTGACTCGTTCCTTAATCACTTGACAGACCCATATGCTAAACCAATGTAGTCTGAGCCAGAAAGAGAATCGATTAGTTCATCTTTTGGGTCTATCGGGTTGTTGACTCGTTCCTTAATCATGTGACAGACCCATACGCTAAACTAATGCAGTCTAAGCCGGAAAGAGAATTAATTGGTTCATCTTTTGGGTCTATCGAGTTTTTGACTCGTTCCTTAATCATGTGACAGACACATATGCTAAACCAATGCTGTCTGAGCTGGAAAGAGAATTGATTAGTTCATCTTTCGGGTCGAGTCGTTCTTTAACCACGTGACAGACCCATGCGCTAAACCAATGCAGTCTGAGCTGGAACGAGAATTGATTATTTCATCTTTTGGGTCTATCTGGTTTTTGACTCTTTCCTTAATCACATGAAAGATCCATACGCTAAACCAATGCAGTATTGAACCGGAAAGAGAATTGATTAGTTAATTTTTCAGGTCTTCGGGTTGTTCGTTCTTTTGTCCCGTGATGTGACAGCATTGGCTAGAGAAATTTGTTAATTTACAACCTTCCTTATAAATTTGGGCATAAGTACTTATTATTATTTTTCGATTATAATTATTATTTACTCTTAAAGTTACCTGATGCATTTCTGGTTTCAAATTGTCATGATGATACTTTTTCATAACACTGAATGTGGTAATAAAGAGTTGGTTAGGCTTAAACATTTTTCCATATGATGGTGAAATCACTTTGATTTGTTTGGTTGTTGTTTTTTTACAGTGGATTCTAATCTTCAAAAATGACCTTGTTGTATAATTTGTCTTTTGAGTTCACCCTTCAGATTAGACTATAGAACTGTAGTGTTACTTGTTTAGGATTCATAATGTTATTTGCTTTTAGTTTATGTCATTATGTAATTTTTGAGAAATCATCTTATACATATATTAGACCAATATATCATGTTTTCCTAGGAAAAGCAATTATCATACCAGCAAACTCAAAATTGGATTAAAAATGAACAAACTAGGCTATAAATAGTTTGTTTGTTTAAACTGCGATTTGTATTTGTTCGTTCGGGTGCAGGAGGATGCGAACGTCCTGAATGAGAGCTCGGTTCAGTGTTGCTGTCCGTGAGACGCGGCTCTCTTGTGCGCACCGAACTGAGCGCGTGAGTCACCAGCTACTCAGTTCAGCTTTCCTGCATTTTGTGTTTGAAGGCTTTAAACTCTTTTGAATGTTTCACTAGTTCACTCTTACATATAATTAGCTGAGGTATAGTATGCGTATTTGGCGTGCTGTCCGGGGAAGGGCTCCGAGCTTGCAAATGGCCCGAACCTAGAGTACCCACCAAAAAGCAAATGTACAAGAGGACAGCCGCCAGTGTAACGCCCCCCCCCAAAAAATAGCATAGAGTACTGGCGGGGCTCATTTGGTTTTCTGAGAAGTCATCTCATTGGCAGGCTGGAAGGGCCTACGTACTCCAGAGGGAGCGACTTAGGCGTTGGGAGAGTAGGCCCTACCAGCTGCAGGTAGTGAACTACGTGGTTGTTGGCGCCCGGTCGGTAGGGCTCGAGCCGATACTCAACGGGAGCTTGAGGCGTGGGAACGGTGAGCCCTACCGGCCGATGAAGAGGGGCAGCGTGGTTGAGGTGCCCGACCGGGAGGACCCGAGTTGCCTCGACCAGAATAGGTCACGGTGTCAGCGTACGGGCCCTACTGGCTGATAGCCCCTGCTATTCAGTGGGCGAAGGGCCTAATGCTGACCGAGAGGGCCCATGAAGCCTCCGACAGGAGATTGAGACTCAGGATGACGGACGTCTGGGTCCTCTCGGTTGGGCAGACAAAAAGCTTTGGGCTGGCCGACAAGGAGGACTCTGGCGACATCCGAAGGGAGATCCCGACTCACGGCATCGGATGGATGAGACTCGCTTGCGGCCGGCAAGCATAGGCCCGACCGGGAGAACTCTCATCAGAAGGGAGCGCACGCATCAGACGGGTAAGCCTTGTCGGACGGGAGAGTGGAAAGGAAAACCCGACTGGGAGAACTCTCGCAGCATCCAATGGGGTGGGGCTCTTGCCGGCATCCGAAGGGAGCACACGCATCGAACGGGTAAGCCTCTCCTGATGTGGGACAGTAAAGGTAACAATAGGTGGCCATGAAGCTCTCGCCAGCATCGAACGGAGACTTCCTGGGTAAGCCTCGCAGGCTGTAGGATGGAAAAGGTAAGTTTGTGTGGTCGTGAGGCTCTCGTCGACGTCTTATGGGAGTTTGCTACTCACGGCATGAGACGGGTAAGCCTTGACGACCGTAGGAAGGAGGGAGGGTTTATTTGTGTGTTTGGTACTTGCGACATCGGACGGCTTGCTTATGGGCTTTGCGACCTAAACCACGTGGAATGGTCGTGGTTGTCTGGCCAGGAGGCTCTTGCCAGCATCCGATGGGAGCACTCGCATCGGACGGGTGAGCCTCGCTGGCCAAAGAATGGAAAAGGTCAGGTTGTCTAGCCGGGAGGCTCTGACCGACGTCCGATAGGAGCTTAGCTCCAGGAATCGAACGGGTTAACCTCTCTGGCTGAAGGACGGAAAAGGTTGTCTAGCCGGGAGGCTCTTACCTTCGTCCGACTGGAGCTTAGCTCCCAGAATCGAACGGTTAAGCCTCGCTGGCCAAAAAAAGGAAAAGGTAACGTCTAGCCGGGAGGCTCTCACCTACGTCCAATGGGAGCCCTGACTCCATGCATTGGATGGGTAAACCTCTCCGTATGCAGTGTTGGGGAGTAACTAGTTACATGTAACGGCGTTAAGTAATTTAATTACAAAATTATTGTAACTGTAATTAGTTACAGTTACTAAGAAAAAATTAGTAATTAAATTACAGTTACTTATGAAATTTTTTATGATTACAAAGGGGATTACATTTGAATATTTACACACATCCACATACAGATTTAACTGATTTATTTACCAAATTGCACTGACTATTCTGAGACATACCGCCCCAATAATTACCGGGATGCGGAAAAACAGTCTGGTTCGTAGAATCCAGTCATAAAAACGGAATGCCTAACGCGGACGGAATATCCCACATTTTGGATGACTAAATCAAAAGTAGGTCAGTACACTTGAATCAAAACATTACACCGACTAGTGTCTGTGAATATAAAGCCCCAAAAATGCAATATATGACTTGCACATTCTGCGTGTCTGTGGAAATCAGGCGCGGACTGGACACCGGGAGAACCGGGACAATTCCCTGTGGCCTGGCAGCCGATTTTGCCCCACTATTTAATATCATTATTGTATAATTGCCTGCCGAATGTACTAAAGCGATCATTTGCGAATCCGGCATTTTATAATTAAATCTCTAATAAGTCATGAATTGTTAGCCATGACTCGCGCGCTCTCCGCGCCTCCGCCAAACGGTTTGGATCAGACTCCGAGTAATCAATGCGAGAGAGAGAGAGAGAGAGAGAATAGAGTGGACTGCTGGAGCAGAGAAGCAGAACTACTGTTCAGGGTCTCAGGTCAGTTTCATCTGTAAAGATGCTTTTTTGTCTTTGTTTTTTTATTTATTTAATCAAGCAGCAGCACGTTGCTCATCAGTCATCACTCAAAATACTATATAAAGGACATCATTATTATCTGTTGTAATGTTACGGTAGTAATTTAGCTGAAAAATAATCAGATTTTTTTTATAGGTTTAGGGGGAGCTACGACAGACTCAACACAACCCTTACGAAAATTAACATTTTAATATTTAACTATAAATCCAGAGAAAATGGTTACTATTGTTTAACTGAGATAACCAAAAATGTAAAATTATTTTACAAATGTATTTATTTAAAAATAAATACAAATCCATTTGCAAAAAAAACAAACCAAAAAAAAACAAGGTTGTTTAACATTAATATAGGCTAATAAAAGCATGGTAATTTTTTGTAAGGGAAAAACATGACTCGTGTACAGTGTTAGGATTTTTCTATAAAGATATTGTAGTATTGTAGAGTATTGTATTGTAAAGTATAGTTTTGTTTTGTTCAATCTTGAGTATTAAAGTCATGGTAGAGATGGATAACAGGGCAAAATAAAGAGACTGAAGAGAAAAATGGAAGTGAAGGTGAAGTTCAGGAGAAAACTTTTAATTATTTTGCATGTCCCCAAATTAAAGATTTAAATCTTTTTTATGTCAGGTCCATACAAAAAATAGTTTTGTTCATGAATTTGTTTGTATGAGTCTGAATGTTTTTCCCAGTCTGCCCCTCCTGTAAATTAATGGCAAAGACATGGTTTCATTTACTACACATAGGCCTACTGAAGCTCGCAGTGTTTTCAACCTCTGCCATCTCAATATAGGAGTACACGAGCACATAAACATAATTTCTAGAACTGCTCTGTTTCACTTCATGTGCATTTTACTTATTTTGAGAAAACTATCATCATATACAGAGACAGCAGTTTCAAAAAAACACCAATGTTTCAGGAGTTTATTACACAGAATACGTCACATGCTTATTAGATAACTGTATTTAAGGTGATGTACTGTATATGCTTTTATTTATTATTCTTTAATTTTCACAAATTTAGAAAAGTAATCAAAAAGTACTCAAAAGTAATTAGTTACATTACTTTAATAAAGTAATTGAAAAAGTTACACTACTATTACATTTTAAACAGGGTAACTTGTAATCTGTAACCTATTACATTTCCAAAGTAACCTTCCCAACACTGACCGTACGTAAGACAGAATGGCAAAAAGGGTAGCCGGGGGCTTTCACCTACGTCCGAAGGGAGTGTGAGCTCTTGGCAACGAACGGGTAAGCCTTGCTGGCCGTGGAATGGAAAAGGTGAGGTTGTCTGGCTGGGAGGCTCTCGTCAGCATCCGATGGGAGCTCGAGCTCCTGGCATCGAAGAGAGAAGCCTCGCCGGCCATAGGATAGAAAAGGTAAGGTTATCTGGACTGGAGGCTATGGCCGGCATCCGGTGTTTTTTTTTTATTATTATTTTTTTATTTTATTTTATTTTTTTTTATTTATTTATTTTATTTTTTTCTATTTGTGACACCGGATGGGTAGTCTCTCCGGCCATTAGAGGGAAAATTGATATTGTTTTACCTGCGAAGCACCCGTTGGTGTTCGGCAAAAGCTTAATTTGCGGTATTGGATGAGTTCGTCTTGCCATCGGAGGGAAAATTTGTTTTAGCTGTGATGTACTCATTGGTGTTCGATAGGTAAGTGTCTCTGACTGAAAGAATTATTATTATTTTTTTAATTGGGTTAATCGGGCATTAATCGGGTAAGCTTCGCTGGTGGTCGAATGGAAAGTCCAAGATTGCTTAAGCAGAAAAGCATCTGACAGGAGTTTAATACTCGCGATGTCATACGAGTAAGCTTTGCTGATAGTTGAACGGAGAAGGCAAAGGTTCTCAACCGGGAGCACCTCTTGCAGTGCCTGACAGGGATTTCAATACTAAGGATGATTTGGTTGTCTACGAGGGTAGACGCTGTGAGGCTTACTTGAATAATTGTTTAGCCAATCGAATGAGCTGCTTCCGATAACGAGTCAGAAAAATCTTGGTGCAGTCATTGTATTCGAAATGAAGCAGGCAAATATAAATTGGATTTCCTTTGCCAGTGTACCCGGAATAGGTGCCATATCAGCGATGTGGTCGTTGTCGAATCGTCATATTGTCAGCACATGAGATCGATGGTACATATCAACGATGTAATCGTGCATGGGTGGAGTGAGAGAAAGATTCTTTATTCTTGTCTGAGCTTACTATATGCCATTTTAACCATGCCGGTGCATGAAAAAGAGCCTATGGAATCACTAATAATCGAAAAATATACTTTCGGACGTACTAAACTGGCATTAAATATAAAATACTATATTTAAAACAGCTAGTTCATGTAGTCGGCACTACTGTCATCTCGTTTGTCCTGTGAAATTTATTTAAAAAAAAATTTCTCTCATCTGCGCATGGAAGTTATCAGTCTAAATGTTCTGCAAAATTAGTCAATGGTGCAAAATCAATAGTAGATTCCATTGAAAGTCCAACGATTTAACGCTAATATGGCCGTAAACGAACGCCTTAAATATAAGGTATTCAAAAACCGGTAAGTTCATATATTTGGAGTGAGTTCGGTTGAACTGATGCCTTGGTCATACGCGCTCCGGACCACATGCCTCATGATGGGAACGACGCGCCGCCCGGGAAACAAAAATGAGATGCGTTCTAACATAAGTGTGGCATTAAACTCCGTTAGTGAGAGCTCGTTTAAAATATGGCACGTATCGGATTACCTGTTAAAGTACGATGGAACACCTTATATCTGCAAACAATGTATGTCTATTTGTGGATGGAGACTTCTTCGCCGCCTACCGGCTCACATCATCCTTTGAGAGCACGGGCGAGCGTGAAGTGCAGTGCTGGGATGGGATAACGGAGCGGTTTGATAGCCGAATTAAGGTAGGCCGCCTAATAATTATAATAAAAAACATTGATTGGAGAAGGAGCCTAATATCGTCTCGGCTATTGTCGATACATGATACTATCACCGCAACCTAGGATGCATGTCATACCTTTTAAGCGGAGGTGATTTTTTTATTTGTTTATTTTTTTCTCTCTTTTGTGTGTGAGCAGACACTGCTGCGGCAGTGGGGAGATACAGGATAGGCTCCTGCGTGAGCAGACACTGCTGCGGCAGTGGGGAGATACAGGATAGGCTCCTGCGTGAGCAGACACTGCTGCGGCAGTGGGGAGATACAGGATAGGCTCCTGCGTGAGCAGACACTGCTGCGGTAGTGAGGGGAGATACAGGATAGGCTCCTGCGTGAGCAGACACTGCTGCGGTAGTGAGGGGAGATACAGGATAGGCTCCTGCGTGAGCAGACACTGCTGCGGTAGTGGGGAGATACAGGATAGGCTCCTGCGGGAGCAGACACTGCTGCGGCAGTGGGGAGATAAGGGAGAGGCTCCTGCGGGAGCAGACACTGCTGCGGCAGTGGGGAGATACAGGATAGGCTCCTGCGGGAGCAGACACTGCTGCGGCAGTGGGGAGATACAGGATAGGCTCCTGCGGGAGCAGACACTGCTGCGGCAGTGGGGAGATACAGGATAGGCTCCTGCGGGAGCAGACACTGCTGCGGCAGTGGGGAGATACAGGATAGGCTCCTGCGGGAGCAGACACTGCTGCGGCAGTGGGGAGATACAGGATAGGCTCCTGCGGGAGCAGACACTGCTGCGGCAGTGGGGAGATACAGGAAAGGCTCTTACGGGAGCAGACACTGCTGCAGCAGTGAGGACATGCGAAAAACAGAGAAGTAAAGGGGAGCATGAGAAGAGGAGGAGAGATAGCTGTTTGGGCCACCTGCAGAGCTTGCTTCGGCTGCTGTAGATATAAAAAGGGTTAGTAACATTTGATGGGGCAAGCTAAAAATGAATGGGTAGCCTACTGTGTTGCCAGCTTAGCAATTGGTTGCCTGATTTGACAATTCCTCAAGCCTTGTCCACATTATTATGTTCCTGTTGGAAAAGCATCTTTCCTCTCATTTGCCCTCCGGCCTTTTTAGACGGTCTCCAGAATGGATACGTTTGGAACGCTGTTTTCACAGTGTAGTATGGACTGTGAAAACAGAGGCTTTGGGAAACGATGAAGCATGCTTAGTCTTGTAAGACGTTGTACCGAAAGACATGATTATAGCAGTAACGTTAACCCCTTACCAGTCCCCCCCGATTTTTGGCATGGAGACAGAAATTACATACCCAAAATAAAAATGTTTCTGCTCATGGTTCTTTCTGACTAGATACATGATCAACATTTGTCCACGATCTGACACTTCGACGTTACCGTTCAGGAATCGGAATCGTTTCCTGACATGAATTACTAAATAACTGTCACTGAAATGGTTTTTTATCGAAATATTGATGCACGGTTTATCCAGATCAAGTAAGAGAGTGATGTTTAACGTGCTGTGAAAGTGAAACGATAATAAACTGGGGCCGTTGGCAATGCTTGCAAGCAAATGGGTTAATAGCAGTTATGTGCTATTTGCTTCCAAGTGGTTTCTAAAAATATTTACTTGCCTGTTTTTTGTATTACGGTCCTAAAAAGGCGACAGTAATTTTACTCACACTTGCTATCCTGTGTCAAAACACAAGGGCAGATGCGTTTTAGATTAATTTTGAGTGATCACGCCGGTGAATGATGAAATAGGTCCCTAAATAATTTGGTCCTACCCGAATATGGTAAATGGTAAATGGACTGCATTTATATAGCACTTTCAACAGACCCCATGGCCATCCAAAGCGCTTTACAAGTTGCCTCACATTCACCCATTCACACACTCATTCATACACCGACGGCGATGCCAGCCATGCAAGGCGCTATCTAGCTCATCGGGAGCAGCTGGGGTTAGGTGTCTTGCTCAAGGATATATATATATATCTATATATATATATATCGTGGAACTTATTTCTGTATCTGCATTTACTACACTAATCTAGACTAATTGAGACTTGTCATGGCACTTGTATACTGTAGTTGTTCTCTGGTTGACCTGACTGCTTCTATTGTTCTCATTTGTAAGTCGCTTTGAATAAAAGCGTCTGCTAAATGATTAAATGTAAATGTATAATTTCAGTGAGGTAAGGCGAATGTAATGTCTTGGACATTTAAGTGTGGATGAAGGCTTCGTGGTTAAAGGTGGCATCATCATCCGACGGAACTACGTGTCGTTTGTGTCTGTATCCAAATCTATGCGCACTCCACACGCCAGATCAGCAGGTGGCGGTAATGCATCTTTACGCTGGTTTGCCAAAACCGCCATGAAACACTAGTAGAAGAAGACGGAACTGCGCCTAATAGAACTATATATAGAACTAATAAGTTCTATATATATATATATATATATATATATATATATATATGCTAAGTAATCCTATGATGAGGATGTCAAAATAAGCAACTAAGATCTCACCTTTCCGAGCAAACATTGATAAACATATATTGCCATGTTTGTCACTTTGTTGTTCCCTTAAAATTTGGTCTGTATGGTTTTTCATCTCGTTTCTTTATTTTTTTTTTTGTGTTGTGGGCATTTGCAGCATGGGTGTGTTAATTTGATGAAGATGGTTTCTTTTCTTAGTTTTTTTCTTTCATGTGTAGCTGAGCTGAGCTCTCTCGACCACATCCTGCTAGAAGTGAAAGAGATTTCAGATCTGTTCAACACGGAAGAAGGAGATCTAGTACTATTTGAGGTGAGTGTTTCATCTTTCTTTCGCTGTTTTGATTCCATTGATAAGTTCCTGCTGCTTTAGTGCAGTGCTGAAGTAATTTTGATGGTTTTATTTAAAGCTCTAAATGTGGTGATCAAATGTGTCTCTGCCAGGAGGCTGGAAAGTTGGTTTTATGTTGGACATTCCTAAGACATTCAATCTTTTCTTCAGCATGAATTAGTGTCAAGGCATAACATTCATGGCTCATGCTGTATCTCGTTCAGGTTACATTTAAACGTAGGGATGGGCGAATCAATCCTGAAGTATCAATATATCGATTCTGATGCGAGTATTCAGTGAAAGATTATAATCTGAATAGCGCGTTCAGCGCGGGGGCGTGGTCACATTAGATATAATGAAGGGAGACGTGAAAAACGGACATCGCGTTGTTTTCATATGGATTACTTTAACACAGAATATCTGTTTTCGGCAGCACTTATTTAGTTTAAAAGTAGACATGTCAAGCTTTCTATAGATATCTCTCTCATGTATCTTCGTTGAGTATTCACGGAGTTACAGTTCATTTTAATGACGTGTTTGTAAATGAAGATCAGCGCAGACAAAGGCTGCAGACAGCACACCTTGTTTGTTATCTTTATTTTATAAATGCACAAAGTTTTGTTGTTATTATGTCTGTATGCAAAAAAAGAAGACCCTTTACAAATTCGATTGATGTATTGCTCTTATCTGTACGATTAAAACTGAAAGTGTAATTTAAGTTCTATTCGTGGTTATCAGGAGATAACAAGTATACGCGTTAATCGACTCTAGAGGGTTAACATCAGGTATCTTTAATAACTCTTTTTTGGGGGCTTGAAAACATAAGCTTTTGAACACGATGCCTGTATCATCTCCGTGTATTAAAAAAAAACATGAATTTGTGAATTACATTTTTGCACTGTGTTTCTTAGTCGCCAACTCCTGGCCTGGTATGCCAACAGTATTCATTAGCATAGTGTTTTGTTTTTCTTTCTCAAAGAAAGTTTTTTTTTTTTTTTACTTATTTTTTTGTGCCATTTAACTCATTTTGAATGGTTAATTTCTAAGCATCTCAATTGATTAATTCTAATAAGTTCTTATGTATTAAATTGAATTAATAATATTGCTTGTAATCTATTGCCACAATTTTATTAAGTAATAATAGTGTATTATTTTTTTTAACAGTGTACACCAGCTACGCACACATTTCCTATCATGTATGAGCGTGAAAGATGATTGAACCAATCAGAGTAGGCATCGGCTGGGTTTGCATGTGCAACCCCGCCTCTATCTGCAGGCTGCAGCCAGGTGCTTCTTGTTTTGTCCAATAAATACAATTTTTTCGTAATAATATTTTATACATTTTACTTATTTTTTTCCTTATTGAATGATTGCTTTTTTGTATACATTTTTTATTATTTTTTTACTTATTGAATGATTGCTTGTAAGCATCTCATTTGATTAATTCTAATTAATTCTAATGTGTTAAATTTAATTAATAATATTGCTTGTAATCTGTTGCCACAATTTTATTGAGTAAATATAGAGTATCACTTTTTACAGTGCACTGTAATAATTCTCTGATAATTATAAGTGAATATCAAGGGACGGCAAAAATAAAAAAATTAGAATGCAGGATATTAGCACATGTGGGTTTCTCCGTTATCTCGCACATGACGTAAGCTGCTCTGACCCAGTGTTATGAGATTTTCAGTTTCAGTGGAAGGAGCATACATGAATATTCATGAGTTTCCTGGACATGCGCAGAACCAATTGGTACTGAGAATTTCAGTTTATATTTTTTTATCAGTTTACACGTTTTGTGCAGTCGTCCCTGACTGAATGACTGCAGACATTCTTTGTGTAATGTTAGGATAAATAGGCCTGCAGCATCTTAGGCTAGTAGTATACATTGATTTCAGTTCGCTGTGCTGTAGCTTGCAGTGTGTTTTAAAACCGGGTCTGTCATTAGTTATCATTTGAGTACAACAGCTGAAATAAACTTGTATTTGTGGACTAATCAGTTTTTCAGCAGCTTAATGAAAGAATTTGCAGCCTTAAATTGCAGACTACATTTCTGTTATCAATAAGGAGAACCAGACCCATTATAAACGTAAATATGCTTGATTGAATTAGATTAATTTTACATTTTAAAATTTAAATCACGATCAAGGAGACCAGTGTTTCCTCTTGTTGGGCTCTTGACCTCTCAGTCTTTGGTATTAATTTTATGCTGACTGATTTCACAGAGTGTTTATAAACACGTTTAGCTTAACCAATTTCTGATTAAATGTATATTGGATTACATTAGCATTGTTAATAACTTCAGACGTAGTGATATTGTAAAAATAAATATATAATAAAATAATTTACACAAAAAGTTTTCGTCGTCAGCAATTACAGCAGTTAAATTAAGAGGGGTGTTTTCATCCTGAATATAATGAAAGGGTAGTGAATTTGAACAATGCACAAGGGTTAATTATGTACTTGAGTGTAAGGGAGCCTTGGTATCTAATCAATATGGTTTTAGGAAAAGGACGATCAACATTAGATGCATTAGTAAAACTGGAAAAATATATAATGAATACTATAGCAGTTAAAGAGGGATTAGTGACAGTTTACTTAGATATTGAAAAAAACATATGATATGTTATGGAAGGTGGGATTACTTATTAAAATGAAGAGTATTGGAGTAGAAGGAAGAATGTTTAATTGGGTTTTAAGTTTTTTTTTTTTTTTTTTGACAGAACAATTCAAGTTAATGTTGGTGGTAAAGTATTTTAAACTTTAAGTGTGTAAAATGGAACGCCTCAGGGAAGTGTGATTCGTCCTATATTATTT
Organism: Carassius carassius; assembly: GCF_963082965.1. NCBI lineage: Eukaryota > Metazoa > Chordata > Actinopteri > Cypriniformes > Cyprinidae > Carassius > Carassius carassius. The sequence goes on along the minus strand of NW_026775126.1, from coordinate 1,181,903 downwards.
AATATAATGATTAATGATATATTTAGAAAAGTGGCCGGGAAATAGCACTTGGTTATATGCAGACGATGGTATAATGTGGAAAAGAGGAAGGAATATGTCTTTTAATATGAATACTATTCAAGAAGCCATAGAAGTAGTTGAAAAATGGTTGTTAGAATGGGGATTTAAAACATGTAACCAGATATATACAAGGAAGGAAATAGAAGATAAAAAAAATACTTAAATTATATGGGTCTTCTTTAGAGAAAGTGTCAAAATTTAAGTATGTAGGATTATGGTTTGATGACAAATTATCATGGAAGGACCATATAGATTTTGTATTAAAGAAATGGGGATAAGAGTGGGGTGCTGATAACAAGTAGAGATAACAAGTACAAGTAGAAACATCAGAAATCTTGCTAACTTTTCCTCCACAGCAAACTCAATGAGATCAGAACCAAATCTGCAAATCTGTGAATTAATCTAGATGTTTGACACTACTAGCTAACTAGCTTTTGACAAATCACTCACTCTATATACTGTACAGTACTATACACAAAAAAAAACTATGCATAATATATAGTGTTTACATCGTACAGAACATTTGTATTGTTCAGTATTGACAATGTTTAGTGCAGCCTTCAGTTATCCTTAATGGCCTACTATCTGTCTGACATGAAAAACACTTCAAGGACCACACCAGCTTTCATAATTTTTCAAGTGTATTTCTAATGATTCCTCACTCCAAACGTATCCTTGAAGTAGCATTTATTCTCATATATATTTCTTTACCTATCAAGACAATTTTAGCAAATTCTCAACTTCCGGTTGAAGCAAAATGGACATATAGGACACGTACCTCTCGTAAAGCATACGATTCTAAACCAGTGTTCATTTTGACTGCAAATTTTGATTTAGTTTTAGTCAAAGTCTTTTATTCATTTTACATGAATTCTGTGTTCCTGTAGCTCAAGTGGTAGAGCATTGCCTTTAGTAAGTGCAATGTTGCTGGTTCGATTCCCGGGGAACACATTATAGATAAAAATTGTTAGCCTGAATGCACTGTAAGTCACTTTTGGATAAAAGTGTCTGCTACATGCATTTAATTTAATTTAATTTAATTTAATTTAATTTAATTTAATTTAATTTAATTTAATTTAATTTAATTTAATTTAAAATGCCATTTTAGTTTTAGTCATATTTTAGTCTTCAGAATTGTTTTAGTTTTAGTCAAGTTTTAGTCGACGAAATACAATAAGATTTTAGTCGACTTAATGTAAAATCGAATGGGTTTGGTTAAATTGTAATGCATTAATTTTGAATTTCTCAAAAATTTCCAAACCCACTATATACTCCCGGAGAAAACATCTTTTAATTAACCTGTTAATATGAATAATTTTTAAAGTTTGAACATGCAATACAGACACAGATTTAAATGCAGTGACATTTAATTGACAATTAATGATTTTTTTCACAGACGAAAACCAGACGATAACTAAATAAAAAATATAGCTGCAAGCAGCAATTACGGGGCCAAGCACTCCAGCGGAAAGTTAAGGAGCTAAGCATGGCATGGAACATCACACGAAGTGCAACAATGAGCAATCATACCAATTTTAGGATGATTGTAATTTAAATGGCTGAAAAATCATAAATACAACCACTAGTAAAAGATTAAATGGCCTATCACTTTTGACCAACAGGTGGCTCTGTAATCAAATCATTTTGATGTGTTCTGTGTGAGATGACAATAACACTCAAAAAGTTTAGTGTCAATATGCTAAAGCATTACAGAGATACAGCCTGAAGTGTAATTTTGGCATGATGCCTCAAATTCGTTGCAGTGGTATGCAAAAACGGTTTTGTCTATCGACACAAAATCCATAACCCATAATTTTGTCAGGACAGTCTGAAGATCATCTGATTCAATTTAGGTGAAAATTGGTTGATGAGGAGTTTGAAAAAGTAGGTTTACAACATAAATCGGACAGGAAGTTCGGCTTACTCTGGTATATTCAGTATCTATGTTATCGGTATAAGCCAGGGAATATTTTGAGACCAGTTTCATTGCAATAGGCTAATTCAATAAAACGTTATTAGAATTTTAATAAGTCTAATTATTAACCGTTAATGAATGGTTTATTACTCTTGACCAATAGGTGGCGCTGTTACCAAATTTATGTGGCATGGTCAGTGTGAGGTGACGATAACACATACAAAGTTTGGTGCAAATATGTCGAAGCTTTGCAGAGATACAGTCTCAAATACATTTTGGCACCCTTCCGGCAAATTCGTTGCTGGGCTATATGAGAACCATTTTGTATAATGACACGAAATCCATAACGTTTTGCCAGCATGGTCTGAAGATGATCCACGTCAAATTTGGTGAAAATCGGTCTAGGAGGAGTTTGAAAAAGTAGGTTTTCAACATTAATCAAAATGGCAGACAGGAAGTATGGCCAATTATCGCATAATTGGTATCAATGCTCTCGGCATGACCCACAGAAAATAGCGAGACCATTTTCATTTCTATAGTCTAATGTATTCAAAAGTTATTAGCATTTTTGTGATATTTCATTATTACTCTTGACTACAAGGTGGCGCTGCCGCCAAACTATTTGAATACCTTCAGGGCATGGAGCCGAATTTTTTTCGTAAATTATTTTCGTAACGATACGATGCTGCGTTCAAAAAATACAGCATTTTAAAACATAATTTAAAATGGCCGACGCCTAAAATGCCAACACAGGAAAATTTGAGTCGACATGACTCACTGAATCTAAAGAGACCAGTTGTGTGACACACCAAGTTTGGTCTCAATATGCCAAATCGTTGCCGAGATATAGCCTCACATGCATTTTTGCGTGCTTTTCGTCAAATTTGTTAATGTGTCATTTGAGAACGGTTGGACGTAGGGCTGCACAATGTGTCGTTTAAGCATCGATATCGCAATGTACAAATCCACGATACTCACATCGCAGGATGTGCGATGTAGGCTGTCATAATTGATCCGTTATTCATTAACTGTACGGGCCAGCTGCTCCCCGGCCCTTGACGAATGTGATTCGCGGATTAATTGCACAGCTTAACCATCATAGAGTGAAAGTTTATCATTTGCATGTGTTTTTAAAGTTCCTGTCAGTTTAATAGGGTGCATATAAGAACGAGCAGAGAGAGCGAGAGAGAGAGAGAGGGCGCGCACGCGCTCACCTTCACCGTCTTCAAACAACACGAGCGCTGTCTTGCTCTCTCTCCCTCTCGCATATTAATCAAAATCAATTGACACGATGGTGTCAAGAGAAAAAAAAAAACTATCCAGTGATGAAATGTTTTCTGTGTTGTCAAATCTTGTGCGATATCCTAAACTGCAGAGATAATTACACGTTTGATTTGCGAACTAATGATTCCTTTGAAACGATTCAATTTAATGAATGGTTTAAACAACTGACCTGTCCAACACTGAACTCACGAGACGTCTGAATTGCTGTATAAAAAAATGTGTAACACTTTACAATAATGTTCTATTTGTTCAACTATTTAACTACATTATTTAACATTTACTATTACTAAACTGCACTTCTACATCATTGTTAATTTCAACATTTATGCTATAGCCTTCATTGTTGAAATCAAAAGTTGTACAGTATTTGTTAACATAGTTAATGCACTGTAAAATAACATTACCAAACAATGAACAGCTGTGTTTTTATAAACTAAGATAAACAAAGATAAATAAATATAGTAACAAAAGTATTGCTCGTGGTAAGTTCATGTTAGTTAATATGTTAATTCAAACCTTAATATGTTAATTCAAAAATTCAAACCTTATCCTAAAGTTACAAACAAATAATTTACTCTAATTTAAATAATACTCTGATGTTTAAATAATTTAAAATGAGAATGTAGGTGTGCTCACCCCATTTTTGTTTGTAAGAAAAAATTAGATTAGATTTCATATCGCAATATATATCGCAGATAAATAAAATATCGCAATGTCATTTTTTACCAATATCGTGCAGCCCTAGTTGGAAGTATCAACTTGAATTCCATAACTTTTTTGCCAGCGCAATTCATTAAGGTGTAGACGATTTGAAAAATTTGCGAATGTTGCATTACTATACTGAAACAAATGCTTTTCAACCAGTGTCTGCAGAGTTAAGAATGACATTAATGTGCAGCATTTTGTTCAAATAGAGACATATTTGTGAATATAAATGTGAATAACACTAATAAAAGTTTGTATTAAATGATCATAATTTGTGCATGTAGCGATTAAAATGTGAATTTATGGATCAGGCGACGCGTTTGAATTCATTCACGTCTCTTCTGAGTTGATTCATTTGAATTTTGAGACTTTCATTCTGCCGTTTTAAGGGGCGGTCACACTAGAATTTAAACGTGCAAAATTATTTTGGACGCCGCTGCGAATATGGGCGGGAGCAAGATAAAATGGTCTCTCCTCAATTATCACATGGAATAATATGTGCATGTATTGTGTCTTTTGCGACGGCGTCGAAAGCGTCTTATTATATTGTACTCTCTGTATCTCTCTCTATATATAAATATATACTTGCACCCTAAGCAATAAAAAATTATAAAACGTCCTCATTCAAATGTACCATCTGTTCCTGTTTCCATTGACACTGCGAACCATGCAGCTTCTTTTTTTTCATAATCTTTTAAATATGTATTATATAAAATAGGATGCTGCGCTACAGCTGAAGTTATATAGCGCTTCCTTCATTTTTAAATTTCTGTACAGAGAGGTCACGCAGTGACGTATCGATCTTCTACTTGTCCCACAGCTTCACGTGATGCGAATTCGCAGGTCAGAGTTCACCAAACTTGAACTTTGGAACGCAGCGAAATGCGAAATTTTTTGCATGAGCTTGCGTTTCCGGTCTGACGCATTCGCATGCGTATGAATGGAAGTCAATGGAACGAAAAGTGCAGTGTGACCGCCCCACACACACTGCTGAGCCACAGAAATCAGCGACCACTAGATGGCACTATAGCCCCAGTCACATGTGCGCATAACATTGAGTAAGGTTTCATGAATGTTACATTGTGTTTTCATTGTTTCTTTTTGGCTTGGCTATTCTCCTCTGCCTGTAGAAATATATTAAACATGTCTTATAGAAATTGTTCTAACTTAACTTGTCATAAGACGGAATAGTTTATATTAATTTTGCCAAACAAGAACTTTGTAACAATAGCTTACCAAGGTGTTTTTTTTTTTTGTCATTCAACGGTACATTGTCAGTTATTCCTTCCTTGTAGCCTATTATTATTATTATTATTATTATTATTATGCAAAGATGAAGTAGACAATGCTGATTAGCCATCTTCGCACTGCAACAATTGCATACGCTGCAGCCTTTCCATTATCAGAATAAAATACAGTTACTAACATCATTTTGTTCAATCTGTAGTAACATTTTCAAAACTCTAAACACAATTAGCACATCCTCAGTCTGTTGTGACCATACCTTCAACACAATCCATGTTGTTTTCACACAATATTCAGTAAATTCACATTTCTAAAATGCTTAATTTTTCTTTACACATAAGCTTACCCCATACCAAAATCAAAGATCTTCATCTTTTTTACAATTGCTTGGACACAGCATGACAGAAATGAAGACATCATGTTCCAAACTTTAGTGTAAAGCCTCTACTTTGGCAACAACAGCAACTCAAAAGTATTTGTATAAAATATTGTAACAACTGATTTTTAAGTTACAGATCACTGAAATATTTAGAAATGGTTTATTAAAGTTGGAGGAATAGTCAGGTGTTGATATATATATATATATATATTTAATTAGCCTACAAAAAACTCTTATGCATTGCAAGCCTTGCGTCGCATTGTGCTGGGTGTATGATAGGGCCCAAGGATTTAAAATATTCTTCAATTATATCTTACCACAGCCTGTATGACAGTGATGTACTCTGCAGAGGAGAATTTAGCAGGGGGTTCTTTATAGTAACAGCTGATATTCCCTGATTTTATCACATTTTAATGTATGCCTGACAGTGTTGACAAAAAGGGGGAACACCACTTTGAAACCTTATGAAACACGCAAGTGTTATTGAAAAACAACCTTGCTTTAATATGATATGTTATTAAGTGTTGATTTTGATTAAACATGCTTTTTTATCATTAAAAAAACATTATCAACATTATAAATTTCTATCAGTTTTATAGCATATGAATGATTGAACCCTCTCTGTGGACACACTGTTTTAGATGTAAAGAGAAGACACAATAAGTGTCATAGATTTCATATAATAATGATAAAATTAAATTGAAGGGGATCCTTTTGTTAAATACATTCTGTTATTAATCCTTCACATTCACAACATTTACAACTGAAAATATGTTCATTTTTAAACCTAGTAGCAGGTGCAAATAGCAGGCATTTAGTGAGAGAAGTTCTTCTATTCATTGTATTATTTTATCATTATTTTATATGATTCTTAGGGAACAAAACCCAATATTATTTTTTCTTTAAATGTAGTGAATAATAAAGCCACACAGAGACATTTAATAACTTATATTTTTAAACTGCTGCAAAATCGTATTTACTTATTTTCAAAGAGTTGCTTATTTATTTCTGAAAAGTGTCTGGTGATATTGGAGTAATTTAAAAGCTTTTTCTTCCTGTCCAACAGCAGTGAGTGGGTGAAGGACGATGGCATCTGGTCAGCAGGATTGGGACACACAAGATGAGCCGGAAAGAAAAAAGCAGAACCTTGAGGAAGGTAAAGAAGAAGAGAATATCAGTTATGTTAAAGTTATCATTTAGGAAATGTAGTGAATCTCTCTGTTTGTACTCTAGACCAGAAGAGCAGCATTGCTAACACTGGAGTCAGTGTTAATGTGAATGCTGAGACTGGAGGATCTGTAAATGCTCCCGTACTCACTGGAAACATCATCACTGCTCCAGTGACCATCAACTACAGCACTGGAGGACATGGTACTGTCACTGTAACTGTGCTTACTGAGACACACTTCTCACTAGCAGTCAGTGAAATAATGCTGAGTGATCGTGAACACTATTACTGTTAAAGTTCATGTAAAAATTAGATCTCTCTTCCTCGTCAGTTCATTAATGATTGTTTCTCAGTCAGCAATGGTCTGCACTCACACACAAACAGAGTCATGTCCTAAATCTTCAATCTTTATTGAGCCATTTACACATTTTATACTTTGGATAGAAAGTTGTCGCCCCAGAGAGCGTACAAAGATAAAATCATAAAATCAATAATTTCTTACTCGTTAACACAGTTGGAACAAAAAAATATGGAATGGAAACAATAGCACAGCAGGTAGGAATAAAAGGACGATAAACATACATCACTTGAGAAATAACTTCTTAAAAAAATACACAGGAGGCTATGTGACATTTCTTCACTCAAAATTTTCCATGGTGACTGAACAGAAGGGAAGTGAATGGTGACTCATAATACACTCAGGAGAATAACTGGCAGGGCTTTGAGATTTATGGTCATATTGTTCTTATGCAGACATACTTTACAGTATTTTCTTTCATGTATCTGTGTATTTTGTCACACATTTTTTTACTTCTGTCCTTTTTCTCTCTCTTCACAGAGCCCCGAAAAATCTCAGAGACAGAGGCAGCAGAGAAACACACCGAAAAACAAGGTGCAGTCTTATCAGTGGTATTCAAAACATTTTATATATATATATATATGCATTCACTGCCAGCTGTTCCTGAAGCCCTGTCCTCTGAACTGAGTTTACAAATTTCACATTGAAAAAAGTACATATTCCCGGATGATTTGATTTAAATGCTTAATTCAATAGAGACATGACAAATGTAGTGAATTAAATTGAAAACCATTACCAAATCCCCTTTAAGACAAGTAATTTCACTTGACGGCTTTCTTTGAAATGCCTCTCAAGCAGCCATTTCAGTCATGCAAGTGCAACTCCTGCGTCTCTGATTGAGGAATATATAATTCTCCAAAGCTATTCACCATGCTTATGGCTACCTTTTTAAATCAACAATGAAATCTGACAACTGTGTCATAAAATGTTTTTCTTATGCTCAGATAGTGTTAAAAAATCTTATTCTTGCACATACACAGTCCTAAGAGCATTTCATATTAACATATTAATATTAACTAGTAACCAATTTGCAGCATTATTAGCATCTCACAACAAGGAGTATCACAGGAATACTAGTGAATGCACTGAATTGAGCAGGAAAAACAGGCAGTGCTATGCTAATTGAATACTCCTTAATCGATACAAGAATAATAGCTGATCACTGAACAATAACAGAAAATATATATGCAGCGATTTCTTCACATGTACACACACTGTAACCCAGTATAATGTAAGTGTAAGTCAATGTATTTAAAGTAAATCTGAATGAACTAGAATACAGCTGCCAGAATCTCCATCATCTCACATGTGCTGCATCTCTCTGTAACCTGCGATTCAGCTCCGCCTCCCGTGGTGAAGTTGCAGCCGCACTGAACAATCAGATTGGTCAGAATCATCCGGGACTTAGAGACAGCTGAGCATTTTGTACAATATATGTATATTTAAAGAACTTGGTGTTCATTTCAAAAGTGGTTTAATTACAATATGCTGAATGAATTCTGAAGAGATCACGATGATAAAAGCTTTATCATGTTTCTTAAAAAAAAAATTATTCTGTTTTTGTTTTTCCCTGTTTAATTAACTTAATCATATTTTATAACATCAGATCTGATTCTGAAAAAATTCTTGGAAACTCACAAAGCCAACATGAAAAAGAAAGCAGAATGCATTTCTGAGGGAAAGAAAGAAAATGAAGCAAATCTCCAGGCTGTTTACACAGAGCTCTTCATCACTGTGGGAGATATGAAAGATGTTCATCAGGAACATGAGATTCTGAAGATTGATGATGCTATCAACAAGAAAAAACAAACAGAGGACAAACCAATCCAATGCAATGATGTATTTAAATTATTAGAAGACAAGAAGAAGATTGTGCTGACTAAGGGAGTTTCTGGCATTGGAAAAACTGTCTCTGTGCACAAGTTCATCCTGGACTGGGCAGAAGGAAAAGCCAATCAGGATATAAAGTGTGTGTTCCTGCTTCCATTCAGAGAGATTAACTTTATGAACGATGAAGATTTCAGTCTCCATGAGTTTCTGCTGGAATTTTATCCTGAACTGGGGGGCCTGGAGAAAACCAACTTATATAAGGAAAGCAATATAGTGTTTATTTTTGATGGACTTGATGAGAGTCATCTGCCTTTGAATTTTAATACTAGAACATCAACAAGAGCCATTGTTGAGAAAAGATCATCAGTAGATATGCTGTTTACAGGTCTGGTCAAAGGTCAGCTGCTTCCATTAGCTCTGGTCTGGGTGACATCACGACCAGCAGCAGCCAATCAGATCCCTCCTCAGTATGTGGGTTTGTTCACAGAGGTGCGAGGATTCACAGACCAACAGAAGGAGGAGTATTTTAGAAAGAAAATCACAGATGAGACCCTGGCCTCCAGAATCATCACACACATTAAGACATCTTGTAGTCTCTACATCATGTGCCACATTCCTCTGTTCTGCTGGATCACAGCCACAGTACTTCAGGATATTCTCATCAAGAACAGTGAAGAGAACTTCAGCACAACACTCACTGAAATGTACATCCACTTTCTGCTGATACAGATGAACATCAAAAGCCAAAAGTATGACGTAAAAGCAGAAAGAGAATATACAAAGAACTTAGATTCAAACAGAACAATGATTTTAAAGTTAGCCAAGCTAGCATTTGAAGAGCTGAAGAAGAAAAACAGTGTGTTCTATGAGAAAGATCTGAAAGCATGTGGTATTTTTGTGAGTAAAGACACTGAGTTCACAGGAATGATCACTGAGATCTTTAAGAAGGAAGATGGACTTCATGACAAGAAGGTCTTCTCCTTTATGCATCTGAGTGTTCAAGAGTTTCTCGCTGCAGTGCATGTGTTCCTCTGTTACCTGAACAAAAACATGCAAGAGCTTGAGTTTTTCTTTGATAAGCCAGAAGAAAAAAGCAAATTGCAGAAGCACCAGGTTTTCTCTGATGAGCCAGAAGAAAATAGCACATTGCAGGAGCACCAGTTTTTCTCTGATGAGCCGGAAGAAAATAGCACATTGCAGGAGCTTCAGTTTTTCTTTGATAAGCCAGAAGAAAAAAACACATTGCAGGGGCTACTGCAGAAGGCTGTTGATAAAGCCACGGAGAGTAAGAGAGGACATTTAGACCTGTTCCTGCGGTTTCTGGTGGGCATTACACTGGAATCCAGTCAAAACCTGCTCCAAGGTCTGATCACACACACTGAAGACACCACAAAGAGCATCAGACAAACAACTCAATACATTAAACAAGAGCTAAACAGTTACTCGATCTCAAATGAAGCTTCAGTCAACCTATTCTACTGTTTGCTTGAGCTCAAGGATCGTTCATTATATGAGGAAATCCAGAGATACCTCAGTTCAGATGAACATCCGGGAAGAAAACTCTCATCTTCAATGTGTTCAGTGCTGACCTATATACTGCTGATGTCAGAGAAGGTGCTGGATGAGTTCAACCCAAAGAGATTCACATCATCTTCAAACTACAAGAGACTCATTCCAGCTGTGAGATGCTGCAGAACAGCACTGTGAGTAATTTCACTGACAGTTGTTTGACCAAATATGTTATTCTGCATCACTAGATAATTGCCAAAATATGTAAAATATCTTGTTGTCCTGATTATGAAGGACAAAATAAGTTATTGCAGACACACTGAGCATAAGAAAATAATCAGAATAATCCTTCTGTTTGGGCAGATTTGATGGCTGTGGTCTTGATGAGACATGCTGTGAAACTGTATGTTCAGCGCTCCACTCGTCAGACTCTCATCTGAGAGAGCTTGACCTGAGTAGAAATCACTTGCAGGATTCAGGAGTGAAGCTGGTGTATGATGGACTGAAGAGTTCACACTGTCAGCTGAACATATTGAGGTTTGACATTCACTGAATCATTGTGTTACAATATGTGGAAGAATTTGCTAGCAGATTTTCCTGTGTATATTGTAGAATATATGTATGAATGATTTTTATATTATGATATTATGATATATAATATATTGTAAAAGAAAGAATAACTATAACTTCTGAAAGTGACCAACAGTGTTTTAGCATTATATAAAAAGTATTGACACAAATCAGAAAATGTAATATACCACAGCAAAAACTATAGTCTGATAAAAGTTCAAACATGATTAGTGTACAGTCAGTTAACCCTCTGGAGTCGATCCTCGCTTATATGCGTGTTGAGGCATTTTCTCCTGATAACCCCGAAAAGAACTTAAATTATAATTTCAATTTTGATCAGATATGAGCAATACATCAATCAAATCTGTGAAAGGGTTTAATTTTACTTGTATACACACATAATAACAACGAAACTTTGTGCATTTATAAAATAAAGAAAACAAACAAGGTGTTCTGTCTGCAGCCTTGGTCTGCGGTGATCTACATTTAGAAACGCTTAGAAACTAAACAAGTGCTACCAAAAACAAATATTCTGTGATAAAGTAATCCATATGAAAATAACGTGATGTCTGTGTTTCACATCTCCCTTCATTACAGTAGGTTGACAACCTAAATGGGCATACCGCCGCGTGTACAAGTAAAACAACAATAACATTATGATATAACATTGTACAGTCTACAGTCTACAGTCTACGGCTACAGTCTACTCATCAAAAATTAAAAGAAGACCTTTACACAAAGGATCATATGCATGCTATTGTTATTAAACAGTAAATAAATATAAGGCCTATGTGTGTGTGTGTGTGTGTGTGTGTGTGTATGTGTGTATATATATATATATATATATATGTATACACACACACAAACACATAGATGAATATATATATATATATATATATATATATAGTTTAAAAAAAAAATCTTCAGGTTCGATATGCAGAGCGAAATGAGAACGGTCCAACTATAATTATTAATAATAATAATAACAATAATTATTATTTACTCTATTATTATTCTTGATTTTTCAAACTGCTAACACTGCATTTTTTAAATGCAGCTATTCACCGTGATATTCGGTACGAGCAGCGTTTCACTTTGGCATATTGCTCATTATGATTTTTTTCCGTCGGTACTGAAACACGCATGAACTACAAAGCCTATTTTGCAACATCACGAATATGGAAACGTTTGGATTTCTCCTGAGTGAGAGAATGAGAGAGCCCAACCTTACCTTATGTTGGCTTTAAATTATTATTATTATTATTTTGTTTATACCTAAGCCTATATTATTATATACTGCAATTATATTTATTCATTAGAATTATATATTTTTAATTCTTGTTTTGTTCTGATAAATTTCTTAAATTTAAAGGATTTGTTTTAAAGTGAAGGGAACTAAAAAAATCCTGCTGGTACATTATAACATTATTAGGGCAGCCGCTATTATTTCTAAATGTAATAAAATGCAACTTATACATGACTTATATATATTTTTCCTCTCACAAACTTAATTATTTTTTAGCGTGTTTGAGAAAAACAACATGCAGAGGAGCGTATGGTCCAGGTCTCTATGCCTGAGAGCTTCTCCAAATACCACTGTTTTGCGCTTGGTGTAACCTAAAAAAAACTGTATTACATTGCTCCTATGTTTTCCATATGTATATTTTGAGGTACTGGAGCAGTTTTTAATGCAGCAGTAACTTCCAGGCATGGTAAAACAGTGCGGAATTGCAAAAAACTCCACTACTACCAAGTTAACAACACATGTAAACAATCCTGTTTTGCCGCCGGTGTCCTGCCAACATGGCGGAAACTGTGATATCAAGGGGAGGGGCTCTGTGCTATGACGACATTTCCTCACTCTCAATGAAAAGACCGAGCTGAAGGTGGAGCGATTTGATCAATCAGATGAAAGCAGCGTTTCAGCTCCGCCCACAAGTGCGAATGAAATATTGAAGCTATAAACTGAAATGATCAAAACGTAGACGGACCAACTGTCTTTTCCATGTTGTCTCACTTGAATCTTCTTCTTGAGTATTGAGTCTCTTGACCTTCTGCAAGCCCCGCCTTGTTCACGCTGTGATTGACATGGCGGGAGGGGGCGGAGACGTGACCGGCTCGGAATGCATTTTCAATTTGCACATTGAATTTTGCTACATTCATTGCGGGACATTGAATGAAAATGCAATCGTAAGTGTCTTGACTGTGAGTGTTAATGCAATTAAGAAAAACAGCATTTGAATGATAATTTTGCCACAGTTTTTGCTTGAACATGTTATACATATCTAATCATTTCTGTAATACATTTTCATTTTAATTTTGCAACTTATAAAGCGACAAAATTAGTATTCATTATACATATTAAAACTAGTGTGTGAAATGGCAAATAAAAATTGTGTAATTTAATTTTCATTTTCATTTTGCACCATACGTTGCACAAATGTATTGGAAAATGTAAATATAGAAATGCATTGCCATTTTACATATTGCATTTTGCATATTACATTCCAAATTGAATATTGCTACCCATATGCTTCCATACTAATCTAGTCTAGCCAGGTGTTTTATGTTTTTTTTTTTTTTCATCTGAAAATGACTTTGTGCAGCAAATTCACTTCACGTGCTCTGGCGCAGATCCGCCTCGGGAAAAAATAAGGGACGATCCAAATATTTGTTTTGCTTTACCTATTTATGTAGGCTACAATTATTAAAAAATAATAATAATAAATAAATGAATAATAATAAAATAATGTCATTAAGAAAATGCCATCGGCCTGAGAAATTTTGACCATTATAGAATTGTGACTTTAAAGGTTAGTGATTTAGGAGGTGAAAATACTGTAAAATTACAAATGGCATGGATTTTAGAGCATAACAACTGAAGGTTTATGAAACGTTAGCCAATAAAGCATTTTTTTTAAACAATGGAATTTAAAGTTGTGAACTAAAATATTATTTCAATCATACAGCATGTGAATAAATAAAATGCTAACTTTTCATAACATTTCAGTATTCATGAAATGCATAACATTTCTGGTGTTTGGATTTTTACTTCAATATAATGAGATCCAAGTTTAAGAATAGCCCTAGACCCTTAGCCCTAGTTTCTCTCTCTCTCTCTCTCTCTCTCTCTCTCTCTCTCTATTTAACTCTCTATTTAACAGCATTAGCTCAATGAAATACGTCTTCCTTCAGTTAGAATGAATGTTTTCCTGCCTTGCTAAATGTTCGTCTCATGATTAATAAGTTGTATTCGCCTCAATCTGATTTAGTAAAGTCAAACCGCAGACATTGAAGCTGCTTCACTGAGCACGAGTCCCACGCGCCGTGAGGCGGGAGCAGCTGCAGAGGATTCCGCTTGGTCTTAAAGCCTTCCGAAAACACCCACGATCACAAATAACAATGATTTTCATAATATAATGATTGATTATCAATTGATAATTTGTTATTATCATTATGGTCTTGTGAAAATAATACGGGCTGCGAGAAAATAATGAATACAAAGAGTAGGGCTGCTGAGTGCAGGCATTTTTCAGCCCAGTAACATGAAAACACATCGCTCCTCACAGACAAAAAACAGACCGAATTCAGTTCAGCTGGAGGGGGCTGGGTTTTTTGGGGGGTTGTTATGTATGGCTTGTGGGGGTCGAGATAAAGGTGTGAATCTCTTGCTCTTTCATATGGACAGTGTCTTATGAGGCTTTCGAACTTGCTCAACAGGCTTATATAGGACTGTTGTTTTGGTTATAGACTAAAAATTGGTCTGCCCCCACCAGTGATGCGCAGGTTGATCAAAAATGAGCGGGTGCCTGTGGTCGCCCTCAGTTACCCTCAGTTATGAGTCATTCAAAAATATTTTTAATGATATTCGGGTCGCGGTCGGTCGGGTCCTAGTACTAGACACATTTTTGAAATACATAGGTCTACACTTTATTGGCTAAATAACTGTCATGATGATGACGCACGAGCTCAGTCTGCACGTAGAGATGGAGGCGGCAAAGAAGACTGCATGGGGAGCAACATCGCTGTTTTTGGTAAAACATGATTTTGACGACTTCATAAAGTTTTGTTTTATAGAAAACTCTTTTTAAAAGATTTTTGTTTTGTATAAATTGTGTCTTAATTTTGATCAATGTTTTATCAGTCATTTGTCCGTATTTAATAAATATGAAGCAAATATATAGCCTAGCAGACAATGTAAGAAAGGCGCCGGCAGGATCACTTGCATTGCATGTGAACTAAACTCAGCGTGTGCCTCACAGATTTGAGAAATATAGGCTATATATTACAGCTTGAAATGTCTTCTTTTAAACGAAAATATTCAAACCAAAATAAACGGGCTACTCTGATGATGTAATCCATATGAAATGTGCATTTCTCTCTGTCGTTCATGGCGAGTCCGCATCGTCAACTTCATCTTTGCAGCAACACAGAAAACACCAGTTTATTACTAAACAATAAAATGACTCCTTCCATATTTTCGAACCAGCGGGCCGTTCTGGGTTGAGCGAGACCCCACGGAATGAGCGAGCGGATCGGGATATTCAGAAATGTGCTCTCCGCTCACGAGCTCGGACCGGAACAAACCCGAGCCTCAATGTCTGCTGACCTTGCAGAAACATACAAATAGACATAGCCAGACTAGACTATTTTAGTACAAAATATGAGTTTACTGATGATTTTTTTAATAATTCTTGACAAAATTATAATATATTACATTTTTTTTTTTTTTTTTTTGCCTAGTTAGTGTTGCCTACGTTCCTATGGCCCAATGATGCTACGATGAGCATTTACTGCTTTTTAAAAATGCGGGTCAGGAAGCGGGTCGGGTACAATATTTTATTTTTATTTTTTTGCGGTCCGAGTTGTGGGCGGGTTAGTTGAAAACATCGGTCGGGTGCGGGTTATTAATACATTGACCCGCGCGTCACTGGCCCTCACGTAAGATTTTTCTGGTTCTAGTCGTTCATTTGTTATATTCAACTATAAATATTAATGAATATTAATTCACATTTTGCATATGCATTACAACGTAAATAATTTTTACATGCAATTATCCCAAATAAAACCAAAGAAGATTTGTAATGAAGATAAAACAAATAAGAATAAATGCTGCAAATCTACCATCACACGTGCAGTGCAAATCTTGCACATATTTTACACACCTGCATTTAAATGCAGCTGCAATTTTTTTATTAAATTATATAAAAGCAAGTAGGGCTGGGTGATAAATTGATTTTATCGATTAACTCGAATGTATAATTTACATTGGTTTGTTTGAATAAAATCGTTTTTCTTTTTAACATCCACCGATGCTCCACTCAGGGATCAACCCTCCCCGCGCGTCTGACAGAGACATGCTGCAGAGTATGAGTGGAGTAGTGTGATTCTGACTGGGTGTCGTGGTTTTCACTCACTCTAAGAGCCTCCATCACGAGTACAATTCATGCCAACAGCCAGTAATATAACTGCATATTCAGCAAGAATTCATGTTAAACATATTTAGCTATATAGCTTGATCATAAGGTTACAATGACTGCAGTAGTCGAGCGGGATGTTACAGGCTATAATAGTTTGTCTGTTCCTTTTACTGATTATTTTCGGGTTAAAGCATGATTTTAACAGATACAGCACATTCACATGCAATCGCTTTAGCAATAATGCTTTCAAACAAATGTAATCTTACAGTGTTACTACATTATCAGTAGGCTATCTGATTTTGAAATCTTGAAGGAATGAATCGATCTGTTTAGATAAAATAACTGACAAAAATGTACTGTTATTTTCCTCAAAAACAAAATTTGCACAGCAAAAAGCAGCAATTAAATATTTAATGCTTCCAATGTTATTAGTTTGGCATGTGATAGGGAAAAAAAGTTTACACACAATAGCCTAAGCCACTTTCAAACTCTCCTGTTATTTTTATTTTTTTATAGGCTACGTTATGAACATAACATTTCAAACATACTGAAATACTTTATCCACGGAGTGAAGGCGGAGCTGATGCTCTAAACGCAGATGAGAAGTTGTTGCTGCTCACAGACTCTGCTGCCGAGATGTTTCACCCGTTGAAATCAAGATGACCGCGGCAGCACAAGCACAGCACATCAGCCAAAAATCAACCTGCAACAATGCTCGTTGATCGACTCGCCAAGCTTTACTTTTGTAGGTCGCATGGCAGTAAATAATACAGTAATATGACCATGCAGTCAATACAGACATTTAATAAAAACATTAATAACAAACAGGGCTGTAACATAACCCATTAAAAAACGCACGTTAGGTCTACACCGGACACAAGTGGCGTGATCCAACAAAAGACAACAGAACTCATTTATGGATACACTGGACACGATCCCCATCAAGTGAACTGATGCATATTCTATTTATGACGAAATGTACTAACACTGCGTTTAGATGATTTGACACTGTAGTGTGATGTCATCAAGTTTAGACACACTTTTAGTGCAGAGGGGCGCAGCACTACAACCAGCGGCATAACGAGATGTAAATATAGACTAGAAAATATATTTACACTAGCTCTGTCCTCCGTCCATGACACTGACTCACTGCGGAGCTGCCAGTTTTAATCTGAACAGCTCTTACCGCTGAGTGGATGGTTAGATGCATGATGGGCTAGTATTAACAAAAAAATATAATAAAATAAAATAAAGGTCTTTCCAGCATTAAGGTAATAACATTACTGTTTTTTAATCATCTTGTCTCAGTTATAAATTTGACTGGTAAATGAATGATAAAGAACTATATTAAAACTTGTTTTGAAAAATGTCTTTGTCATTTGAATATTGATTTTAAAATCGATTTAAATCATAAATCGGATTTGGTCTGAAAAAATTGGGGATTTTTTTTTAGGCCATATGCTATCGCCCAGCCCTAAAAGCAAGTAAAGAAGGCTCCCTTTAAAATCACTTGAGTTGTCAATTAATAAAGCTCTTATTTACATTGTGTGCATTTTGTTGATTATAATGAGAGAATTGAGTTTAATCGTGAGGACGTTTTATTAATCCATCCATTCTTTAGGGTTTCAAAGATTTAGCTAAATCGTGCAGGTTTCATTTATTCGTTTCTTGTTTTAGGCTAATAAGACCTAAATAATGGGAACAAAATTATACAGTGCTTCACGTTTTACTAAACATGCAACAATTTCTTAATCAGTGTACAGACAAATGTCTTTATCCCAGGAAGTTATCTGTCAAAATAAAGGATAGGTAACGAATCAAAAAAATGCATGTTGTTTTATTAAAGGAATTTTAAAATATTAATTAAAATATAGGCATAATATATGAAAATATTGACATTTTGCATATTAATCCATTTAGCCTACTCCCCTATAATAGGCTACCACTTTTAATGCTCCGATGCAAAGTAAACCACAATTTCTTTTGAATAATATAACACATAATTCATATAATATATATATAATACTGCACACCTTTTAAATGTATCAAATCTAAAATATGGTTTAATACAATGTAGTTTAGAGAGAATATAAGCACAGGCTCAGGGACAGCTTGACATTTATCCTGCTTGAATTCGTTCTAAGAAATGCACATAAGTACCAAACTTTCATCTGGGAATATTAAATATATGAAATATGCACCAGAGTTTTTCTTTCATTTTCCCTGACTGAAGCCATCAAATGTAACAGATCAGCGAGGCAAAACTGACGTCTATTTGTGGAAATGTGCTTTGATGCGCTTGTTTGATAACTTGTGGTTAAAGCGCCACTAAGCGTTCAAAAGCTGCAAATGCATTTTACAGACGCGGCGGCGGTAGAAATGGCATTTTGGATGGCCACCTACTGTATATTTAATGCGACCACGCCCACGAGCTGAACGTTCTATTGAATCTCTATTGAGATTATAATGTTTCACTTGAAGCTCGCGGCTTGAATACGCCCATACAACAGAAAACAAAGCAGCGATACTGTTCGTGTTTTTTGTTTTTTTTACTGTTTGCTTTGCGCTGAGAGGAATAAGACATAATTCACCCCAAGAAGATTTGCTGAGGACAGGGAACTACACTAACCTTTTCCACTGTTGGCTCTTACGCTACTAACTTTGTCAGTTACTGGCGCAAAACATGATTTGGTCACAAAAATTATTTATAGTAGGCCGCTCTGGATTATAATGAACAATAATAAACAGTATTGCATACAGATGTGCTTTTTATTTTACTTGCCATCTTTTAAACCACATTCCTTCTTGTTTTATTTGTTACAGTACACACAGTGCATTGCTCCATCTTGGTACCTTTACCCAGGGCCGTAGCTGGGGTTAGAGGGGCCCTGGTGCAGGTTGTACAGTGGGCCCCGTCTTAAATTGTTTAATTTGTACTGTATGTTCAGTCTTTTTATTTATTTTTTAGTTTTTTTTTAGTTTTTTAAGTTTGTAGGTATCCAGAAACTAATTTAAAATAGCACTGCATAGTCTTCACTGTAAAATAAAATACACAGTCAAACCAAAGTGTATTCAGACACCTTCCACATTTCTCACATTATCACAGTTTATTTGCTATAGTTTAGAAATTGGAAATAAAATATGACAAGAACTCAAGAGTTAAACTGTGTCAGAACAAATTCCTCTTGATAATGTCAGATGACTTTGATAGAAAGATATGTCAAGTCAAGTCAAGTCACCTTTATTTATATAGCGCTTTAAACAAAATACATTGCGTCAAAGCAACTGAACAACATTCATTAGGAAAACAGTGTGTCAATAATACAAAATGATAGTTAAAGGCAATTCATCATTGAATTCAGTGATATCATCTCTGTTCAGTTTAAATAGTGTCTGTGCATTTATTTGCAATCAAGTCAACGATATCGCTGTAGATGAAGTGACCCCAACTAAGCAAGCCAGAGGCGACAGCGGCAAGGAACCGAAACTCCATCGGTGACAGAATGGAGAAAAAAACCTTGGGAGAAACCAGGCTCAGTTGGGGGGGCAGTTCTCCTCTGACCAGACGAAACCAGTAGTTCAATTCCAGGCTGCAGCAAAGTCAGATTGTGCAGAAGAATCATCTGTTTCCTGTGGTCTTGTCCTGGTGCTCCTCTGAGACAAGGTCTTTACAGGGGATCTGTATCTGGGGCTCTAGTTGTCCTGGTGTCCGCTGTCTTTCAGGGATGTAGAGGTCCTTTCTAGGTGCTGATCCACCATCTGGTCTGGATACGTACTGGATCCGGGTGACTGCAGTGACTCTCTGATCTGGATACAGAATGGATCTGGTGGCTACGGTGATCTCGGAATAAGAGAGAAACAGACTAATATTAGCGTAGATGCCATTCTTCTAATGATGTATCAAGTACATTGTGGTCATTAAAAATCCCAGGATGTCTTTCGAAAAGAGTAGAGGTGTGACCTCGGCATCCTGGCTAAATTCGCCCTTTGGCCTCTGACCATCATGGCCTCCTAACAATCCCCATATCTGCTGATTGGCTTCATCACTCTGTCTCCTCTCCACCAGTAAGCTAGTGTGTGGTGGGCGTTCTGGCGCACTATGGCTGCCGTCGCATCATCCAGGTGGATGCTGCACACTGGTGGTGGATGAGGAGATACCCCCAGACTATGTAAAGCGCTTTGAGTGCCTAGAAAAGCGCTATATAAATGTAATGAATTATTAATTATTATTACATCAGGTGTTATGGGTAGTGTTCCCGGTTCTGGTTTACCTAATTAATGCAGCCTAAAAATCCTTTAACAGATTTGGATATTAAAAGCATATTAGTATGTTATGTGTATGCCAGGTTAAAGAGATGGGTCTTTAATCTAGATTTAAACTGCAAGAGTGTGTCTGCCTCCCGAACAATGTTAGGTAGGTTATTCCAGAGTTTAGGCGCCAAATAGGAAAAGGATCTGCCGCCCGCAGTTGATTCTGATATTCTAGGTATTATCAAATTAGAGCTTAGATTCTCTGCCCGAGCCCGAGCCTGACCCGACCCGACCCGACCCGCGGGCTGGGCCGGGCCGATATTTCCCGCCACCGTCCTCGGGCCGGGTCGGGTCGGGCCCTTGATAAAGCACGTCAGGTGTCATGCGCAGCGTCTCGTCCACTCGCAGTCTCGCATGCGTGATGCACACCTGCTGATGCACACCTGCTGTGCGTGCTGTACTATTCAGTAGAATAAGTGAATATATATATTTATATAAGTGAGTATAACGGCCCACATATTACAAATGGTCGGGTTTAAATCGGCCTCGGGCTCATAATTACAGTGAACGTGTCGGGCCGGGCCGGGCTCGGACACAACGTGCTCGGGCTCGGGTAGGGTCGGGCTTGATTTGTTGGGCCCGATCTAAGCTCTATATCAAATTGCCTGAGTTTTGAGAACGTATCGGATAATTATACCAAACTTATAATTGTAACAGTTTCCTACTTCGGTGTGTTACAAACATAATTTTGGTGTCTTTAGAAAGAAGACCCTTTGGGCTTTACTTTTTATCAACCAGATTTGATAATGCTCAAAAATAGTAAAAGTTCAATCTAGAAAAGTAATGGGTTGAAAGCCACATGTCTCATGAGTTTCTATTTCAAATCTGAATAAAATATCATGAAAAATGAGACTCCTGCTAATATTTTTCTGAGACTATGTCTACAGCCCCCACCCCCCAAATATAAGAAAATATATTTCCCAATAGTATTGAAGCCTTCTACAAACTATTTAGTCAGCAAACATTCCACTGCATGGTTTTTTTCAGTTATAAAACACTAGACAGAATCTTAGACATCATATAAGTGATTTATTTGAGCACTAGAAAAATACAATAAGAATAATTTGAGTAAGAAAAATAAGAATAATAAGAAGAATAAAAAAAGATTTAACTTTGTTTGCCAATTTTCATCCTGAGATTGCTAGAAATGCATCATTTACAATGAATTACGATGCAAATAAGTGCTGATGTGCTGATGGCCACTTATACAGATGGTAATAACACAAATGCGCTATAAAGTAAATAATCCACTCTCTCTATTAATATAGACGCGTTCACTTTGATAGCCGTGATCATACAGTAATAGCGAGCTGATTTGGGCTGATTTGCACTCAAACAGATGGTAATCATGCAGATACATTCACATTCAACATAAAACACAATCTCACATGTATAAAAACTGTTGAAAAATAAAACTAAGAAAGAAAAAGGGCGAGCGCTATAAGTTCCGCCTCCATCAGCTGACAGCTGCGTCAGAGCGCGTCACGAGGGAGCGCCAAATTCAAATATACTATTTTTCGCCTAATTCATTTTCCGGTGGATCGCCTCATTCTGTTTGTGACACTGTACGCTGCAAAACCATGCCGTTGTTTTACTACCAAGACGCAGATTCCGACCTTGAGTTATTCCATAACTGACGCAAACAGTTCTGTTGCTGAAGAACTGAAACGCAAACGTAAAGGAATTATGATCCATATTACAACGTTATTGCTTCATTGGACTAAACGTGCTTCATGAGATGTTGTTCAGTGGACCCTTACCTTTCTAACTAAACCGGGATTTACAGCTGTGGATGTGTTTATGACTCGTTATTAGGACGGATCTGGTATGTACAGCGTTTCTAATGTTCATGTTTGTATGTGTACTGCTTAAACAAATGTAGCAAATACAATCTTTATAAGCTTTGCATCGAAAAACAGCGATCTGTCGTCGATGCTTGAGGCTAAGATCTTTATAATGATACATAGTTTGTCAAGATTAAATTTGTCCTGTTTCATTTAATCTATTCATAAACACTGACACGTGTGAGTTGAGAGGCTTTGAGGACGAGGGCGTCAGGGTGCAGGCTAAGAGGTTAATGTTTTGATCGGAACAGAAGAGCGATGTTTTGACCCACGACTATGCTGCCTCACTGTCACCCAGTTGCCCTGCTACAAGGGCTCTGTTGCCGGAACCGAACAATGTACAGAAATCCCTGAGCTAGACACATCCAAAGGGTCTACTTGTAATGGAATCAACCAAAACTTCAGACCACAATCAGTATGACAATATTTATACAACTATAAATACTTTGTTGAACCGTTACCAAGCAAGCAATGCTTAAATTATTTTCAGTCCGTGGTGTGAAAAGGTTGCATTAGCAATTAAAGAAACACTTAAGCAAAACATGGTCATGGTCAAGTATATTATTTATATACTTCTATCAGGTCTCGCATAACTTGTAAATATTTAACTAATTGGACATTTACCAAACTATAATTCCTGACAAAATGTATAATCAAGTGAAACATTATGAAGTTTCATTCACGTCATCTTATTGTTATGCACTACTAGTATCAGTGGCCTTCACAATAATGTTAATAATGTAGTTTATCATTTAGTTTATTTGAGGGCACATAAACAATATACACCTTGTAAATGCTATTTATGTGATGTTCATTTATATATTTAAACATTACACAATACCAGTCAATACCAGTTTGCTAATGCCGTAATTTATTTTAAATTTAAGCAATAAAGTATTTTTACTATTTAAAATAACTGATTTCCCTTTGAATATAATTTACAATTTAATTTATTCCTGTGATCAAATCTACATTTTCAGCTTCATTACTCCAGTCTTACTCCAAGTGTAACAATATACACAATACATTCAAAGGTTTGGAGTCAGTATATATAGAAATTAAAACGTATATTTAGCACACACATGATGATAAATAAAAATGATTAATAGAATAAATGTTAAAATGCTGTTCTTTCGGTTTATCAACAAAAAAAACATGAAATAAATATTCTCAGCTCTTTTCAGCATTAACCCTCTGAGGTCTAAGGTTATTTTTGGGGCCTGGAGAAGTTTTGTCTTGCCCTGACATTTGTGCTTTTTTCTTTTGCTTACACACATCTAAATGGCTAAAGTCTAATCTCACTGTAATCAGCACAAACTGGGCTATAATAATATGTGTGCAGCCTGTATGTACATGATTGTGTTTTTGAGAAAAAAAAAATGTATGCGTGGATAGTGTAAAAATGAAAATGTTAAATCCCTTGAATAAGGCCATAAAAACAGATAAAGAACATTGGTTCCCGGGACTTTTGAGAACTGGAGCTTGTAGCCTAGAATTTTTATGTCTAAATTATGTGAAAATCATCGTTTTTTTCTCACTCACTGAGAACAATATATTGATTTAAATTTTCTAAGACACTTTTTGTTTGTATAAGTCATATGCGCTTAGGCGTCAACTATCATGAATATCATTGTGATTTACACCTGAGAAGACAAAGGATTGCATAATGAGCCTTTCAGTCAAGTGTGTCACTGAGAGGGAAGAGTTACAAGAAAGAATGTGAAACAAAATAAATCTATATAATTTTATTTTTGTAGTCTATTTAGAATATATTTAATTATCCCACAAAATAATTTAATATACACTTAAGAATGCAGATAAACAATTTATTAGGAACGATAAGAGCTGACTTTCAAAGCTGAATGTTTTTGCATCATTACTCCAGTCACACAACCCTTCAGAAATCCTTTTAACAATCTGATTTTCTAAAAAAAAAAAAAAAAAAAATATATATATATATATATATATACACAGTATATTGTTATTATTATCATTATTAATGTTGAAAAGAGCTGAGAATATTTTTTCAGGTTCTTTTTTTGATAAATTGAAAAACAGCAGATACATTTACAATTATTTGTTACATATATTGTTATTGAAACTGCATAATGTTTCACTTGTTTATACATTTATTCAGGAATTATAGTTTGGAAAAAGTCTAGCTAGTAAAATGTTTACACGTTATGTGAAAACTGGTACAAGTATATAAATAAATAAAAAGAGACTTACTCATTTTTATAATCTTTGCTGAATAAAGCACTTCATTCTTTTTTTCTGACAAAATCCAAATCTCAAATCCTAAGGTAATCCACATCACATCTTTTTGGGGTGAATTATGTCTTGTTCCTCTCATCGCAAGTCGCGGTGCGTTGTTTTCTGTTGTGTGGGCATATTGAAACCACGCGCTTCAGTGAAACATTATAATCTGAATAGGGCGTTCAGCGCGGGGGCATGGTTGCATTAGAAGATAATGAAGGAAAACTTGTTTAGTTTAAAAGTAGACATGTCAAGCTTTCTATAGATATATCATCATGTCTCTTTGTTGAGTATTCACTGAGTTACAGTTCATTTTAATGACGCATTTGTAAATGAAGATCACCGCAGACCAAGGCTGCAGACAGCACACCTTGTTTGTTACCTTTATTTTATAAATGCACACATTTTTGTTATTATTAAATCTGTATACAAAAAAGTAGACCCTTTACAAATTCGATTGGTGTATTGCTCTTATCTGTACGATCAAAATTGAAAGTGTAATTTAAGTTCCCTTTCAGTTGGTCACGTTCTACATTACGTCAGAAAGATACTGATGAATGGGATCTCACCTGAGAGCACAGTCACCTTCGAGTGGTTACAAAACGAGCCAATGGTATGCCGAGTACCTTGGTCTGTGGAATTTGCATCGCGAGCTCCGCACCGCAGAGCGGGTATATAAGGAGCAGCGCGAGCAACTTGCATTCAAGCTTTCGAGGTGTCTGTATCCTCAACCACCTCAACGACTGGCTGATTCTAGCTCACTCTCGAGCATGGTTGTGTGAGCACAGGGATCTGGTGCTCAGACACCTCGCCCAGCTGGGTCTTCAGGTCAACTGGGAAAAGAGCAAACTCTCCCCTGTGCAGAGGATCTCTTTTCTCGGTATGGAAATAGACTCGGTCACGATGTTCACGCGGCTTACAAACGAGCGCGCGCAGTGACTGCTGAATTACCTGAGACAATTCGAGGGCAAGAGAGCGGTTCCACTGAAACGGTTTCAGAGGCTCCTAGGGCATATGGCATCCACGGCGGCAGTCATACCGCTCGGGTTACACCATATTTGACCACTTCAGCACTGGCTTCATGACCGAGTCCCGAGATGCGCATTGCAACAGGGCACGCTCTGAGTGACCGTCACTCCGGCCTGCCTCCAAACCTTCAACCGGTGGTTGGACCTCTCGTTTCTACAGGCTGGCGTTCCCCTAGAACCTGTGTCCAGACATGTTGTGGTCTCAACAGATGCCTCTGCCACTGGCTGGGGTGCCATGCGCAACAGGCATGCTGTGTCAGGCTCCTGGACGTGACCCCAACTTCAGTGGCATGTCAATTGCCTCGAGTTGCTAGCAGTACGGCTTGCACTGCACTGCTTCGGGGCACTGCTAAAGGACAAGCACGTTCTGGTCTGTATGGACAACACTGCGACTGTAGCGTACATCAACCATCAAGGCAGTCTACACTACCGCCGCATGTCACAACTCGCTCGGCATCTCCTCTTGTGGAGTCAGAAGCATCTGAGGTCGCTTCGTGCCATTCACATCCCGGTCAGACTCAATCGTGCAGCCGACGAGCTCTCATGGCAGCAGTCTCGCCCCGGGGAATGGAGACTCCACCCCCAGTCGGTTCCGCTGATTTGGGAATGCTTCGGAGACGCTCAGGTAGACCTGTTTGCCTCTCCAGAAAATTCCCACTGCCAGTTGCCAGGGCACACTTGGCATGGATGCGCTGGCACATGGCTGGCCGATGGGCCTGTGCAAGTATGCATTTCCCTCAGTGAGCCTGCTTGCACAGACATTGTGCAAGATCAGGGAGGACGAGAAGCAGGTCCTAATGGTTGCGCCTTTTTAACCCAGCCAGACCTGGTTCCCCGTACTCCTCACGGCAGCCCCTCCCTGGCCAATTCCTCCAAGGAAAGACCTTCTTTCTCAGAGATGGGGGCACCCTCTGGCACCCATGCCCTGATCCTTGGAACCTACATGTGTGGGTTCTAGACGGGTCACGGAAGGTTTAGGTACCTTGCCACATCAGGTGATAGCTACCATCACTTCTGTTACAGCCGTGTCCACCAGACACACCTATGCTTTGAAGTGGAACCTCTTCGTCACTTGGTGTTCTTCACGTAGTAATGACCCCTGGAAATGCCTGATTGGGTCAGTGCTTTCCTTAATTCAGGAAGGGTTGGAACGAAGGCTGTCTCCTTCCACCCTGAATGTCTATGTGGCCACCATTTCGGCTCACCAAGACCCTGTTGAAGGTAAGTCTTTTGGGAAGCATGATCTGATCATCAGGTTCCTGAGAGGGGCCAGGAGGTTCAATCCGCCTCGCCATCAGCAAGTCCCCTCTTGGGACCTCGCAGTGGTTCTGTCGGCACTGCAGAGGGCTCACTTCGAACCCTTGCTCTCAGTAGAGATAAAGTTTCTATCATTGAAAACTGCGCTCCTGACGGCTTTGGCATTGGTAAAGAGGGTTTGGGAACCTGCAGGCAATTTTGGTTGAAGAAGCGTGCTTAGAATTCGGGCCGGCCAACTCTCACGTTGTGTTGAGACCCCGGCCTAGGTACGTGCCCAAAGTTCCTTTTTAGGGAACTACTTTAAGGGATCAAGTGGTGAACTTGCAAGCACTGCCCCTGGAGGAGGCAGACCCAACTCTGGCCCTGCTCTGTCCAGTACGTACGCTCCGCACTTACGTAGACAGAACTCAGTGCTTTAGGACCTCAGACCAGCTCTTTGTCTGTTACGGAGGCCAGCAGAAGGGAAAGGCTGTCTCCTAGCAGAGGTTATCCCAATGGATAGTGGATGCTATTGTCCTGGCTTATCAGGCTCAAGAACTGCCATTTCCCCTAGGGGTGAGAGCTCACTCAACTAGGAGTGTAGCTTCCTCCTGGGCACTGGCGCATGGCGCCTCGCTAACAGACATCTGTAGAGCTGCGAATTCCAACACATTTGTGAGATTTTATAATCTCTGTGTAGAGCCCGTGTGCTCCCTGGTACTCGCCCCTTCGGGCCAGTAAGGACCTGCTCAGTGTCAATCCGCTTGCTGCACCATGCCATTCCACAGACTGGATGCGTACACTATTCCCCTCAGGTGAGTTCCTCAGTCAGAACCCTGGGTTCCTCCAGCACTGTTGATGTCCAGCTCTTGCGTACATGCCCTTTGGTCAGCCCTGTGTGGGACTAGGTGCCTCCATGTGTTGTGATTCCCCTTTGTCCACAGTAAGTCTCTTTGTAGCATGTGTATTTCTCTTGGCAAGATCCTTGCCAGCTCTGTTGTTGAAACTTCCACCCTGGAGGCTGGGAACCTTTAGAGTTCATGTGTATCACCACCTTGGATCGTTACCTGCCTTTTTAAGTCCTCCTTCGAGCAGGCAGCCTGCTAGCATACGTCCCGCTGGAATATCCTATCCAGTGTATTCCGTGTCAGCTATAGGCCCTCACTCGTGCTGGCCTCACGACAGGGTGCGATCTCTCTCACGGGTCACTGGAAGACAGCCATGTGGCATTTTGTAAGGGACCCCATTCGTTAGTCTCTTTCTTACGTAATGTAGAATGTTACCGACTGAAAGAGAATGTCTCGGTTATGTATGTAACCCTCGTTCCCTGAAGAATGGAACGGAGACGTTACATCTCCTTGCCACATCGCTGTTCCGCTGAACGGCCGGGTCACTGGTTCGTCTCCTCAGCAAAGACTTGAATGCGAGTTGCTTGCGCTGCTCCTTATATACCCGCTCTGCGGGGCGGAGCTCACGATGCAAATTCCGCAGACCAAGGTACTCGGCGTACCACTGGCTGGTTTTTTAACCACTCGAAGGTGATTGGTCTCTCGGGCGAGATCCCATTCGTCAGTCTCTTTCTGATGTAACGTCTCCGTTCCCTCCTTCAGGGAACGAGGGTTACATAGGTAACCGAGATGTTTTTTTCTGGGTTATCAGGATAAAATGCCTCATCACACATATACGTGGGCATCGACTCCAGAGGGCTAATAATAATAATAAATATATATATATTCTCTGTGTTTCAGCAAATGAAATGATTTTTGGTGACAAATCTTATTTTGACACACATTTGGGGAAAATGCTTTGAAAATTAACTTAATACACTGTGGGCAAATTCACTACCCTTTCGTTATGTTCGTGGATGAAAACATCCACTAAATTAAACTGCTGTAAAAATGTATCAGATAAATATTTTTTTTTCTTTTTCTTTTTCATAAATCTATTAATCAACCTCAGTCCTGATCAAAACTACCAAATGTTAAAATAAATCCAAGATTTTAACTCTTTAATTACCAAGTTCAAAAATGATGTCGTTGATTTGGGAAAACAGAAAAAAACACACAAAATGACATTTTCAATATAAAAAGTGTTTGTGGACTGGATAATTTGTAACCTTTTTCACAGTCTTGGGCATGTCAAAGATTAGTAACATCATTGGCTTTGATGCATTGTTAGTTTTTGTGCAGCATTAAATTAAAAAAATGTCTCCCGCATTTATGGTTTGTGGCTGTTTTTGCCCCATTGACTTCCATTATAATGATTTTTTTTTATTGCAAAGCCATGACACCATAAATCATACATTCTTGATTGTTTGTGGTTTTCCCTGTTGGGAAAAGGTAAAATATATATATATTTTTTTTTACAGTTGATAACTAGGTGGGACCATTAACCCTTTAGATAGGCATGTGCAAAAAAAGGCTTCGTTTCTGGCTTGTATATGGAGATATATGGAGTATAATAGTAAATTATATGTGTGTGTGTGTGAGAGAGAGAGAGATAAAGAAAAAGAGAGGGTTTTAGAGAGACCTCTGTGCACTTACCTTGATGTATCTGAAAAAATCCAAATATGCACCTAATGGTCTCAGAACTACATGGAGTAAACCATATAAAAGGAGTGTGTTTATGCACATGCTGCCTTTTGATGGTGAAAAGTATGGATGGCCTATGTGTGAAATGCTTGTCTTTTCTTGAAGCTATAGCAAGTTTAAAACCTTAAAATCCTTCAATGATAAACTTTAGATTTTTCTGTAAAAAAATAAACTTTGCATCAGATTTATGAACATAATTTATTATGAACCAAAATGCAACACAAACTACAAATAAACTGCAGCTCACTGGAGGGGTCAAGCTGCATAATTATTTCTAAACCTTTGGTACAAGTCAAGCCCTTTCTCGTGTTGCTTGCTGCTCTTCTCACCATTAAATGACCAGCAGGATGGCATGCAAGTGTTTAAATCCACGTATTTTGCTTTTGTTTAGTCTATACTTATCACCACCATTAAAAAGCAGCAGGTGCATAAATACACTTTTGTTTTACTCCATGTAGTTCTGAGAGCTGAGGTGTACATTTTGATTTTCTCAAATACATCAAGGTAAGTGTGCAAAGGTCTCTCTCTCACACACACACACACAATATAATATGCTGTTATACTCCATATAGCTCCATATACAAAACAGAAACTAAGCTTTTTTGCACAGGCTTATCTAAGGGGTTAATGGTCCCACCTAGTGATCAACTGTAAAAATAACAAATTTTGCCTCTTCCCAACAGGGAAAACAACCAACCATCAAGAATGGATGATTTTATGGTGTCATGGTTTTAGGGCTAGGTACCCGAACTTTGATGCCTTCATGGTATCGACTGAAAAACTTCGATACTATGAGTATTGAAAAATTATTCATCTTTCGGTGGCAAATTTCGGTTCCAAAAGCCAAGCAGGTGTTTTTTTTATTTTATTTTTTTTGCCAAGCAGCTGTGTCTGTGTGAGCTTGTAGCATACGTGCATGTAAGGACCTAAATTTGCCGTGATTGGCTGTCCACCACCACGTGACGTGACGGGGAGGATTTCTGAAGATACTCGCAGTCACACAACACAAGTGTAGTGTTTTTTCTCAAAACGTTTCCGTTTTACAATGCCAAAGAGGTCTAAAGTGTGGCTATACTTTATAAAAGTGGATGCCGAGCCAGCAAAGTGCAACATATGCGATAAGAGTATTGCAAAGCCGGCAATACCACCAATTTAATGAAGCATTTGTTTGGATGAGTGTTTTGCCCACCCTCCCTGTTTAGTTTGGTCTACTCCATTGCGTATCTTGAAACACACTCCCTTTCACGTCATCTAAAAACAGAGAGAGAGAGACAGATTTATCCAGTACAACAAATTTCTCTAAGCAGCAGGCCACTGTATACGTTCACTTAAAACATAACCGACTGTGTTTACGAGGATATTTGCAGAGACAATTAGTTTGATATAATTGTGTGTGTATGTGTTAATTCAGAAGTTACGATACGCGAAAGATGAATTCATTCTCTGTACGTGCATTGTCTGAAATGCTGCACACAGCGCATGCTTTGAATGAGTGCGCGCAAGCTCCGATCGCGCGCTAATTGTTTAAAACGCTTGAATCAGCAATATTTAGAAACAAGTGCATACGATTAGCTACGATCCGTTTCACCCCTTGAAGCGAGTGAACAACGCGAAACAAGTTAGGAGTTTTACATCACTATTCACGATAGCCCATCGGACTGGAAAACACAATAGCCCCGGGGAGTGGGGCTAACGATTTTGCGAGCCCTGCACCTAAGATCTATCCAGTTTGTGAAACACTGGTTTCCACACTTGTTTCGTTAAACAAAATAAATTATTATTTTAAAAGATTGACTCAAAAGAATCATCAGTTCACTAATCGGATCATGAACTTGTATTACCGAGCCAAAGATTATCTATTATTGAACATCTCGAATGAATAAAGACTTCAAGTTCATCTGTTAAGCACATAAAGCTATTGTTTGAGTTTATAAACTTATATTTCATGCATGATTCGTATGGATCTGCTAACTGAATGCAAAGTATGATTTCTAGAAGAATGTTTGTGTCTTGATGAGCATGTATCGCTCACTAGGAGTCACTAAATGAACAGATGCTGTTCTTTTTTATTTTATTCAACGGAGGATCAGTTGCCCTATTGGTTAAAATCCCCAAACTGTTTACTTAAATATTAAATTAATAAATGACATCAAAACAGGGGCGTTTGCGTTATGATGTGGT
The DNA here is from genome assembly GCF_963082965.1 of Carassius carassius. Taxonomy (NCBI): domain Eukaryota; kingdom Metazoa; phylum Chordata; class Actinopteri; order Cypriniformes; family Cyprinidae; genus Carassius; species Carassius carassius. Next base: position 1,150,013 of record NW_026775126.1, on the reverse strand, counting down.
GGGCTGCTGTGGGCCAGAATGTCCAGGGCAACTTTTTGGTCCCAGTCCACCCCTGAATGGCGCACCCCTATCCAAAAAGCACAACCAGTTGTATTAATAATGTTATCCTGAGTGTGAAGTGTTACTAGAATTTGTTTTAATTAAGGTGAAAAATAAAAGTTTTGTGTTTAATGTATTTGTGTTGATGTTGAAATGGATTTTAAAACATATGGTATTGAAAAAAGTATCGTTAGGAACCGGTATCGAAACTGAGGTCTCGAAATTGGCACCGGATCGAAAGATTTTGAACAATACCCAGCCCACTGGCCACTTTGCAATCAAACAATTTTGTTATAACAGCCACAAACAATGAATGAGGGAGAAAAAAATAAAATCTAATGCTGCACAAAAACTAAAATTGCATCAAAGCCAATGTTTTTACTAATCTTTGACATAACTGACTGTGTTTATGACAATGATCGCCAAGAAGGGTACTGTTGACATAATTCTGTGTGTATGTGTCTGTTCAAACATGAGGAGATGCAAAAGATGAATCTTGGTGATCGTGCACCATCTGAAACTTGTCTCTTTGCACGCATGCGGCAGAACTACGGAGATGCTGTGCACTTCAGGTGTGAGTCAGGCAGCAAGATAAGAAGGAAAAGAGTTGTTTTCTGCAACTAATTGCACTTAACTTTTTTTAACATCAAGTAATTCTCTGTTATATGCGTCAAACTAAAACTTTGACCTTTTGCAACTATTTGATTTAAGTAGTCTATTATTAAAATGATTCAGATACTGCACGTCTATTTTGATATTTATATCTGCGATATTTCAATAATTTCGCTATATTGTGCAGCCCTAGTTTTTTTTGACAGGCCTTGATATTTGTGTTACTAATACCATAATATCAGTTTACGTTGTATTTAGGAGAAACATGCAGTCTAGATTAAAAACCTGATAAACACATTAATTAGGGCTGCTCCGATCACGGTCGGCCAATCGTTAATGCGCATCTCGTCAGTAAAGCCGGTTCTCTAATCAGCGTAAATTCCGTGATTTCACATAGAGCAGCTGTTTACGACACAGAGCCGTTTTTAACTGAGAAAATGCGCAATTAAACGCTGAAAATGAACGTGGATTTGCACAGCTTCTCAGTTAACAATGGCTCTGTGTAGTAACAGCTGCTCTATGTGAAATCATGCACCTGATGGAATTTACCGCTGATTAGAGAACCGGCTTTACTGATGAGATGCGCATAACGATCGCCGATCGTGATCGAAGCGACACTAACATTAATATGACTGCTTGTTTTGTTTTCTTCACAGGCTATGTGGCTGTAATCTCACTGTTCAGTCCTGTGAAAGTTTATCATTAGCTCTACAATCCTCAACCTCCTGTCTGAAAGAGCTGGACCTGAGCAACAATGACCTGAACGATTCTGGAGTTAAGCTTATTTCTGATGGACTGAAGAGTTCACACTGCCAGCTAGAGATACTGAGGTTTGGTTTCAAACACTTTCATTGACCCCCCCCCCCCCATTTAATTAATAATTGAAAATAATATTGCTAAGATTGATTCTGTGTGTGCAAATGCTGTGTTTTTCTTGTTCAGATTTTCCATCTGTAATCTCACTACTCTTTCTTGTGAGAGTTTGTCATCAGTTTTACAATCCTCAAACTCCTTTCTGAAAGAGCTGGACCTGAGCAACAATGACCTGATGGATTCTGGAGTGAAGCTTATTTCTGATGGACTGAAGAGTTCACACTGTCAGCTGGAGATACTGAGGTTTGGTTTCAAACACTTTCATTGACCCCCCCCCCCCCCCCCCCCCCCTATTTAATTAATAATTGAAAATGATATTGCTAAGATTCTGTGTGTGCAAATGATGTTTTTCTTGTTCAGATTTTCCATATGTAATCTCACTACTCATTCTTGTGTCAACTGGGAGAAATGGGGTCACATTATGTGCCAGAAAATGCTTAACGTCATGTCAGCGCCCTATGTTTAGAGTTTGTTTGGGTAACGTTACTGTTTGATTATGGATGCTGTTAAGGTGGTACTCATTTTTACGTTTGTGCAAACGCTTTTGGTCTGTTTGCATTTGCAAACACAACTGCTGTATTATATCGAGGAGCAGATGTTTTGAAAGGAACAGGAAGTTGCTCGATTTTGAGGACTCTGATTGGCTTGCATGGCTTTATCCTTCTCCCTACACTGCCGCCCATAGGTTTGGCATAGTTATGATGGCGCTCGACAGCGTGTTTATGCGGGTTGATGTAAACGACAACTTTTTTGAAAACGATGTTGTGTGCACGATGTTATTTTTGAAAACGGAGGGGGGGAAATATTCGTTTCTCTAAATACCCGGCTATGTGTAAATGTGGCATTAGGTGTGAAGCTGCTTTCTGATGAACTGAAGATAAACTGTAACCTCGAAATACTGAGGTAAACCGTTTTCCATAAAATAATTAACAACATGCTACCACATTTTGTTTGAGAGAATAGCATGACACTGTATTCGTTACCACACAAGAAAATCATGAATCTATAATTTTTTTTTTTTTAACAAATCTATGGTTTAGTAATTGAAAACAAAGATATAAATAGTATTGTAATTTTACTGTGAATGTATATACAGTCAGGTCCATGTATTTTGACATTTTTTGACATTTAATATTTTCATAATTGTGATTCTTTATGCCACCAGAAAAGAATTACAAATAAAACAATTAAGATGGAATTGAAGTGCAGACTATAAGCTTTAATTCAAGGGGTTGAACAAAAACAACATAGATTGCTTAATTACAACCATTTTTACACACAGCCATTTTCAGGGGCTCAAATGTAATTGGAAAAATAAATGTAATCATAAATAAAATATTTTGTTAAAAATCTTATGCAGGCAATGACTGCATTTAGTCTGGACATCAGCAGAGACTGTACAGTAAAATCCAGTGCCAAGATCCCAATTTAGGCGAACACTGACCTCGATATTTGTAACTTAATTGATAACAAAACTAAAACATCAACATCTAAAGTCAATCTTGTTAGTAATGCGTGATGCTGTTTGTGGAGATTTTAAATTAGAGATTTAATGTCTTCTATCTTGTGTTGATTTCAGCTGTGGCTGAAGTCAGCTGTGGGTCTTGTATTTCTGCTTTTAAAAATATATTTTTTTCTGTTCTTGTTCTCTTTTTTTTTTTCTCAGTGATTCAGTTTGTTAACAGCAGGTGTTCTTCAATAATGCTCAATCATCAATTACTAAACTAATTATCTTATTAACTTTAACACTGCTTCAGTGTTAACATTCTGGGAGTGTTAATTTAATACTGGGGGTTTTACGGTGTTGGTTTCTCCTTTTGTGATGCATTTTCAGGCTGCAGCTGTCTTCAGTTTTTGTTTGTTTGTGGCTCTTTCTGACTTTATTTTTGTCTTCAGCAAGTTAAATTATGCTCAATCGGGTTGAGATCAGGAGATTGACTCGGCCATTGTGGAATAATCCACTTTTTTCCTTCAAAAACTCCTGGGTTGCTTTTGCTGTATGTTTTGGGTCATTGTCCATTTCTGCTATAAAGTGCCGCCCAATCAACTGTGCTGCATTTGACTGAATCTGGGCAGAGAGTATATCTCTGTACACTTCAGAAATCATCCGACTGCTTCTACTGCCACTGGAAACCATGCTGATGTTTCAGGGCAAAGTCTAATCTGGCCTTGTTTGAAGCTTGTGGTGAGCACTCTGTGTTTGATCTGGTGAAATTTTCCAAGTACTTCTCGCTACAGACTGTAGCGTGGTGACGTCACTTATGTATGTGTTACCACGCATGTGCAAAGTGACATAAGGTATGTTTATAAAACGCATGCGCAGTAGAGCTGTAACGATACACCAAACCCACGATTCGGTTCGTATCACGATTTTTGACCCACGATACAAACCTCGATATGGGGGGGGGGCTTTGACAAAACAGTTCAAAAGATATTTTGAGGAAAGAAAATATATTTGTATTAACCCTCTGGAGTCTAAGGGTATTTTTGGGGCCTGGAGAAGTTTTGTCATGCCCTGACACTTGTGCTTTTTTCAGTTTCTTATAAATATCTAAATGGGTAAAGTATAATCTTACTGTAATCAGCACAAACTGGGCAATAATAATGTGAAATGCATGTATGTACATTGTATTTTTGAGAAAAAAAAATGTTATGTGTGGTTAGTGGAAAAACTAAAAATGTTAAAACGAAAAAAAAACACAAAGAACATTGGTTCCCGGGATTTTTGATAACTGGAGCTTGTAGCCTAGAATTTTACTTTCTAAATTATGTGAAAATCATCTTGTTTACTCACTCACAGAAAACAATATATTGATTTAAATTTTCTAAGACACTTTTTGTTGGATTAAAGTCATATGTGAGTAGGTGTCAACTATCATGAATATCATTGTGATTTACACCTGAGAAGACAAAGGCCTGCATAATGAGCCTTTCAGTCAGGTGTGTCCCTGAGAGGGAAGGGTTACAAGAAAGAATGTAACCCTTACATTCTTATTATCATAATTATTATTATTAATGTTGAAAAGAGCTGAGAATTTTTTTTTTTGTTTGTTTTTTAGGGGGGGATCAATTAAAAGAGCACCATTTTTTTGTTACATTTGTTACAGTTACATTTATTTGTTACATTTTATATTTTTTACATCAAGCATTTGAATGATATAGTATTGCATATTGTTATTGAAACTTCATAATATTTGACTTAATTATACATTTAGTCAGGAATTATAGTTTGGAAAGTCTAACTAGTAAAATGTTAACCCGTTATGTGAAAACTAGTACAAGTATATAAATAAATAAAAAGAGACTTACTCATGTTTATGATCTCTGCTGAATTAAGTACTTCATTCTTTTTTTTTCTGAGGAAATCCATTTCTCAAATCCTCTTTTTGGGGTATATTATGTCTTCCTCTCATCGCAAAGCAAACGGTAAAATAAAAAGAACTTGAAGAACCGTCTCACTGCTTTTTCTTCTGTTATGGGCATATTCAAGCCGCGCGTTTCAGTTTGAATCTGTATAGAGTGTTCAGCGCGGGGGCGTGGTCACATTAGTTATAATGAAGGGAGACGTGAAAAACGGACATCGCGTTGTTTTCATATGGATTACTTTATCACAGCACTTGTTTAGTTTAAAAGTAGACATGTCAAGCTTTCTATAGATATCTCTCTCATGTCTCTTCGTTGAGTATTCACTGAGCTACAGTTCATTTTAATGACGTGTTTGTACATGACGATCAGCGCAGACAAAGGCTGCAGACAGCACACCTTGTTTGTTATCTTTATTTTATAAGTGCACAAAGTTTTGTTATGTCTGTATCCAAAAAAAAAGTACGCCCTTTACAGATTTGATTGATGTATTGCTCTTATCTGTACGATTAAAACTGAAAGTGTAATTTAAGTTATTTTCGGGGTTATCAGGAGAAAATGACTCATAATGCGTATCTGCGTTAATCGACTCCTTCAAACGTATTTTATAATGTTAACTTCAAATAATACTTATAGTAATTAAAAAATGTGGTAGCATTGGATCTGGACAGGAAGGATAACTCTCGGAGGGGTGTGTCGCGATTCTGCCTTCTCACATCGCGATACAGGTTCGTGGACCTGCGTATCGCGATTTCGATTTCATATCGTTACAGCCCTAATGCGCAGTAATGTTCATTCACTTCCAGATGTTCGAAAGGAATGGTGGATTTGAGATTCAGTGGCAGTAAAGTAAAGGCGCCCCCTGGAACACAGTCAGAAATGTATAGCACACACATACTTGCACGCATTTCATATATAACTTCGTACCCTTATAGATCTCATTGTGCCGAACAAATTTTGTATTGCATGTCATAGGCTCCACCCAGCAGGAAGTCATCTATTTAGAGCTATGTAAAAAGTGCATGCTTTGGAATTTGATATACTTGTCATAGGTTTTTTACCCGATTGCCACCTAACTCGGTCAATATGATCTCAAGACATTGGGAATGAAAAATTGGCAGGGGATTTTTGATATCTCGAACGCTTTGCTCGTGGTGCGAGGCGTTGAATTTATGGCGAGAAATGAGAAACAGGAAGTGTCTAATACATCCACATACATTACCTTTTATTTTAATTAAACTTCATCAATTTGTTCGTTTTATAATGTCAGTCGCATAGTTGTGAATATTAGGAGTCAAACTTATAGCGCCACCAACTGGCAGCAGGAAGTGTCATTTTCAAAATGCTTTGAATTCAGCATATTATTTGTACTCGATTTGCTTCCAACTTCATCAGAATAATGACAAAACACAGCCGATGTAAAACTGTTGAGGGTATATTGATATCTAAAATATTGTTGCTGTGGCAACATGTCAAACTGGAATATTTTAAGACGGATAACATGCTTAGAATTTCCTGATACTCCAACACGCATCAGTATTTATGACATCTAGACACTGGCAAAAGCTCATAAAAGGGCGTGGAGGAGGCACTCTACAGCGCCACCTTTTGTGGGGGAGTTAGTTTTAACTGCACACACCAAATTTGGTACATATATTGTTCTTATCAAGACAGACAACTTTCTAATTCAGTCATCAGCTACGACCAACAGGAAGTCGGCTATTTTGATTTGAATATGGATTTTTGGAAATATATAGCTGTGAATTAATGCATACTGCTCAGTGGGGAAGTACACTGTACGCACCAAACTTTGTCTGCATGATGCCAAAACATTGAGGAACTTAAATTGCGAATGGATTTTGGATAGTTTAGCCGTGGTGATTTTTTTTGAAATGACAGTATAAAGGGAATCATTAATTGTCCTTTAAGAAGATCATACTATGTCTATTTTTGAAGCAATTGATAGCAAAATTCTGGAAGACATAGTGCAGCACCTAAAATTGTCAACCTGCTATCTTGACACACTTCCTACATCTTTTTTCAAAAGTGTGCTTAACTGCTTAGAAGCAGATCTTTTAGAAGTGGTGAACGCCTCACTTCTTTCTGGGACATTTCCAAACTCCTTTAAAAACTGCAGTTGTTAAGCCCCTCCAGAAAAAGAGCAATTTTGATAACACCATTTTGAGCAATTTTAGACCAATATCTAATCTTCCTTTTATAGGCAAAATTATAGGAAAGGTAGTTTTTAATCAGCTGAACAAATACTTAAACTCAAATGGATACCTGGACAATTTTCAATCGGGTTTTCGACTGCAGCACAGAGACCGCACTCAATAAGATAATAGATGATATTCACTTAAATTGTGACTGAGATCTAGCAATACCAGCACCGATATTTTGCCAGTGATGCGTTTGACACTATCGATCATAACATACTACTAGAGAGACTGGAAAGCTGGGTCAGGCTTTCTGGGATGGTACTCAAATGGTTCAGGTCATACTTAGAAGGGAGAGACTATTATGCGAGTATAGGAGAGCATAAGTCTAAGTGGACGTCCATGACATGCGGAGTCCCACAAGGGTCAATTCTTGCACTGCTCTTGTTTAGCCTGTATATGCTCCCAATAAGTCAAATAATGAGAGAGAACCAAATTGCCTATCACAGCTATGCTGATGATACCCAGATTTACCTAGCCTTATCTCCAAATGACTACAGCCCCATTGACTCCCTCTGCCAATGCATTGATGAAATTTATAGTTATATGTTCCAGAAATTCCTTCAGTTAAACAAGGAAAAAACTGAAGTCATTGCATTTGGAAACAAAGATGAACTGTTCAAGGTGAATGCATACCTTGACTCTAGGGGTCAAACAACTAAAAATCAAGTCAGGAATCTATCATTTAAAAAACATTGCAAGAATTAGATGTTTTGTTTCCAGCCAAGACTTGGAGAAACTTGTTCATGCCTTTATCACCAGCAGGGTAGACTATTGTAATGGGTTCCTCACCGGCCTTCCCAAAAAGACCATTAGACAGCTGTAGCTCATCCAGAACGCTGCTGCCAGGATTCTGACATATCACACCAGTCCTCAGGTCCTTACACTGGCTTCCATTTACATTTAGGATTGATTTTAAAGTACTTTTACTCGTGTATATAATCACTGAATGACCTAGGACCGAAATATATTGCAGATGTGTTAACTGAATATAAACAGACCACTCAGATCATTAGGATCGAGTCAGTTAGAAATACCAAGGGTTGACACAAAAAAGGGGAGTCCGCCTTTAGTTACTATGCCGCCTGCAGTTGGAATCAGCTTCCAGAAGAGATCAGATGTGCTAAAACACTAGTCACATTTAAATCTAGCCTTAAAACTCATCTGTTTATCTGGGCGTTTATTGAATGAGCACTGTGAAATGTCCGAACTTATTGCACTATATTTTCACTTTTTTTATTTATTTTATGTAAAATCATTTTCTAACGGTTTTAAATTCATTTTAAATAAGTACATTTTTAAATTTTAAAAGTTTTAAAACTGGTTGTTTTATTCTTGGTATTTTTCTTCATTATTATTTTACTTTCTATTATGTAAAGCACTTTGAATTACCATTGTGTACGAAATGTGCTGTGTAAATAAACTTGCCTTGTCTTACCCAGTGTATTCTGTGACAGCTATAGGCCCTCACTTGTGCTGGCCTCACAACAGGGTGCCGTCACTCACACGGGTCACTGGAAGACAGCCATGTGGCGTTTTGTAAGGGACCCCATTCGTCAGTCTCTTTCTGATGTAATGTAGAACATGACCGACTGAAAGGGACCGTCTCGGTTACATATGTAACCCTCGTATGTAACGTCCCCTTGCCACATCGCTGTTCCGCTGAACGGCCGGGTCTCTGGGCTTGGCTCTTCAGCGAAGACTTGAGTCCAAGTTGCTCGTGCTGCTCCTTTATATACCTTGCGGTGTAAATTCCGCAGACTAAGGTACTCTGTGTACCATTGGCTCGTTTTGTAACCACTCGAAGGTGATTGGGCTCTCAAGCGAAATCCCATTCGTCAGTCTCTTTCTGATGTGTCCGTTCCCGTCCTTCAGAGAATGAGGGTTACATATGTAACCGAGACTATTTCAGTTTTATCACGTGATAGAATGTCTGAGACCTCCTTAAGGCGTACAGCTGACCCATATAATCTGCTGCCTATAATGCATCACACTAAGATTGCTGTATAGACAAAAATCCAATTGAGTAAGCATTTTTAAACATTAGCTCACTAAAAAATAAATAATTTCGGATCAATTTCTCTTCCATGAGAGTAGCATACTTTCTGTTCTTGACGATAATGTAAATTCTAGGGGCAAGGCTTCTAAGCCGGGGTGTTTCTAGGACCATGATATATGTGGTGGCTGAAAACAATTGTCACTTTAATATCAAGTTCCGATTATTTGTACGTTGGGATTGACGGCATATGAATATTTTATGAATCACACATGAATGCTGTTGATTTATGCACTTGAATCAGGACTCATTTTTATGTATGATTGATGAACGTAGGCCAAGATGTTTAATGTCCAATGATTTAGAGAAATTTTGTTTTTTCATGATAATGCTGAATGAACACATTATCTTTTATGCAATGACACGGCAAGATAAATAAAAAATGGCACTTCAAGTTTTAACCCTGGGTGTCTATTGATAATATAGAAATAACTTGTGCCTATTCTTAAATACATTTGTACTTTAACCTCTTAGCCTGCACCCTGACGCCAGCGTCCTCAACTCCCCTCAACCCACATGTGTCAATGTTTACAAATAGAGTAAATTAGACGGGCCAAATTTAATCTTGACATACTATGTATCATTAAAAAGATCCAAGCCACAAGCATCGACAACAGATCGCTGTTTTTCAAAGGAAAGCTTATAAAGAATGTATTTGCAAAATTTGTGTAAGCAGTACACATCAAAACATGAAAATGCAGTACAAACCAGATTTGTCGTAATAACGAGTCATAAACGCATCCATAGGTGTAAATCCCATATTAGTTAGGAAGGTAAGGGTCCACTGAACGACATCTCATGGAGCAAGTTTAGTCCAACGAAGCAATAACATTGTAATATGGATAATTCCATTGCTTACGTTTCAGTTCTTCAGGGACATAATTGTTTGTGTCAGTTATGGAATAACTCGCGCACAGAAACTGCATCTTGGTAGTAAAAAAAATTCATGGTTTTGTAGAGTACAGTGTCACAAACCGAATGAGATGATCAATGAATAAAAAATTTAAAAATATTCGAATTATTATTTGAATTATGGCGCCCTCTCGTGACTGCTCGTGACGCACACTCCTACACACCTGTCATCTGAAACTTAGCGATCGCCTTTTTCTTCATTTGTTTTATTTTTCAACAGTTTTCATGTATGTGTGGGTGTGTTTTATGTTGAATGTGTCTGTATCTGCATGATTACCATCTGTTTGAGGGCAAATCAGCTCGCTTTTACTGTGTAATCATGGCTATCAATGTGAACGCCATATATATGAATGGAGTGTGATTTATTTACTTTATGGTGTATTTATATGATTACCATCTCTATAACTGGCTATCAACACAAGCACGTATTTTTATTGTAATTCATTGTAAATTCTGCATTTCTAACAATCTCCGGGTGTTCTGTAATTGGCATACAAAGATAAATCTTTTTTTATTTTTATTATTTTTCTTACTCAAATTATTTTTATTGTATTTTTCTAGTGCTCAAATAAATCACTTATATGATGTGTACGTTTCTGTCTAGTGTTTTATAACTGAAAAACATGCAGTGGTATGTTTAATGACTAAAATAGTTTGTAGATCCCTTCAATATATATACAGTACAGACCAAAAGTTTGGACACCTTCTCATTCAAAGAGTTTTCTTTTTTTTCATGACTATGAAAATTGTAGAGTCACACTAAAGGCATCAAAACTATGAATTAACACATGTGGAATTATATACATAACAAAAAAGTGTGAAACAACTGAAAATGTCATATTGTAGGTTCTTCAAAGTAGCCACCTGGATACACAGCTGCTTTTTTCTTGCCATAATACAAATTCTAACAGTCTATTCAGTAGGACTATCAGCTAAGTACAGGAAAACGAGTGGCCATCATTACTTTAAGAAATTAAGGTCAGTCAGTCTGAAAAATTTGGAAACCTTTGAAAGTGTCCCAAAGTCCAGTCACAAAAACCATCTAGCGCTACAAAGAACCTGGCTCACATGCGGACCGCCCCAGGAAAGGAAGACCAAGAGTCACCTCTGCTGCGGAGGAAAAGTTAATCCGAGTCACCAGCCTCAGAAACCGCAGGTTAACAGCAACTCAGATTAGAGACCAGGTCAATGGCACACGGAGTTCTAGCAGCAGACACATCTCTAGAACAACTGTTAAGAGGAGACTGTGTGAATCAGGCCTTCATGGTAGAATATCTGCTAGGAAACCACTGCTAAAGAAAGGCAACAAGCAGAAGAGACTTGTTTGGGCTAAAGAACACAAGGAATGGACATTAGTCCAAATTTGAGATCTTTGGTTCCAACCACTGTGTTTTTGTGCGATGCAGAAAAGGTGAATGGATGGACTCTACATGCCTGGTTCCCACCGTGAAGCATGGAGGAGGAGGTGTGATGGTGTGGGGGTGCTTTGCTGTTGACACTGTTGGGGATTTATTCAAAATTGAAGGCATACTGAACCAGCATGGCTACCAAAGCATCTTGCAGCGGCATGCTATTCCATCCGGTTTGCGTTTAGTTGGACTATCATTTATTTTTCAACAGGACAATGACCCCAAACACACCTCCAGGCTGTGTAAGGGCTATTTGACCAAGAAGGAGAGTGATGGGGTGCTGCGCCAGATGACCTGGCCTCCACAGTCACCGGACCTGAACCCAATCGAGATGGTTTGGGGTGAGCTGGACCGCAGAGTAAAGGCAAAAGGGCCAACAAGTGCTAAGCATCTCTGGGAACTCCTTCAAGACTGTTGGAAGACAATTTCAGGTGTCTACCTCTTGAAGCTCATCAAGAGAATGCCAAGAGTGTGCAAAGCAGTAATCAAAGCAAAAGGTGGCTACTTTGAAGAACCTAGAATATGACATATTTTCAGTTGTTTCATACTTTTTTTTTTATGTATATAATTCCACGTGTGTTAATTCATAGTTTTGATGCCTTCAGTGTGAATCTACAATTTTCATAGTCATGAAAATAAAGAAAACTCTTTGAATGAAAGGTGTGTCCAAACTTTTGGTCTGTACTATATATATATATATATATATATATATATATATATATATATATACAACCCGAATTCCGGAAAAGTTGGGACGTTTTTTAAATTTTAATAAAATGAAAACTAAAAGACTTTCAAATCACATGAGCCAATATTTTATTCACAATAGAACATAGATAACATAGCAAATGTTTAAACTGAGAAAGTTTACAATTTTATGCACAAAATGAGCTCATTTCAATTTTGATTTCTGCTACAGGTCTCAAAATAGTTGGGACGGGGCATGTTTACCATGGTGTAGCATCTCCTTTTCTTTTCAAAACAGTTTGAAGACGTCTGGGCATTGAGGCTATGAGTTGCTGGAGTTTTGCTGTTGGAATTTGGTCCCATTCTTGCCTTACATAGATTTCCAGCTGCTGAAGAGTTCGTGGTCGTCTTTGACGTATTTTTCGTTTAATGATGCGCCAAATGTTCTCTATAGGTGAAAGATCTGGACTGCAGGCAGGCCAGGTTAGCACCCGGACTCTTCTACGACGAAGCCATGCTGTTGTTATAGCTGCAGTATGTGGTTTTGCATTGTCCTGCTGAAATAAACAAGGCCTTCCCTGAAATAGACGTTGTTTGGAGGGAAGCATATGTTGCTCTAAAACCTTTATATACCTTTCAGCATTCACAGAGCCTTCCAAAACATGCAAGCTGCCCATACCGTATGCACTTATGCACCCCCATACCATCAGAGATGCTGGCTTTTGAACTGAACGCTGATAACATGCTGGAAGGTCTCCCTCCTCTTTAGCCCGGAGGACACGGCGTCCGTGATTTCCAACAAGAATGTCAAATTTGGACTCGTCTGACCATAAAACACTATTCCACTTTGAAATAGTCCATTTTAAATGAGCCTTGGCCCACAGGACACGACGGCGCTTCTGGACCATGTTCACATATGGCTTCCTTTTTGCATGATAGAGCTTTAGTTGGCATCTGCTGATGGCACGGCGGATTGTGTTTACCGACAGTGGTTTCTGAAAGTATTCCTGGGCCCATTTAGTAATGTCATTGACACAATCATGCCGATGAGTGATGCAGTGTCGTCTGAGAGCCCGAAGACCACGGGCATCCAATAAAGGTCTCCGGCCTTGTCCCTTACGCACAGAGATTTCTCCAGTTTCTCGGAATCTTTTGATGATGTTATGCACTGTAGATGATGAGATTTGCAAAGCCTTTGCAATTTGACGTTGAGGAACATTGTTTTTAAAGTTTTCCACAATTTTTTTACGCAGTCTTTCACAGATTGGAGAGCCTCTGCCCATCTTTACTTCTGAGAGACTCTGCTTCTCTAAGACAAAGCTTTTATAGCTAATCATGTTACAGACCTGATATCAATTAACTTAATCACTAGATGTTCTCCCAGCTGAATCTTTTCAAAACTGCTTGCTTTTTTAGCCATTTGTTGCCCCCGTGCCAACTTTTTTGAGACCTGTAGCAGGCATTAAATTTTAAATGAGCTAATTAAGTGGATAAAAGTGTAAAATTTCTCAGTTTAAACATTTGCTACGATATCTATGTTCTATTGTGAATAAAATATTGGCTCATGTGATTTGAAATTCCTTTAGTTTTCATTTTATTAAAATTTAAAAAACGTCCCAACTTTTCCGGAATTCGGGTTGTATATATATATATATATATATATATATATATATATATATATATACATACTAGTGCATCTCAATAAATTATAATGTCATGGAAAAGTTAATTTATTTCAGTAATTCAACTCAAACTGTGAAACTTGTGTATTAAATAAATTCAGCTCACAGACTGAGGTAATTTAAGAATTTGGTTACATTAATTGTGATGATTTTGGCTCACATTTAACAAAAACCCACCAATTCACTATCTCAACAAATTAGAATAATTCATAAGACCAATAAAAAAAATCAGTTAATAAAAAAAAAGTGAATTGTTGGCCTTCTGGAAAGCATGTTAATTTACTGTACATGTACTCAATACTTGGTAGGGGCTCCTTTTGCTTTAATTACTGCCTCAGTTCAGCGTGGCATGGAGGTGATGAGTTTGTGGCACTGCTGAGGTGGTATGGAAGCCCAGGTTTCTTTGATGGTGGCCTTCAGCTCATCTGCATTTTTTGGTGTCTTGTTTCACATTTGCCTCTTGACAATACGTCATAGTTTTTCTCTGGGGGTTCAGTTCTGGTGAGTTTGCTGGCCAGTCAAGCACACAGGCACCATGGTCATTTAACCAACTTTTGGTGCTTTTTGCAGTGTGGGCAGGTGCCAAATCCTGTTGGAAAATTAAATTAGCATATTCAAAAAGCTGGTCAGCAGAAGGAAGCATGAAGTGCTCCAAAATTTATTGGTAAATGGGTGCAGTGACTTTGGTTTTCAAAAAACACATTGGACCAACACCAGCAGATGACATTGCACCCCACATCATCACAGACTGTGGAAACTTAACACTGGAGTTCAAGCAACTTGAGCTATGAGCTTCTCCAGCCTTCCTCCAGACTCTAGGACCTTGGTTTACAAGGATAAAATACAAAACTTGCTCTCATCTGAAAAGAAGACTTTGGACCACTGAGCAACAGTCCAGTTCTTCTTATCCTTAGCCCAGGTAAGACGCCTCAGGAGTGGCTTAACAACAGGAAAACTACAGCTGTAGCCAAATTCCTTGACACATCTGTGTATAGTGGCTCTTGATGCCTTGAACCCAGCCTCAGTGCATTCCTTGTGAAGTTCACTCATTCTTGAATAAATTTTGCTTGACAATCCTCATAAGGCTGTGGTTCTCTCGGTTGGTTGTGCATCTTTTTCTTCTACACTTTTTCCTTCCACTCAACTTTCTGTTGACAAGCTTGGATACAGCACTCTGTGAACAGCCAGCTTCTTTGGCAATGAATGTTTGTGGCTCACCCTCCTTGTGAAGGGTGTCAATGGTTGTCTTCTGGACAACTGTCAGATCAGCAGTCTTCCCCATGAATGTGTAGCCTAGTGTACCAAACCGAGAGACAATTTTTAATCATCACAATTAAAATAACCAAAGACTTGGACTACTTCAGCCTGTGTGCATTGAATTTATTTAATCCACGTTTCACAATTTGTGTTGAAATACTGAAATAATTGAACTTTTCCACAACATTCTAATTTGAGATGCACCTGTATGTATATATATATATATATGTGTGTGTGTGTGTGTGTGTACACTTGGTAAATTTTTATATTCGTGGGGGGGGCTAGACATAGTCTCAGAGAAATGGTTGCAGGAATCTAATTTCTTTTGGCGTCGTCTTCAGATTTGTAATAGAAACTCATTAGACATGTGACTTTCAACCCATTACTTTTCTAGATTGCTCCAGGACTGATATCATGTCTTTTTATATATAAAAAAATTCAGTGTGGTGAAATAAACAAAGGCACTTTAGTGTCTATAACTTTTAATATTTTTGAACATTGTCAACTCAGGTTGATAAAAGGTACAGCCCAAAGGATCTTCTTTCCAAAAATACCAAAATTATGTGTGTAACACTCTGAAGTAAGGAACTGTTACAGTTTTAAGTCAGCTGTCAGTCCCTATAATGGGGGTTAGCCAGCACCCCCCATTATGGGACTCACAGCTGAAAGTGCCCTACCTAACTTAAAATTGTAACCGTCAAGATTAAAATTGTCCCGTTTCATTTAATGTATTTGTAAACATTGACAACTGTTTCTGATTATTATATTTTTATTGGTGAAACTGCATAAAATAACAGCATGTGTAAATGACTGCCAAACTAATGTGATGTGGACTGTCGCTGTGTGTCTGTAGGTTGTCTGGCTGTATGGTGACAGAGGAAGGCTGTGGTTATTTGTCTTCAGCTCTGAGTTCAAACCCCTCCCACCTGAGAGAGCTGGATCTGAGCTACAATCACCCAGGAGATTCAGGAGTGAAGCTACTCTCTACAAAACTCAAGAATCTGAACAAACTCAAGTATGTTGAGCAGCAAGTTTTTAGGTTTTATTATTTTAATTACTCAATGTCTTTATGTAGATAGAAGTCTAGGGGTTTCTAGAGGACACAACAATATAACAGATTGAAACAGCACTAGTATAAGCCCTGTCCAAACCCGATTCTCCCTATACACAAAGTACACAAGCTGTGTAGGGCCCCCTTGATCTCAGAGATTATTTAATTTTCATTTTCATTTAATTTCAATTTTGAATTTGGCCAGCATTTATGAAAACATGAATGTTCTTTTTTTTATATGGTGTGCTGTCACCCTTTCTACTTAAAAATCTGTCAAATCATGTAATGTAAATGTCATACAGTCTCTTGCTCAAACCGATTGGCTTTTCATGTTTACATCAAGCACAAAATGAACATGAATAAACATCAAAGTATTTTTTCAACCACAGTATATACATTTTTCAAAGTTAAGTCCACCAAAGTTAATCTACTCTCCTTTCTGATTTGTGGTTAAGGCTAGAAGGGATACAGCTGTGGCTACTGGGCATGTGCATTTACATATTTTCCGAGACCACAATATAATTTGAAACCTATGCAAATTGTTTTAAAAAGCACATGGTGTCATAGTTTCATTACTTAAGAGTGTCACAGTTACCATCTTTTTGCACTAAAGGTGCTGTCATAATTTAATGAATGGGAAGATGACATGAAGCGATTTGAGGTTTGCATCATTCTTGGCAAGAATTGAGCTTATTTAGACACAGAACCATCTATTTAGTTCCACAACACAGAAGTTTCAGGAGAGGGAGTAAAAAAAGACACCACAAACGGCAGCTGCTACTGACCCAGCATCACCTTAGCTGTTCATTTCTTAAGGTCTGGTTTTATTTGGTTTAATGTGCTTTAGACCAGTTCAGCCTTTGTGAAACCAAACAAGACCAGTGGGACAATTCTGAGCAGATTGAGTGGTTTCTTTTGTCTTGTTATTTGCTGTGAATTGAATATTTAGTTGAATAATGATAGTATGTTTTAACATGTTGTTTTATCTAGATTATATTGTTTTCATAATCATTGGAAGCAAAGATCATAACTGGATATATAAAACAACTTTGTATGTGTTTTATAGTGTGGATCATGGAGAAGAATATTACGTAATTACAGAAGGACTACACAAATGTATGTATAAACACACACATTTAAGGTGCAGGTTCATTTAATTGCCTGACAGTTATTTGACAATATGATGTTTAGGTAATACACAAGCAGAGTATATGAGTGGAGAGGTGTGATTTTGAATGGAGCAAGAAGCTGATTTTTTTCACTTGCTCCGAGACTGTTCCTCCCCCGCTTCTATCACAAGTACAATTCATGCCTATGGCCCATTATATAACTGCATATTTAGCAAGAATTCACATGTAAAAAAAATATATTAAGCTAGCTTGGTAGAGATCGGTCACTCAAATAAAAAAGAATGTCAAAGCTATGATGCTTTATATTTTCAGGAAAAAGCATGATTTAAACGGGTACAGCACTTATCTATACGCAATTGCTCACTTAATAATGCATTCATACAGTGCTTCTTCATCTGTATCTGATTTTGAATAAGCAGAAAGCTGTGAGAAATGCACCGATCCATAGGTAAAATATCTGATGAAAACGTACTGTTTTCATAAGATTCGTAAGATCTGTTATGAACAGACCTGTGATATTTCAAACAATCTGAAATACTTTAGAAGCGGAGCGGTGTTTTTGGTGTCAGTGAACGAGGAGTGGAGCAGGAAATGGTGTACCCATAGTGAAACTGGAGTGTAGTGATTATTAAATGCTCTGAGAGCGGAGGGTAAATTGTTATAATTCGGTCTTATTAGTTAACACTACCTAGCGAGTAAATTAGTCACACTGTATTATTGCCAGTGACTAGATTATTGTCTTCCTTGTTTATGCTTTGTTCTGTTCCCTATTGTGCCATGTTAATTTCTTGGAGTAATCGTACTCTTGCGCAATAATATCTCACCTCCACAGATCCAAAATAAATCTGCTATTATTAATGATTGGTCTTCATACATTTCTATTGAAAGTAATTATATAGTTTGATTTTCACATTCTTCAAGTGCTAATTTACTTTCTTTAGTTGTTCCGAATGCTAAATGTTCTGGAGCTCTAGAAGGAATTCCTGATTTCCAAGAATATTTCTTATCTATATACTAAATATCACATTTTCCTTTAAATTTGTCCACATCTTGTGTTTCTCCTGTTTTTTGGAAACACTTATATTCTTGTTTATAATCTATGCTATACCATTCTGAAATCTCTACTTTCTGTTTTTCAATTTTTATATTTTGGCTGACATCTGAATACTGACACCAAGAAACCCAGAGTGGTCTAAAGAATGAATATGTTAACCCCTTACCAGTCACTCCCCATTTTTGGCATGGAGATAGAACTGACATACCCAAAATAAAAAGTTTTCTGCTCATGATTCTTTCTGTCTAGATACATAATCAACATTTGTTCACAAAGCTGACACTTCAAAGTTTACTCCTCAGGAATCAGAATTACTCAGACTGTTATGATAATAGAGATATATAAGCTCAAACATAAAAATAAAAATATTAAAAACATTTTTTAAATGTATTTTAAAAATTGTTGCTGTAAGGATATGATTTTAGAAACACCCTGAAGCTAAAGCTACAAGTCTACCAAAGCTTAATTTGAAAATGTCATAATCTAATCTATAAAACTGTGAATTTTATGAAATATTTTCTAAGGCCATGTCATGTGTGTTTTTAGAGAAGGCTAATCTGATTGATTTATGGCACTTGTCATCTCTGTAAAATCTCACATGTAAACACTCCTGTCTGCTTTGTCTGTGTTTTGTCTCTGAAAACTCCCCATTTCATTATTCTATTGTTCTCACCAAACGAGTCTTTCACACCTCTGCCAGGTATGACACATTATCCGCATTATTCTTTTATTCTTTTGCTTTTATTCCATCTTTATTAGCCTTTGTTGTGGTTATTTCAAGCTTTACAGAGCCACCAAGCTGCTATCTCACTTCAGTCTCCGTATGCATCTAGTCCTTATTTATCAAAAGTCTTACTATAAAAATACAACAAAACATTTTCTTATGACCTTACGTGAATTGTGACCGAAATGCATTATGAAGAAGAAATGCACCTGCTATTAGTAGCATTAGAGCTAATGTTAGCATCAAGCTACATCAGACAATTTATGAAATTATTAGTACACTTTTACTCAATACTCAATTTAACCCTCTGGAGTCGATTAACACGTATACACGTTATGAGTCATTTTCTCCTGATAACCCCGAAAAGAACTTAAATTACACTTTCAGTTTTGATTGTACAGATAAGAGCACTACATCAATCGAATCTGTAAAGGATCTGCTTTATTTTGTATGCAGACATAATAACAGAACTTTGTGCACTTAAAATAAAAATAACAAACAAGGTGTGCTGTCTGCAGCCTTTGTCTGGGCTTATCTTCATTTACAAACATGTCATTAAAATGAACTGTAACTCCGCGAATACTCAACAAAGAGACATGAGAGATAGATCTATAGAAAGCCTGACATGTCTACTTTTAAACTAAACAAGTTCTGCCCAAAAACAAATATTCTTTGATAAAGTAATCCATATAAAAGCAACACAATGTCCATTTTACACGTCTCCCTTCATTATATGTAATGTGACCACTCCCTGCGCTGAACGCTCTATTCAGATTCTAACGCGCGGCTTGAATACGCCCATAACAGAAGACAACCCAGCCAGACTGTTCTTCAAGTTGTTTTTATTTTACTGTTTGCTTCACGATGAGAGGAATAAGACATAATTCGCCCAGAAAAGATTTGATATGGTTGAGGTAAAAGTGCTTTAAAAGTGGGGGCGGCAGTGGCTCAGTGGTTCATGTAGGTTGTCTACAAACCGGAAGGTTGGTGGTTCGATCCCCGGCTCCACCAAGTGTCGAGGTGTCCTTGAGCAAAACACCTAACCCCAGCTGCTCCCGACGAGTTGGATGGCGCCTTGAATGGCAGACACCGCAGTCGGTGTGTGAATGTGTGTGTGAATGTGAGGCAAATTGTAAAGCGCTTTTGATGGCCATGTGGTCTGTTGAAAGCGCTATATAAATGCAGTCCATTTACCATTTACTTTATTCAGCAGAGATCATAAACATGAGTAAGTCTCTTTTTATTTATTTATATACTTTATTTATATACTACACAACGTGTAAATCTTTTACTAGTCAGACTTTTTCCAAACTATAATTACTGACTAAATGTATAATCAAGTGAAATATTATGAAGTTTCAGTAACAATATACAATCCTATACAATTCAAAAGCTTGATGTAAATAATATAAATGTAACAAATAAATGTAACCGTAACAAACAATGCTGTTCTTTCAATTTATTCCCCCTAAAAAAACTGAAAAAAAAAATTCTCAGCTCTTTTCAACATTAATAATAATAATAATAATAATAATGATGATAAATATAGCTGCAAGCAGCGATACGGGGCCAAGCCCTGCAAGGCAGAGCAAGCAAAAGCCGATGTAGCGCAATGTGGAGCCAGAAGAGCAAAACATCAGAAATGTAATGTACATCAGGCACAGCAGGTTCTGTAAGCACATCAATTACAGCTTTTAAGCACCAACAGCAGTGCGGAGCCAGAAGAACAAAAAGAGCAGAAATTGAATATACATGTAAATGTACATCAAGCACAGCAGCACAGCAAGCATTTAAGCACCAACAGCAGTGCAGAGCCGGAGGGAATTTAAATGACAACTTTATACACAACTTTAAAGTCTTCCCACATGGGACTCGAACCCACGACCTCTCAGGTTTGGGACCAGTGCCTTACCAGAGTGAGCCACATTAGTTGACGCACATTAGGCATGACACAGAAGTGAGGTTAAGGTTTGAGAATGAACTCTCAAAAGCTTGAAGTAGCATTTTAGCCAGGTTAGCATGCTATGCTAAAAAATGATAGCTTGCTCAAAGTTAACCAGATAGCTCAAGAGACACATTAGAGTGAATAGAAACGTGTTAGCATGTTAGCTAATTAGCATGCTAAGCTAGCTAGCAAAAATCAACTAGCACAGGCACGGTCAACTTTAGAGCTGTACATGTCGGGAACGGGAGGGAATATCAAAAATCTGTTCAGTCATTTCTGTCTGGCCCGGTCTGAAGTTCATATGATAAATTTTTGAACAAAATTGAACAAGATTTCAGGGAGGAGTAGCGAAAAAAGTTTTTCATTCAATTCAATATGGCGGACAGACGCCATGTTGGAAAATTAAAAATGAGACGTCATACGATTCGGCATAAGCCACGGAATTAAATGACAAAAATAACAAAAAAACATCAATATTTACAGTAGTTATAAGGGGTTTTGCAAGAATCTTTATATCTCTTGAACACTAGGTGGCGCTGTCTTCAAACTTCCGGGGTACCTCCAGGGCATGGTGTTGATGATGCCTATTTTTGTGAAGATTTGTCCAGTAGATCAAAAGATATAGCAATTTATGACAACATTTGAGCACATGTTTGGACAAAATTAGACCAATTTTGAAGGAGGAGAAGTGAAAAAACTGCATACTGTACTTTTCAAAATGGCCACTACTGTAATGGGCGGAGTCTTAATGTAAGATATTGGTTCTGATCAGCATGATGAGATGAATCAGGTGTACTAGGTTTCATTTTTCTAGATCAAAGGGTTCAAAAGTTATAACAATTTCAATGTTGAATTTTTGAACTGCTGGTGGCGCTATAGAGTTTGGCCTAGAGACCCCAAAGCTGGTCAGATCACTAATAATAATGACCATCTCTACATCTCTAAGTGTGCCAAATTTCATCATTTTCCCTTCATAGGGCTGCCATAGACGCCCAGTGAGTATTATAATAATAATAATAATAATAATAATTAAAGCTGCAAGCAGCGATGAACGGGCCCTCGCACCCGGGCTCACCGGCAGCGAGTGGCTTTAGTAAATAGGTGAACGGTGAGAAATATGCATTTAAACTCATAAATATAAGTGGAATATATCAATGTTTATTCCATGTATGTGCCAATCTTTCTGTTGCCAGCAGGTGGCGCTATCATTATAGTGGAAAATTGGCCTTCAGATGTGTTCAGGCCAGGACTCTTATCGAACATGCGGAGTCTGGGGAAGATCGAACATTTTATGCCTGAGTTACAACAACGTCTCTTGCTGTGGCGAGACATCAAATTTTGTCATGGCGCCATGGACACGCCCTTTAACAAAAACTGAAGATCTCCGCAATTTAACATTGCACAGGCCTTTAGATTAGACTGACCACAAAAACATACATTAATGTCAAAAGATTTCTAGGAGTAGTTTGTCGCAGCGTAAAACATGTCACTTCCTGTTGCCAGCAGGTGGCACTATGACTATAACTGAATATGGGCATATAGATCTGTTAAGGGCAGAAGTCTTATCTAACATGTGAAGTTTGGGGCAGATTGGACATTGTATGTCTGAGTTACAGCAACTTCCTTTTTCATGGCGAAACATCGAAATTTTCCAGGCCGCCATGGTCACGCCCTTTAACGAAACCTCAAGATCTTCGCAATTTAACATCGCAAAGGCCTTTAGATTTAACTGACCAAGTTTGGTGTTGATCTGAATAAATCTCTAGGAGGAGTTTGTTAAAGTACAACCCCTGAAAATAGCAAAAACAACGCCAATTTTGCAGAGAAAATTTCTAAATAACCGACTTTCTGTTGGGATTCGGATTTCGTACCAAGACACTTTTTTGTAGGTATTGGTGTGTTACATGTGTGTACCGATTTTTGTACATGTACGTGAAACATAGCTTGAGACGCACTCTGTTGAAAGTGTATATGCACTCAGTTGAAAGTGTATAGGTGGCGCTATTGAGCCATTTTGCCACACCCAATGGAATATTGGCTTTCAGATCTGTTCAGGCCAGGACCCTTATCACACATGTGAAGTTTGGGCAAGATCGGACATTTTATGCCTGAGTTATAACATCTTTTATTCCCATGGCGACACATCGAACTTCGTCACGGCGCCATGGACACGCCTTTTAACGAAAACTCAAGATCTTCACAACTAAACATCACACAGGTCTTTAGATTAGACTGACCACAAAAATAACATTGATGTCATAAAATTTCTAGGAGTAGTTTGTCGCAGTGTAAAATATTTCACTTCCTGTTGCCAATAGGTGGCGCTATGACTATAACTGAATATGGGCATGTAGATCTGTTAAGGGCAGAAGTCTTATCTAACATGTGAAGTTTGGGGCAGATTGGACATTGTATGTCTGGGTTACAGCAACTTCCTTTTTCATGGCGAAACATCGAAATTTGTCAGGCCGCCATGGACACGCCCTTTAACGAAACCTCAAGATCTTCGCAATTTAACATCGCAAAGGCCTTTAGATTAGGCATACCAAATTTGGTGTTGATTTGAAGAAATCTCTAGGAGGAGTTCGTTAAAATAAAACACATGGAAATGACCAAAATTACACAAAATTTGCTCATAATATTAAAAATAACCGACTTCCTGTTGGGTTTAGAATTTTGCTCCAAGAGTCTTTTTTGTAGGTATTGGTGCGTTACATATGTGTGCCAATTTTGGTGCATGTACGTAAAACATAGCTGGAAGGCTGTTGATTTTCTTAGTATAGATGGCGCTGTCGAGCCATTTTGCCACACCCTCTTCTGAATCCTATATCAGACTAAAATTTTCACCAGGTTTGACGTGTGTGCAAAGTTTCATGACTTTTTGAGCATGTTTAAGCCCTCAAAAATGCGATTCATTCGGGATAATAATAATAATAATAATAATAATAATAATAATAAACAAAGCAGATACAAGAGGGTCCTCGCACCTCGGTGCTCGGGCCCTACTAATAATTAATTATAAACGGAGCAATTCCAAGAGGGTCCTCGCACCATCGCTGCTCGGGCCCTAAATATAGCTGCAAGCAGCGATATGGGGCCAAGCCCTGCAAGGCAGAGCAAGCAAAAGCCGATGTAGCGTAATGCGGAGCCAGAAGAGCAAAACATCAGAAATGTAATGTACATCAGGCACAGCAGGTTCTGTAAGCACATCAATTACAGCATTTAAGCACCAACAGCAGTGCGGAGCCAGAAGAACAAAAAGAGCAGAAATTGAATATACATGTAAATGTACATCAAGCACAGCAGCACAGCAAGCATTTAAGCACCAACAGCAGTGGAGAGCCGGAGGGAATTTAAATGACAACTTTATACACAACTTTAAAGTCTTCCCACATGGGACTTGAACCCACGACCAGAATGGTTCGGGATTCTAGATACATGGTTTTGCAGATTGCGCCACTCAGAGGACGTACAATCACAAACTGCAGAGGAGAGGTTCAGTGTAAGTATGAGCACAAAGAAGCAAGTTAACCAGATTAGCATGCTACGCTAAAAATGCTAACGTTGCTAAAACTTAACCAGATAGGTCAAGAGACCCATTAGAGTGAATAGAAACTTGTTAGCATTTTAGCTAATTAGCATGCTAAGCTAACTAGCAGAAATCAACTAGCACAGGCACGGTCAACTTCGGAGCTGTACATGTCAGGAACGGGAGTGAATATCATAAATCTGTTCAGTCATTTCTGTCAGGCCTGGTCTGAAGTTCATGTGATAAAATTTTGAACAAAATTGAACAAAATTTCAGGGAGGAGTAGCGAAAAAACAGTTTCTCATTCAATTCAATATGGCGGACAGACGCCATGTTGGAAAATTAAAAATGAGACATCATACGATTCGGCATAACCCACGGAATAAAATGACATAAAAATAACAAAAAATGATCAATATCTACAGTAGTTATAAGGGGTTTTGCAAGAATCTTTATATCTCTTGAACACTAGGTGGCGCTGTCTTCAAACTTCCAGGGTACCTCCGGGGCATGGTGTTGATGATGCCTACCGATTTTTGTGAAGATTTGTCCAGTAGATCAAAAGATATAGCAATTTATGTCAAAATTCAAAATGGCGGACGGGTGGTCCAGGTGGTCTTGACAAAATTGGCATCCACAGATTCGGAATGATCTAAAGAATCCATAGACACCAAGATCATAATTTTCTGATGAATTGTTCAGAAGTTTTGAGCAAAAAAGTGCATTTTTGCTATCTCAACACCCATAGGTGGCGCTATTCCCAAATTTGGCATGGAACCTCAGATCATGCTTCCGATGAGGTGTACCAATTTTCGTTTCGATTGATCAAAGTTTGGCCGAGCTATAGCTTCTAAACCAATTTTGGGTCGACCTCGTTAAGTTTGCGACATCATAACTTTTTTTTCCAGTATAGCAAAAAAATCAGGGACAGTACTTTTATGCGGCTCAGTCCGAAGATCATTTGAGCACATGGTTGGACAAAATTAGACCAATTTTGAAGGAGTAGCGAAAAAACTGCATACTGTACTATTCAAAATGGCCACTACTGTAATGGGCGGAGTCTTAACCCTCTTGGCGCCACGGTCGAGTTTACTCGACAAGATGCGGCACTGAATAAAACGGCCGATTTTGTCAAATAGGGTGTCAAATTTTATGCAACCTCCCCTGCAACAAATAGCAGACATGTAATACTTCATCTCTGACTCAAAAAAACGTAATGCTCCTATACAAAATCTTCGAGCTAGAGCGCATTGAATCAGTGCGAAAAAAAAGCGGAGCTAGTGTGAGACTGAGCCATTTTATCTGACCAATATTGTCAACGTCAGCGAGTATTGGCATTAGATTATTATTATTATCATTATTATTATTATCTAATGGCATCAATAAAGCTTCAATAAAGCCGCAATGAGGTGTTGGGACTTCTATTCGCGGACACTGATTCTGAAGGGGAATAGCTGCATTCAGAAGATGCCGGTGATACTGAAAGTGAAAGTATAGCCCTTCACCAAGCACAAACGGTGAATCCTTTGCCTAACGTAAATGGTCCTTTGCCAAATGTCAGAGGTGTGAACAATGTTTGTCGGGGTCAGAGTGTTCATAGCGAAATAAGCAGGCGTGTTATTGTTGAGGGGGCGAGGCGGGAGATTTTTACCGCACTAGACATGTATATTTGTCTTCTGACCACGCCTCTCCACAATCGCGGCGACAGTATTGTAGTGGAGACTTTGTCTAATGCCACTGGGTATGTTAGACGAGGTCGAAGTATTCATAGGACAGTTAGGAGGCAAGGTGGGGAGTTTCATGAAAATTCTATAATTCAAGATGGCCACCCCCATATGACGTCATAATAAGCAAATTAGATGGGAAAATAAAATCCCTACATAAACATTGGGGCATCCTTAATATTTGTATAATTGACAAAGTCTCTATCTTTTATAAATTTTAAGATATAGCCTTCTGAAATTAAGATGTCAAAATCGAACGTTTTAGGAAAAAACCTCTGGCGCCTAAAGGGTTAATGTAAGATATTGGTTCTGATCAGCATGATGAGATGAATCAGGTGTACTAAGTTTCATTTTTCTAGATCAAAGGGTTCAAAAGTTATAACAATTTCAATGTTGAATTTTTGAACTGCTGGTGGCGCTATAGAGTTTGGCCTAGAGACCCCAAAGTTGGTCAGATCACTAATAATGACCATCTCTACAAGTGTGCCAAATTTCATCATTTTCCCATGTTCCCTTCATAGGACTGCCATAGACGCGCAGTGAGAATAATAATAATAATAATAATAATAAAGAAAACGTACAGATACAATAGGTGCCTCAGCCCCTTCGGGGCCTGGCCCCTAATAATAAAGAAAACGTACAGATACAATAGGTGCCTCAGCCCCATCGGGGCTTGGCCCCTAATAATAACAATAAATGTTTTTTTTAGAAAATAAGAAGATTGTTAAAAGGATTTCTGAAGGATTGTGTGACTGGAGTAATGATGTAAAAAAATCAGTTTGAGTGTCAGCTTTGATTGTTCCTAATAAACTGTTTAACTGCTCCCCCAAGTGGATATTAAATTGTTGTGGGATAATTAAATATATTCTTAATAAACTACAAACATAAAATTATATAGATTTATTTTGTACTCTCATTCTTTCTTGTAACTCCTCCCTCTCAGTGGCACAGGCTCATTATGCAGCTCATTATGCAGGCCTTTGTCTTCTCAGGTGTAAATCTCAATGATATTCATGATAGTTGATGCCTACTCGCATATGAGTTACCAACCTAAAGTGTCTTCGAAAATTTAAATCAATATTTTTTTTTTTTCTGTGAGTAAACAAGATGATTTTCACACAATTCAGAAATAAAAATTATAAGCTACAAGCCCCAGTTCTCAAAAGTTCTGTATGTGTTTTATTGCCTTAAAGTGTTGTAACCCTCTCAGGCTCAAATTAAGTTTTAGTAACTTAGTTAAAAACTAAAAACCTTTACTAAAGTTACTGTTGCAAATTAGCAACGCCTGCCTTGAGAGGGTTAACCATCCATCCATCTTCTACCGCTTATCCGGGGCCGGGTCGCGGGGGCAGCAGTCTAAGCAGAGAACCCCAGACTTCCCTCTCCCTAGACACTTCCTCCAGCTCTTCTGGGGGGACACCGAGGCGTTCCCAGGCCAGCCGGGAGACATAGTCTCTCCAGCGTGTCCTAGGTCTCCCCCGGGGTCTCCTCCCAGTGGGATGTGCCCGGAACACCTTCCCGGGAAGGCGTCCAGGAGGCATCCGGAACAGATGCCCGAGCCACCTCAGCTGACCCCTCTCGATGTGGAGGAGCAGCGGCTCTACTCTGAGCTCCTCCCGGGTGACTGAGCTTCTCACCCTATCTCTAAGGGATCGCCCAGCCACCCTGCGGAGAAAGCACATTTCGGCCGCCTGTATCCGGGATCTTGTCCTTTCGGTCATGACCCAAAGCTCATGACCATAGGTGAGAGTAGGAACGTAGATTGACCGGTAAATCGAGAGCTTCGCCTTGCGGCTCAGCTCTTTCTTCACCACGACAGACCGGTACATCGACCGCATTACTGCAGAAGCTGCACCGATCCGTCTGTCAATCTCCCGTTCCATCCTTCCCTCACTCGTGAACAAGACCCCAAGATACTTAAACTCCTCCACTTGAGGCAGGAACTCTCCACCAACCTGAAGTGGGCAAGCCACCCTTTTCCGACTGAGGACCATGGCCTCGGATTTGGAGGTGCTGATTCTCATCCCAGCCGCTTCACACTCGGCTGCAAACCGTCCCAGTGCATGCTGAAGGTCCTGGCCTGATGAGGCCAACACGACAACATCATCCGCAAAGAGCAGAGACGAAATCATGTTGTCACCAAACCTGACCCCCTCCGGCCCCTGGCTGCGCCTAGAAATTCTGTCCATAAAAATCATGAACAGAACCGGCGACAAAGGGCAGCCCTGCCGGAGTCCAACACGCACCGGGAACAAGTCTGACTTACAGCTGGCAATACGAACCAAGCTCCTGCTCCGTTCGTACAGGGACCGGATAGCCCTTATCAAAGGGCCCCGGACCCCATACTCCCGGAGAACCCTCCACAGGCCGCCGCGAGGGACACAGTCGAATGCCTTCTCCAAATCCACAAAGCACATGTGGACTGGTTGGGCATACTCCCATGAACCCTCCAGCACCCTGTAGAGGGTATAGAGCTGGTCCAGTGTTCCACGGCCTGGACGAAAACCACACTGTTCCTCCTGAATCCGAGGTTCTACTATCGGCCGGATTCTCCTCTCCAGTACCCTGGCATAGACTTTCCCAGGGAGGCTGAGAAGTGTGATCCCCCTGTAGTTGGAACACACCCTTCGGTCCCCCTTCTTAAAAAGAGGGACCACCACCCCGGTCTGCCATCCCAGAGGCACCGTCCCCGACTGCCACGCGATGCTGCAGAGGCGTGTCAGCCAAGACAGCCCCACAACATCCAGAGACTTGAGGTACTCAGGGCGGATCTCATCCACCCCCGGTGCCTTGCCACCGAGGAGTTTCTTGACTACCTCGGTGACTTCAGCTTGGGTTATGGACGAGTCCACATCTGAGCCCTCAGCCTCTGCTTCCTCAATGGAAGACGTGACAGCGGGATTGAGGAGATCCTCGAAGTATTCCTTCCACCGTCCAACGACATCCCCAGTTGAGGTCAACAGCTCCCCACCTCTACTGTAAACAGCGTTGGTAGGGCACTGCTTCCCTCTCCTGAGGCGCCGGACGGTTTGCCAGAATCTCTTCGAGGCTGACCGATAGTCCTTCTCCATGGCCTCACCGAACTCCTCCCAGGCCCGAGTTTTTGCCTCCACAACCACCCGGGCTGTAGTCCGCTTGGCCTGCCGGTACCTGTCAGCTGCCTCTGGAGTCCCACAAGCCAACCAGGCCCGATAGGACTCCTTCTTCAGCTTGACGGCATCCCTTACTTCCGGTGTCCACCACCGGGTTCGGGGATTGCCGCCTCGAGAGGCACCGGAAACCTTACGGCCACAGCTCCGAGCGGCCGCTTCGACAATGGAGGTGGAGAACATGGTCCACTGGGACTCAATATCTCCAGCCTCCCTCGGGATCCGGTCGAAGCTCTGCCGGAGGTGGGAGTTGAAGATCTCTCTGACAGGAGACTCGGCCAAACGTTCCCAGCAGACCCTCACAGTACGTTTGGGTCTGCCGAGTCTGTCCAGCTTCCTCCCCCGCCATCGGATCCAACTCACCACCAGGTGGTGATCGGTTGACAGCTCCGCCCCTCTCTTCACCCGAGTGTCCAAGACATACGGCCGGAGGTCGGATGAAACGACCACAAAGTCAATCATCGACCTACGGCCTAGGGTGTCCTGGTGCCACGTGTACTGATGGACACCCTTATGCTTGAACATGGTGTTCGTTATGGACAAGCTGTAACTAGCACAGAAGTCCAATAACTGAACACCGCTCGGGTTCAGATCAGGGGGGCCGTTCCTCCCAATCACGCCCCTCCAGGTGTCACTGTCGTTGCCCACGTGGGCGTTGAAGTCCCCCAGTAAAACGACGGAGTCCCCAGTCGAAGCACTTTCCAGCACCCCTCCCAGAGACTCCAAGAAGGCTGGGTACTCTGCATTGCCGTTCGGCCCGTAGGCACAAACGACAGTGAGAGACCTATCCCCGACCCGAAGGCGCAGGGAAGCAACCCTCTCGTTCACCGGGGTAAACTCCAACACATGGCAGCTGAGCTGGGGGGCTATAAGCAAACCCACACCAGCCCGCCGCCTCTCACCTTGGGCAACTCCAGAGTGGTGAAGAGTCCATCCTCTCTCGAGGAGTGTGGTACCAGAGCCCAAGCTGTGCGTAGAGGTGAGTCCGACTATCGCTAGTCGGAACCTCTCTACCTCACGCACAATCTCGGGCTCCTTCCCCGCCAGTGAGGTGACGTTCCACGTCCCTAGAGCTAGTTTCCGTGTCCAGGGATCGGGCTGTCGAGGCCCCCGCCTTCGACTGCCACCCGATTGTCTAAGCACCGGCCCCTTACGGTCCCTCCTGTAGGTGGTGAGCCCACGGGAAGGCGGCCCCACGTCGCTCCTTCGGGCTGAGCCCGGCCGGACCCTGTGGGGGGAGGCCCGGCCACCAGGCGCTCGCATACGAGCCCCAACCCCGGGCCTGGCTCCAGGGTGGGGCCCCGGCTGCGCCATACCGGGCGACGTCACGGTCCTTTGATTGTTCCTTCTCATAAGGGGTTTTGAACCGCTCTTAGTCTGACCCGTCGCCTAGGACCTGTTTGCCTTGGGAAGGGAGAGGGTTAACACTTTTAGTTTTTCACTAACCACTAACAGGTGATCAGGGGGAGGGTTTAACGCCTCTGGGTGCTTCCGGACGAATTGAGGAGCCTCCTAAATAGGTTTATTAGAGGATTCTTTGACAATTGTGTAGAATTTCAAGAAGATAAGACATGTGCTATGAAACTGCTATGACTTGCAACATTGTAGCAGAAAATAACACTCCATGGAGATGTGTTCTCATGGTGGTCAGGGTGTCAAATAGGCTACTTGTGGTCACATAGGTTATCAGGGGGACATATAGGGTGCTTGTGGTGACATAGGTGATCAGGGGGACAGAGTCTGCTTGTGGTCACAGTCTTTAGTTTACCATTGGACAGATAGGCAGTCGGTGGTAACGTAGGTGGTGAGAGGGACAGATAGGCTGTTTGTGGTGTCACCGTTGATCAGGGGGAGGGTTTATGAAAGGAGAGACGCAATTGCAGCATTGCCATAGTCACACACGCAGTGCGCGCATGAACCATCCACAAATGCGCTTTCAGTGTGCTGAATACCCAGACACGGAAGACAATGCTCGCAGCCGTGTCAGAGGACAGTAAACGACCACATTCAGAAGGACACAGATGAAACAACGTCTTTAAAAAGATGTGAATTGTCTGTGATTTGCTCTTTTAGGAAATCTGCTCTCTGAGTTGAAGCGCCCAGGAGAAACGCCGTACCGCCAACCAGAACAGCTTCCCGACACACACTAGATCAGTGATCCTCAAATCTGGCTCGCGAGATCCACTTTCCTGCAGAGTTTAGCTCTAGCCCTAATCAAACACACCTGAATTTGCTAATCAATGTCTTCAGGATCATTAGAAAATCACAGGTAGGTTTGTTTGATTAGGGTTGGAGCTAAACTCTGCAAGAAAGTGGATCTCGCGAGCCAGATTTGAGGATCACTACACTAGATGAATTTATTATTCGGATATTTCGTGTGTACAGAGGTGTTCCAGTGTTGTTGTGAGCAGATTTGAACCAGGAAGTGTTCACGAACCATGTGACACGATCTGATGCTGTCCGGTTTTGGGACTGTCAGATTGACAAGCCGAACGTCCAATCAGAGTCTGTCTGGGTCACAGCTCGAGTACATGGAAGCAAACAGACAGAGACAGCAGTGGGAGAGGCTATTTATCATCAGATCGCGTAAATCAGTGGAAAATGAATAGAAATTATGATTCTGTCTGAAGAAATATGAAGTAAACATCAGTAAATATATCCATATATATCCGCAGATATGCATATTTGGTCTATAATATATATACACACACACACACACAGGCCTAATATTTATTTACTATTTAATAAAAATAGCATGCATATGATCCTTTTTGTAAAGGTCTTATTTTAATTGTTGTTTAGTGGACTGTATAGCCTAAGACTATCCTACATTTTGAAAATAACAAATTGTAAATTTTTAATGTTTTTTTTTTTAATGTTACAATGTTCAATATCAATGTTATTGTTGTTTTACTTCCTCCTTTTATCTCATTTTACAATTACATTCATTTCACAATCCGTTCCTTTGCACCACCTGCTGGTAGTTTTGCGAATTATTTTAACACGCGACTGAATTACAGTTACGGCGGTAAGGCCCAGATAGGCTGTCCACCTACAGTAGTTCTATATTAAAGATCATGTGTTCGATTTAATGATTCATTCATAATTCCTGATTCTGATTTGTTTTCTCTCCATCAGATTCCCATCAGCTCACTCTGGATCTGAACACGATGAATACACTCCTCCGTCTGTCTAATGGCGACATAGTGATTACTCACACTGACATAGATCACCAGTATCCTGATCATCCAGACAGATTTGATGGTGTGCCACAGGTGTTGTGTGAAGAGAGTGTGTGTGGACGCTGTTACTGGGAGCTACAGTGGAGTGGAGATGTGGATATATCAGTGTCATATAAGAGCATTGGCAGGAAGGGACAGGGTAATGAGTGTATGTTTGGATCTAATGATCAGTCCTGGAGTTTGTGCTGCTCTCCCTACAGTTACTCTTTCAGACACAATAACATATTGACTGTTCTCCCTGTGGAGCCCACAAGAGTGTATGATGATGATGATTTCCGTACAATGGGAGTGAATGAGGAGGATGCTCATTATATCAGAAGTATAGGATTATATGATGGTGATGATGATTATGATAATGATGATGATTTCAGTAGAATAGAAGTGTTTGATGAGGATATCAGGAGAATAGGAGTGTATGTGGATCACAGTGCAGGAACTCTGTCCTTCTACAGTGTCTCTGACTCAATGAGCCTCATCCACTCAGTCCAGACCACATTCACTCAGCCGCTCTATCCTGGGATTAGGGTTGGTTTTAGATCATCAGCGAAGCTGTGTGAGACTGGCGAGATATTCTACCCATAATGCTTTAAGCTGCATGAAGAGTTTAGCTCCAACCCTCATCAAACTCACCTACCTGTGATTTTCTAATGATCCTGAAGACACTGATTGGCAAGCTCAGGTGTGTTTGATTAGGGTTAGAGCTAAACTCTGCAGAAAAGTGGATCTTGTGGGCCAGATTTGAATATCCCTGTTCTAGAGTCTTTTCATCAGACCCGAGTAGTCCAGAGGACAAAGAGTAAAAGTCCTGCCATTTTTGTTCCACCCATAAACTCAGCAGCTGATTTCACCAGAGGAAGAACCAAGTCATTGCTTTCAAGTCACAAACGAGTTTTAAGTTAAATCCTCAAAGAGTTAAAGTTAATGAGATAATTAAGTGACTAATTAAATGAAGATTGGGCATTAGTGATGAACAGCTGCTGTTAACAATCAATATCACTGAAGAAAAGAGAAACAAAAGGACTACAACTGACTCCAGGCACAGCCTTGGATGAAATCAGTTGGAAGGAAAATAAACTTTGCCACTATAAATGTAGTCAGTGTTTGTTTCAGTTGGGCTCTTGAGCCTTTTAAAAATTCAGAAAAATCCTTATAAGCAATTGCAATATAGTTTCATAACAAAAACTTGTGCATTACTGAAAGAAACCTTGAATAAGCAGATTAACTTATGCTTTTGATGGATGCATGTTATTACTTTAATAATTCAATGTTATTAGTGAACCAAAGAGATTTAAAGAAAATAGTAACATCATTAAGCAAAAGCAACCACAATGCTTCAATTTTAAGAAAAAAAAAGCTGTATAGGATTAGGCTCTTAGACAAGAACATTTATCATATGATCCTCAACAGTGGTGAAAATAATTATTCATACTGCAGTGCATTATGGGAGTTTTTCATGCATTGCAGCATGAAGCATTTTGTTGATTGTCACCATTGTAGAGATTCATACGCTGGTTCTTGATGTCTGTGTGTGTGTCTAAAAAGTACTGAAGTTCAAATTTCTATATGTGTTACATAGAATAGTGTTCATCACTATTGCCCAATTGTCATTTAATTATTCACTTAATCATCTCATTAACTTTAACTGTTTGAGGATTTAACTTGAGACTCTTTTGCGACGTGAAAGTAATGACTTAGTTCCTCCCAGAGGTGGGGACAAGTCACACATGGTCAAGTCCAAGCATGTCACAAGTCTTAATCCTCAAGTCTCGAGTCAAGTCTCAAGTCACAGTTCAGATAAATCAAGCAAGTCAAGTCAAGCATTCACCCTAAGCAAGTCAAGTCGAGTCCTGATATGTTTCAAGTCAAGTCAAGTGAGTAATAAAATAAATAGAGGTAAATTTTGTTCGATACATATTTATTTTTGCACAGAAAATATGAACTTGTATACAATTATTATGTATCTTATTCATTATACATTTTCTATATATGAATCATACGCATATCTGTGCTACATTAATATCTGAAAATAAAATAAAATTGTGTTGTTTACACAAAACGTTTCGAGTCTAAGATGTATCGATTCTAAGATGTATAATCCAATCGTCCGATTGAATTTAATTGAAACAGTCTAAAATGTTTTGCATTTACTCAAACAGTACACTGACTGAACAGCTGTGAGGAGAGAACTGGAGATGAACATGAGCAGAGTCAGATAACGAACAAAAGATTTAATCGTTCTTGAGTCATGAACCTGTTGCATTGGTTTTCGGATCACCAGTACAATGCCAACCAAGAACCGTTTGCTTCGGACGCATCCGATTCGAGAACCGAGGAGCTGATGATACTGCGCATGTGTGATTCAGCGTGAAGCAGACCGACACACAGAGCGTCTGAACTGAACTGATTCTTTTGGTGATTGATTCTGAACTGATTCTGTGCTAGTGTTATGAGCGCGGGTAAACCGAAGGCTTGCAATCATCGCCAATGACGCCATTACATCGAGCGCAAAGGAACCGGTGAACCGATTTCTTCAACCGGTTTATTGAATCGAACTGTCCGAAAGAACCAGTTCATGGAAAAGAACCGAACTTCCCATCACGGTATAAGCGCAATGTCTTTTAGTTTCCACATGCAGTCCACACAAACACTTGAAAATGTGCACATTTAATACAGACATTAGAAAAAGAAAAAAACATATGAAACCAAGGCCAAATTATGACAAACATAAAATATTAATTCATTAACATACATTAGTAATCGTTATAGATCTCAGTGAAACTAACAATAAAGAGATTACTTTCTTACCTTACTTTGTGGTTCTTGAAATGTCAAAAAAAAATTGACATTGTCATGTCAGATATTCTTGCGTTTCATATTTTGCATCTGGCAAATCTTTTTTTATCGGAACGGTCCACTTCAAAGTCCTATTTGTGGAGCTTGACTACTGTCTGCCATGTTTGGCGCAGACTTTGTTCTCAAGTCAAAGTCAAGTCATTTTCATACTTTAATCAAGCAAGTCGCAAGTCCTGAAAACTCGAGTCAAGTCATGTGACTCGAGTCCCCCACCTCTGGTTCCTCCTCTGGTGAAATCAGCTACTGAGTTCATGAGTGGAACAAAAATATGTCATAACTTTTACTCTTTGGCCCTTGGACTATCCACCTCTGCTCTACATGACATTAATATGAACATGAATCAGAATAAATGTGTGTCATAGGGTGACCAAACGTGCCATTTTCCCAGGACACATCCTGGCCAGGATTTCTATATTGCCTAAAATATCCAGGTTTCGGCTTTGGTTTCCTGTTTTCATACTTAAGGTAATGACTGTTTGACCAATAACATGCAGACATTGTACGTAATTGACCAATTGTGTTGCGTGAGAAGGTGCGATCTACAGAGAATGGTCAAAGCGATGCAAATAAGTGTACATATTAGTGTTGGACTTGAGCTGCACTGAGCAGACCGATCGGGGTATGACATCAAAGTACTTTGAGAGCGATTCAGAAGCACAAGAAGCCATATGCTCCCTCCCTCACAGTACTTTGTCATGCAACAGTTGGTCAGTGCAGCGCAAACAAAGCCAAAACCTGGATATTTTATTCAATATAGAAATCCTGGCCAGGATGTGTCCTGGAAAAAATGCATGTTTGGTCACCCTAGTGTGTCACAAATCCTCATCTAGACAGTAAGATAATCTGTGGTGTTTTTTTTTTTTGCTTTTCTCAAACTCTTATGCTGTCTTGTGCGGATTAAAATCTGTCTTGTATTATTACTATCAAAATCTTATATAACATCTCATATATTATCATTCATCCAATTTTTCTCTATTATTTGTAATGAAACACAATGTCAAATCATC
Source organism: Carassius carassius (assembly GCF_963082965.1). Taxonomy (NCBI): domain Eukaryota; kingdom Metazoa; phylum Chordata; class Actinopteri; order Cypriniformes; family Cyprinidae; genus Carassius; species Carassius carassius. Next base: position 1,113,499 of record NW_026775126.1, on the reverse strand, counting down.
ATGAGATCACATTTTAATTGATGATGATTGTGTGAAATGTCTGAATGCTGCATGAATTATGAATAAAATCAATTAATTGACTGAAATCAGTTTCAGAAGAGTTTCTTAAATTACTAAATATGACAGTAATCACAGCATTTAATAAAATATATTAATTCTAACTACAGTAAAGACATAGTCAATCGTTATGTGAGCTCCTGCAGTGAAAGAAGCTGACCGAATACTTTTAATGTTTTAATGACAGTCTAGTCACTGAACAAAATCACTTATTTTATTCACGAAAATGTCAAAACGTGTTCAAACATGTATGCTTTGCTGAAGTGATTTAAAACCTCTTAGCCTGCACCACGTCCACGCTCTCGTCCTCAAAGCCACTCAACTCGCACGTGTCAGTGTTTATGAATAGATTAAATGAAACGGGACAAATTTAATCTTGACAAACTATGTATCATTATAAAGATCTAAGCCTCAAGCATCGACGACAGAGCGCTGTTTTTCAATGGAAAGCTTATAAAGACTGTATTTGCTACATTTGTGTAAGCAGTACACATAAAAAACATGAACATTAGAAACGCAGTACATACCAGATCCGTCGTAATAAGGAGTCATAAACACATCCACAGCTGTAAATCCCGGTTTGGTTAGGAAGGTAAGGGTCCACGGAACGACATCTCATGAAGCACGTTTAGTCCAACGAAGCAATAACGTTGTAATATGGATCATAATTCCTTTGTTTTACGTTTCAGTTCTTCAGCGACAGAATTGTTTGCGTCCGTTATGGAATAACTCACGGTTGAAAACTGCGTCTTGGTAGTAAAAACACGGCATGGTTTTGCAGCGTACAGTGTCACAAACAGAATGAGGCGATCCACCGGAAAAAAGAATGAAAGATAGACGAATGATAGTTTATTTGAATTTTTGCGCTCCCTCGTGACACGCTCTGACGCACCTGTCAGCTGATGGAGGCGGAACTTATAGCGATCGCCTTTTTCTTTGTTTGTTTTATTTTTCAACAGTTTTTATATATGTGAGAGTGTGTTTTATGTTGAATGTGAATGTATCTGCATGATTACCATCTGTTTGAGTGCAAATCAGCCCAAAACAGCTCGCTATTACTGTATGATCACGACTATCAAAGTGAACGCGTCTATGTGAATCGAGAGAGTGGATTATTTACTTTGGCACATTTGTGTTATTACCATCTGTATAAGTGGCTATCAGCACATCAGCACTTATTTGCATCGTAATTCATTGTTTGCCAATTACAGAACATCCTGAGATTGCTAGAAATGCATATTTTACAAAGTTAAATCTTTTTTTTATTTTTCTTATTATTCTAATTTTTCTTACTCCAATTATTCTTATTGTATTTTTATAGTGCTCAAATAAATCACTTATATGATGTCTAAGTTTCTGTCTAGTGTTTTATAACTGAAAAAAACTGTGCAGTGGTATGTTTACTGACTAAATAGTTTGTAGAAGCTTTCAATACTATTGAGAAATATATTTTCTTATATTTGGGGGGTGGGGGGTGTAGACATAGTCTCACAAAAATATTTGCAGGAGTCTCATTTTTCATGATATTTTATTCAGATTTGAAATAGAAACTCATGAGACATGTGGCTTTCAACCCATTACTTTTCTAGATTGCTCCAGGACTCATTTCGTGTATTTTAAAATTCAAGGCACTTCAGTGTCTATAACTTTTAATATTTTTGAGCATTATCAAATCTGGTTGATAAAAGTAAAGCCCAAAGGGTCTTCTTTCTAAAGACACCACAATTATGTTTGTAACACACTGAAGTAGGAAACTGTTACAGTTATAAGTTAGTTAGATCACTTCAGCTGTGAGTCCCATGATGGGGGGTCAGGTTAACAGGTTAAACAAATAATAATATAGAAATAATACAAATATTACTTTAGCTGAAATATTTGTATCAACAATGGGCTCCTTTTTATAAATTTAATTAATTAGTTTTAACTTTATTTCCAAATTATTTATTTTATTTTATCATTTTAAACATCTACATTTTTAATTAACATTTTTTAACATCTTAAAAAAAGAATTTCTAAAATTCTAAAATAGATTTTTTTTTTATATCAATTCAACATGTTATTATTGCAATAATGGTACTCCACTGTTAAAAAAATATATATATTATTCCAAAATCTACATTTTATTTTATTGTTTTAATACACCATTTTCTTTTTCTATTGGTCTTTGGTCTTTGGAATTTCCACTCTGCTGTAAACAAAGCCGATTTCATACTACACTACCATTTTCTTTCCTTTTTTAAATGTAACTTTTGCTAAATTCTGACTTCAGAAATTGATCATTTGAATAAATAAAATTTAAATAATTTTCTATTTTTCCATTTTTTTAAATCTTAAAATATGCGCTGAGGGCTGTACCATTAGCGCGGGGGTGTGGCCGCAGACTGTTCCACAACGTGGCTTATGTCGGCTATCTTACTAAAACAGTGACACTGGAGGAGACATCTTATTAATAATAAACATACAGGCTATTATTTACAGACAAGCAGAAAAGCCCAGAATATGGAAGCAAACTGTGCTAAATTACATGTTAAGTGTAAGAATATGAATGCAACACGCAAAATTTGACGGGAAGCAATTTCCTCCCATAAAAAACTATGCCTTACACACACACATAACCACTGGAGACTTACTGGAGATATATTCATAAACATCAGCCACAGAAATCCGTCTACATGCTGTATATCTGTGTAATGTTTGAACTTTAAAAGCTACATTTGATTAACAGTGGTGTAGTGGAGGGCAGGAATACGGCATAGGCTATACCCACCTCTTTATCAGTCGGCTTTGCATATACCCACTTCTAAATCCCATCTGATGCACATTATTCAGTATAGTGTCCTGCATTACCCAAAATCATGACAGTCCACCATATGAGTAGCTAATCAAATAGCATGTAAATAAATGCAAATGTTCCCTAAAAAGAGCCAGTAAAGACAGTGATGCAGCCAGGATGCGCTGCCTTCGCTTTAAATATGATTGATGATTGCACCTGTTCACGCTCCGTCCCCCATCCCAGTCAAAGATGATGCCGACAGCGCAGGGGCGGATCTACTGGGGTGACATGGGGTGGCAAATGCCACCCTAAAAGAAAGCCGTGCCACCCCAGTTAACAGCAACGAATTAAAAGTTATGGCCAATTTGAAAATTTACGAGCGCGAATCTCCAATTTCCGACTGCAATAAATGCAACCGGCAGGAGAGGATACCAGAAAGGTACGAGACTGATTTGTTTGGAAAACTTTATGAATGCGCGCAACGCAAGGGAATCAGGAGTCGCGAGGAGACAAAGGTGGAAAGAGGTAAAAATTGATTATCTATCTATCAAGAAATGAAGCTTAAATGAAAGCACTCACTTTGAGATGATAAAAAAACTAACGTTACAGTGGTGTAGTCTCCTAAGTGATACGTTACCCACTTTTAAAAAGCTTGAGGATATGTAACAACTTTGTTTTGTGTCAGAACTTTCACACTTTCAAACATAAATTCATCCTGTCTGTGTTTGCAAAGCGACACTGATTGAATCGTTGAATTCAGTCACAAATAGAACTTATAAATCAGAACGTTATTTTAAATGAATATCACACAAGTTTTCATAGATGTTTCAATATTAATTTGCCAAAACAATAACACCATATTTTTCAAAAACTATTTCTAAAAGTACATTTGTATTTGTGCCTATAACGTTAATTTATTTATTATTATTGTCAGCTAATAAAGCCTATGCTTCAGGGACTATATTCATATAACATCTAAGGTTAAATGTAGCTCTTGACTGGTTGAGTTAGATGGTGATTATCACTAAACAGTAGAAAATCAGTCGAGTCTCCCCAGCTGTAAATGTCATTGGCTGTTAAAGTCAAAGGTGTTAAAGGTGTTTCTTATAATAAATTGAAATGTTGATAACACTTAATCCTTCATAATGCTCTCAATTACATGTCGATGAATACTGTTGTACCTGCTGAATATGAAGCAGTGTTGTTGTTGTTTTAAATATATATTTCTTATTTTGTATACAGTCAGTCAAAAACAGTATGCTTCCCCTCTCACACATCTGCCACTCAACACCTGTGTCTTAACCTTAATGTCTTTCCTGTGATAATGCCCCTTACTTCTATCACACTTCTATCTCCAATTAAGTGAGATCACATTGTATGGTCACTTATTCCTTATATGAACTGTTTCAAATGCAAGACATTGATTGCATGAGACTAAGTTTGTAAATGGCAGCCTGTGTCCTTTTGTAGAGTGTTCTTATACTATTTATCATCAAACTGTTATGACTGTGACTAAATTCAGTATATATACGTCTGCAATATGTTGCCACCCCTCAAAAATTCCTGCCAACCATGAGTTGGTCTGGTGTGTGTGCATGTCAGGGGAGATGCATAGTGGTAAAATATGTAATTATTGATTACTAATTTGAATCAGTAACAAAAACAATACCTTAATAATAAAAATAGAGGAAGCAGGTTTTTGAGATCAGCTCTTTTTTTAAACCGGTAAACTCCTGTAAACCTTTCAGTCTAAGGATCCAGTAAACACATAAGTTCAAAACAGCTCTAATACAGAGAAAATCCAACAGATTTCATTAGAGACCTTGGAGAGTCACACGCCCAGAATTATACTTTGCAGTATATTTGGCTTAAAAGCATGACGGTTTTATAATGGATGCTGGTTGAAGCCTGAAAGTGTTTTAGATTATGTACTGGTCGTTGTACTGATTCTGAATGGATTCATATAGTTACCTGTACAGTCAGGTCAAGACAGCAGGTTTAGTCATTGTGGCGGGGGGGCGTGGTTTAGCGAAGTCTGCAGCGGGAGAGAGAATCAGGAGACGAGCGGTGAGTGAGTGGGTTGGACGGAAACGATCAACACCTGTTTCTTGTTGGAGTAATTTGCCTGGAGAGAGTATAAAATGCCAGGAGAAACGGGAGCAGTTGAGAGAGAGATGGACTGCTGATGCGACCTGAGAACCGGAAGAAGTGACCCGGAAGTGCTATGCGTTTGAGTATATTGTTGTCAAAGTAAAAGTCACCATTGGTGTTTGCAAGGAATATTTATTTTTAAATCATAATAAACTCGTCAGCAGTCCAGCCGTCCAGCAATGTCCTCTTCCTTTCCTCACACGAACTCATTACACTGGTGCTGAAACCCGGGACTCGTGCCGCAAGTGGCTACTGGCCGAGGGAAGTGACGTGGAACACATCATCGACCTCGTGGTACTGGAGCAGTTCATCTCGATGGACCCGAGTGGGTCCAGTGCCACCGTCCCACGTCGCTGGACTCGGCTATCCATCTCGCAGAGGACCACATGGTGGTGCGCCCAGGGGGGCAGGGCTGATGGCTGCTGGAGGGGACAGTGCTTCCATTTCTCTGCTCTCTCCACGCCAATTTCCCAATCCACTCCCTACCATTGCGGTGGGGAGGTCTGGGCTGGCCTGTTGGCGTTGTGGGGACCCAGAGCATTTCGTGGACAGGTGTCCTGTGATGGAGGTGGGAACGATGATCCGGGTCCCTGATGTCCCACAGGCCACCCCCGGTCAGGCAGGCGAATACCAAATACCCGTTAGTATCAAGCGGGGTATATATCCTTGGTGGATTCAGGATGTAACCAAACCTCAATCCATCAAAGCCTGATGCAACCGGGGGCATTGGATACAAGCCGCGTGGTTAAGGTGCGGTGCATACACGGGGATATGGTGGAGTACCCTGTGATCCCGATCATCATTCAATTCAGGGGTCAAAAGCATAGTGTGGAGGTGGCGGTTAGTCCCCACCTCCGGCATCCGATAATTCTGGGAACAAATTGACCCGTGTTTACTTTTTTTTGGGGGTCGCTATGTGTGGATGCCTCTTGGGGAAATAAGGCACGGAAGGGGGATGCGCGTGTGCAGGCGGGAGAGACTGAGCCAGGACCGCTGGGTTCTGCTTCAGGGGAACCGAGCGAAATCGGGAGACTTATTCTCTCGGAGCGTGATGACTTTAATCTGGCGCAGTCTCAGGACGAGACATTAAAACATGCTTTCCAACAGGTCCGCTCTATCGATGGTCAGCCTCTCCATCCTGGCCACCCACTCACCTATCCGTATTTTGCCATTCTAAGAGATCGGTTGTATCGAGTGACCCAAGACGCTTGGACAAAAATAAATACAACCCAGTTGTTGATTCCGAAGACCCGCAGGGAAATGCTTTTCCATGCGGCTCATTCTAATCCTATGGCGGGCCATTTGGAACAGGTAGCAACACTGAATCGCTTCATGACTGTTTTTTTGGCCGGGCATTCATGAAAACGTGCGCAGGTGGTGCGCGTCTTGTCTGGAATGTCAGTTGGTGAATCCACCGGCTGCCCCAAAAACACCATTGCGCCCCCTTCCCTTAATGCAGGTCCCCTTCGAAAGAATTGGTATGGACCTCATTGGGCCATTAGAGCGATCTGCACAGGGACATCGCTTTGCATTAGTCAATAGACTATGCAACCCGATATCCTGGAGCAGTGGCTGTCCGCAACATTTCCTCTAAGAGTGTTGCGGACGCCCTGTTTTGTCTAATCTCCCAGGTGGGGGTTCCGAAAGAAATCCTCACCGACCAGGGCACGGCGTTTTCATGTACGCTACGCGAATTATACATATTATTGGGTATTAAATTGGTTTGAACTAGCGTCTATCACCCATAGACCGATGGCCTGGTCGAACGATTTAATCGCATGCTTAAATCCATGATCCGTAAATTCGTCCAAGAAGATGCCAAGAATTGGGATAAGTGGCTAGAGCCCTTGTTATTCGCTGTGCGAGAGGTCATACATGCCTCCACGGGGTTTTCCCCCTTCGAACTTCTCTACGGTCGCCAGCCCCGAGGGGTGCTGGATGTCCTGAGAGAAACTTGGGAGGAGGGGCCATCTCAAGGCAAAAGTAAAATTCTGTATGTGCTGGACTTGAGAACAAAACTCCACACTTTGGGGCGGCTATCAATGGAGAATTTGTTACAAGCCCGGGAGAGAAAGTACTTGTATTACTCCCAACATCGAGCTCTAAGTTAATGGCTAAGTGGCAGGGACCATTGGAGGTCGCACGACAAGTCGGAGATCTCGATTATGAGGTAATACGGTCCGATAGGAATGGGGCACGTCAGATTTAGCACCTCAACCTCCTAAAAAAATGGAATGAGGCAGGATCAGTGATGTTGGCAATGGTGATTAGCGGAGAGGATGATCTCGGGCCTGAGGCGAATGTCAAACCACAATCCCTCGCCCTGGCCCCAGGGGGAGATCACCTCTCGCTGTCCCAACTCACTGATCTAACAAAATTACAGGCAGAATTTGCCAACATGTTCTCGCCCCTACCGGGCCGTACCAACCTCATTCAGCACCATATCGAAACGGATTCGGGCGTGGCAGTTCGCAACCGGCCGTATCGCTTACCTGAGCACAAGAAAAAGGTAGTTCAGGCTGAATTAGGCGCAATGCTGGAAATGGGAGTAATAGAAGAATCCAATAGTAACTGGGCGAGCCCGATAGTTTTAGTTCCGAAAACGGACAGCTCAGTCCACTTCTGTGTGGATTATCACAAGGTGTATGCGGTGTCAAAATTCGCCGCGTATCCAATGCCGCGGGTTGACGAGTTGCTTGATCGGCTAGTTCACGGCTCATTTTTATTTGACATTGGACTTAAAGAAGGGATATTGGCAGATCCCCTTGTCTCCATTATCCAAAGAAAAGACAGCTTTCACAACGCCGTCTGGATTACACCAGTTTGTTACTCTTCCGTTTGGGTTGTTTGGGGCACCGGCTACTTTTCAGCGCCTCATGGATAAGATTCTGCGGCCCCATGCGGCATATGCTGCTGCCTACTTAGATGATATCATTATATCTAGTAATGATTGGCAGCGGCATATGCAGCCTCTGAGGGCCGTCCTGAGGTCGCTGAGGGGCGCTGGAATCATGGCCAACCCAAAGAAGTGTGCATTGGGCGTGTGGAAGTAAGGTATCTGGGCTTTCACTTGGGGCATGGGCAGGTGCGTCCCCAAATTGACAAGACAGCCGCTGTTGCGTCCTGCCCACGTCCCAAGACCAAAAAGGTGGTAAAGCAGTTCTTGGGGCTGGCGGGATATTATACACGGTTTGTTCCTAATTTAATCTGACCTCACCAGCCCCTTGACTGACCTTACTAAAAAGGAGGCACCAGATACGGTCCAGTGGACGGAGTCGTGTCAGCAGGCCTTTACCCAGGTAAAGGCTGCCCTGTGTGGAGGGCCGTTATTACACTCTCCTGATTTCTCTCTCCCTTTTCTGTTGCAGACTGACACGCCGGACCGGGGGCTGGGTGCAGTCCTGTCACAGGAGATAGAGGGGGGAGGAACGGCCGGTACAGCACCATCGAGAAAGAGTGTCTTGCCATCAGATGGGCCTCCTCACCCTCCGCTATTATCTCCTGGGACGGGAGTTCACCCTCTGTTTGGACCACGCTCCGCTGCAATGGCTCCACCAAATGAAGGATACCAACGCGCGGATCACCCGTTGGTATCTGGCTCTACAGCCTTTTAAATTCAAGGTGATCCACAGGCCAGGTGTTCAGATGGCTGTGGCCGACTTCCTCTCCAGAAATGGTGGGGGGGGGGGGGGGGGCTGCAGGCCGGATGGCTCCCCGGGCCTGAGTCGGGCGGCGGGGGTATGTGGCAGGGGGGGGGCGTGGTTTAGCCAAGTCTGCAGCGGGAGAGAGAATCAGGAGACGAGCGGTGAGTGAATGGGTTGCACGGAAACGATCAACACCTGTTTTTTGTTGCAGTAATTGGCGTGGAGAGAGTATAAAACGCCAGGAGAAACGGGAGCAGTTGAGAGAGAGACGGACTGCTGACGCGACCTGAGAAGCAGAAGTAACCCGGAAGTGCTATGCGTTAGAGTATGTTGTTGTCAGAGTAAAAGTCACCATTGGTGTTTGCAAGGAATATTTATTTTTAAATCATAATAAACTCGTCAGCAGTCCAGCCGACCCTTGTCCTCTTCCTTTCCTCACACGAACTCACTACAGTCACCTTTCGGCATCTCCCTGTGGTCCTGTTTGATATCACCGCTTGACTGGTGCTAAACAATTTTATTTTATTTTTGAACTATATATAAATTTTAAAATGTATGGGGGACTATTGGGTTACCATTTGCCCCTCACTGTATGTCAGTGCCCTGGCCGGGTTTGCCGATAACGAATGATCTTAGTGCTTAAGAGCGTTTTCGGTTAGTCATTTTACAGATAGTTCATTATTGTTTCATGTGCATTTCCCAAAAATGCACTTAAGACAATTGCAATAGCTGTGCTTTTAAGTGCTACTTAGAGGAGTCGCTGTCCATTTGTCAAGTGCTGAAATGTCGTCTTATAGAATGCCTTACAACTGTAGTACACGATCGTTTACTGAAATGTTAACCTATGCTGCATTCCAGACAACTTGGATATAATAACTAGGCTATAATACTATTATATAATATTGTATTATATAGTGTGTAATATTATACTTTAAATAATATGTTATGAATCAGCTCAAGGGGGAAATATGAATTATCAATCATTACTAGTTATGATAAATTATAAATATTTAGCTCCGCTGTAAGTTTTTACTTGACTTCTCAGTGTCAACTGTCTGTCAATTCTAAGAACATTAATTTCCTGGTTAAGGAAAAGAACTTTCTTACTGTACAGCACTACTCCGAGCATGAAGCTAAAATCTGCATGATTAGGGTCTTCAGTTATGAGCAAACAATGAACAACCTCAAGTGTCATACAAATAAGACTTTATTAACTACATAAACACTTAAACTAGTCTAACATACATACACACACACACACACAAATGCATATAGTTGGCATAGGAAAAAGGGTTAAAGCTTAAGCAGTAAAAAGAAAATAAATAAAAACATGAAGCAGTTTCTTAGTTCAAACAAACCTTTTTAAAAGGTGCATATGATACTTACTGTATCATTTAATAAGACTAATTTGGATACTTGCAAGTCTTGCCTGTTTGATACAGAGAATGTGTGACGTGACAGACATGAATTGATGAGACCAGTTTGAATCAGAGGATCTTGATGAATGAATAATCAAGGTCGAAGCCTGACACAAGCTTAGCGTGGTTTTGAGAACTCTTAGCTCAGCATCTTCTCCTGGAATTCCTGAATCTAAAAGAACCACCTGATCTGGTGATCGGTTATCTAAATAGGGGGATGATGTCACACCCTCAGGATTTGAATCTATGAACTCCTAGATACCAAACTTCATATAGAGGAGGTTATATTAACTAGTGATCCATCATAAGCATATATAAAACATATACAATACACAAAACACAATATACAAGAACAGTAACGGTATACACAATGTCCTAAAGTCAACCTGTCCTCCAACCAATATGCTCGTATAGGTCGTTTGTCCAAATCCCTGAAATACGACCAATCAGAGCGTATACTTCAATTGCGCCCCTATCAGCAAAAGGTCGTTTTCATATGAATATTTTGTACTCTTTTATTTGCACTCTGATTTGCATTTTGTGTAGCTCAGTTGGTAGATTGTTTTATACCTTGATATGTAATCATGCTATCATGGGTTCGATCCTAGGGAACGGACGTGCACATAAAACGTATATGCTCAATAAATCATAATTTAGCATGATTTCTGTGAGGGTTAGCTTTAGGGGTGGGGTTAGGTGTGATCATTCGAACAAATAAGCCTAGTAAAATACGAATGAATTACTGTGAGATCAGTGTAAAAAGTCAACACATTGCATTTAAATAAATGGCGTTTTGATTGGTAATGACATTATAAATGATTTCTGTCACGGCAGGGATCCAATGAGGCACGGAGATAGAACCAATTGCAAGTAAGTCATTTATTAAAGGGTTATCCAAAGGGGTAAACAGTCCAGGCAGGGGTCAAAACCAAACATAATCCAAACATGAAAACAAGACAAGAAGACAAGGCAAGGGCATGACTGATTTGACGGACATGAATAATCATAAGACATTAAACAAGGACTGCCGATGCTGCAGGTAGCGCACGAACTCCCAGAATTCCAGTGTCTCTAACTGAGCCATCTCCTCCTGAGACACTGGATCATCCAGCCCGCCATTGAAATAGTCCTTGAGGGCCGCATTGTTGTAGCCCATGCCCTCAGCCAGGGACCAGAACACCTGAGCCAGGGCCCCCACTTCATTGCCCTCTTGGCGGATGGCGATCAACCGAAGGTACTTGGTTCGCCGCTCTGCTATCTTGGCTGGGGAACGGAAAAACGACATACCGCTGGTTCCTAGTGGGACGGAGTCCTTCTGTCACGGCAGGGATCCAATGAGGCACGGAGATAGAACCAATTGCAGGTAAGTCATTTATTAAAGGGTTATCCAAAGGGGTAAACAGTCCAGGCAGGGGTCAAAACCAAACATAATCCAAACATGAAAACAAGACAAGAAGACAAGGCAAGGGCAAGACTGATTTGACGGATGTGAATAATCATAAGACATTAAACAAGGACTCCGTAACACAGACTCAGACAGACCGGGTATAAATACACAGAAGGATAATGAGGGAACAGGAGACAGGTGGGGAACAATCAATTACTAAACAGGAGGAAGGTGACCAAATAAGGGAACAGGAAGTGATAAGGAGAAAGACACCGTGAGAAAGGAGGACACCTAGTGGAAACCCAGGGAACACAACCCAGACGCAACGTGATAGCTACTGTCATTATTTTTATGCCAGTTAGATTCCACTTAACTTTAAAACGTAAATATAGGTCATAATAAGGTGCTTATTTAGGGACAGGCTCCCTAAAGTATATGTGAATTAATTCAAAGAAAGGTTTTTCTATGAATTAATTGGAGAAGAGTCCCTTTTTATGTGCATTATGTGTCTGTTTCTGAGAGACTTGAGTTAATCTGTTAGCCAGCACCCCCCATTATGGGACTCACAGATGGAAGTGCTCTACCTAACTTATGATTTTAACAGTTTCCTACTTCAGTGTGTTACAAACATAATTTTGGTGTCTTTGGAAAGAAGACACTTTGGGCTTTACTTTTTATCAACCAGATTTGATAATGTTCAAAAAGATTAAGTTATAGACACTGAAGTGCCTTGAATTTTTTTTTACCACACAAATAGTCCTGGAGTTCTGGAGCAATCTAGAAAAGTAATGGGTTGAAAGCCACATGTCTCATGAGTTTCTATTTCAAATCTGAATAAAATATCATGAAAAATGAGACTCCTGCAAATACTTTTCTGAGACTGTCTACACCCCCCACCCCCAAAATATAAGAAAATATATTTCCCTATAGTATTGAAGGGTTCTAGAAACTATTTAGTCAGTAAACATACCACTGCATAGTTTTTTTCAGTTATAAAACACTAGACAGAAACTTAGACATCATATAAGTGATTTATATGAGCACTAGAAAAATACAATAAGAATAATTTGAGTAAGAAAAAGAAGAATAATAAGAAAAATAAAAAAAGACTTAACTTTGTTTGCCAATTACAGAACATCCTGAGATTGTTAGAAATGCAGTATTTATAATGAATTACGATGCAAATAAGTGCTGAAGTGCTGATGGCCACTTATACAGATGGTCATAACACAAATGTGCCATAAAGTAAATAATCCAGTCTCTCTATTCATATAGACGCGTTCACTTTGATAGCCATGATCATACAGTAATAGCGAGCTGATTTGGGCTGATTTGCACTCAAACAGATGGTAATCACGCAGATACATTCACATTCAACATAAAACACACTCTCACATATATAAGTTATGCCTCCATCAGCTGACAGGTGCGTCAGAGCACGTCACGAGAGAGCGCCTATTTTTCATTCATTCTTTTTCGCCTCATTCTGTTTGTGACACTGTACGCTGCAAAACCATGCCGTGTTTTTACTACCAAGATGCAGTTTCCGACCGTGAGTTATTCCATAACGGACGCAAAAAGTTCTGTCGCTGAAGAACTGAAACGTAAACAAAGGCATTATGATCCATATTGCAATGTCATTGCTTCGTTGGACTAAACGTGCTTCATGAGATGTCGTTCAGTGGACCCTTACCTTTCTAACTAAACCGGGACAGCTGTGGATGTGTTTATGACTCGTTATTACGACGGATCTGGTATGTACTGCGTTTCTAATGTTCATGTTTTTTATGTGTACTGCTTACACAAATGTAGCAAATACAGTCTGAAAAATAGTGATCTGTCGTCGATGCTTGAGGCTTAGATCTTTATAATGATACATAGTTTGTCAAGATAAAATTTGTCCCGTTTCATTTAATCTATTCATAAACACTGACACGTGTGAGTTGAGTGGCTTTGAGGATGAGGGCGTCGGGGTGCAGGCTAAGAGGTTAAAAGTTGCTCAGGCATATTCCTTGGACGTCGTAAACTTAGTGTTATCAGATAGTGGGCCTTTGGTTGCTAGGGAACCAGAGGCCTGTTCAGTCCATTTTGAGGTGATAGCTTCTTTTAGGGGGAAGGGTCCATAGACCCTTTGGTTAGATGAGGAGGCGTTTTATATTATTAATTTAATATTATTTTTTAATGTAACAAATCTTTGTGTGTCTGAATGGTCCAAATGCTACATAATTTCCCCCTTTCGAACGTTGTTCAATGTTAGACAACAGTGAGCGACATCAATGGTGCAGAGGAATCCAACACGCACCTGCCACTCACAGCTGGGAGACAGTGTTGTCTCTGTGGCTGTTGGGGCCTCCAAAATGGTTGTGGTGACGTGGTGGATGCTGTCAGGTGGTGCGCTGTGGTGATGTAGGCTGTAAAAAGGTGTGAGTCCTTGAGCCTATGCAGTAGGTTTCAAGGCTGTCTCACCTGTCATCCTGAAGAGAGTTGGTCTAGGTAAGCTGGTTGTTCATCGATATTGTTCCGTACCTGCAATGTGGAACAGTCGGGTTACACTATCACTGGTGAGAGTGCCGGTGGTTCCAGGGATGGCAGGGAATTGCTATTGAGATTCTCTAGTGTGCAGAGAATTTCAGACTGACCTAGTGATGATGTCAGGAGAGCAGCAGGTGGTTGTTAGCCCTCTGTTTTGCTCGAACGTCACTGGAAATCTGAATCATTTGAATCACATGCCATTACTGTAACCTACCCTGTTAAAATCCACTTTGTCGTCCCCCAGGTCAATTGGGAAACTTATTGGATAAGTTGGATGTGCTGCTATCAAACTTTCCTGAAGATGGTACTCCTCTGGTACTGCTTGGTGACTTCAACATCCACCTAGATAAACTTCAGGCTGCTGACTACAAGACTCTGCGACTCACAAATCAGGCAACCAACTGGACCTCATCTACACGCACTGTTGCTCTGTGGACAACTCTTCAGTTGCTCCACTCCACACCTCAGACCACTTCCTCATTACTGCTAACCTAGCACTTACTCCTGAAGCGGCACACACTCCAACACACTCCAACGCAGAACCTACTCTCACTTGATAATACCTAGAATATCAAAATCAATTGCGGGTGGCAGATCCTTTTCCTATTTGGTGCCTAAACTCTGTAATAACCTACCTAACATTGTTCAGGAGGCAGACACACTCTTGCAGTTTAAATCTAGATTAAAGAACCATCTCTTTAACCTGATTTACACATAACATACTATTATGCTTTTAATATCCAAATCCGTAAAGGATTTTTAGGCTGCATTAATTAGGTAAACCGGAACCGGGAACACTTCCCATAACACCCGATGTACTTGCTACATCATCCAAAAAATGGCATCTACGCTAATATTAGTCTGTTTCTCTCTTATTCCGAGGTCAACGTAGCCACCAGATCCAGTCTGTATCCAGATCAGAGGGTCACTGCAGTCACCCAGATCCAGTACGTATCCAGACCAGATGGTGGATCAACACCTGGAAAGGACCTCTACAGCCCTGAAAGACAGCGGAGACCAGGACAACTAGAGCCCCAGATACAGATCCCCTGTAAAGACCTTGTCTCAGAGGACCACCAGGACAAGACCACAGGAAACAGATGATTCTTCTGCACAATCTGACTTTGCTGCAGCCTGGAATTGAACTAATGGTTTCGTCTGATCAGAGGAGAACTGGCCCCCCAACTGAGCCTGGTTTCTCCCGAGGTTTTTTTCTCCATTTTGTCACCGATGGAGTTTCGGTTCCTTGCCGCGGTCGCCTCTGGCTTGCTTAGTTAGGGTCACTTCATCTACAGCGATATCGTTGGCTTGATTGCAAATAAATGCACAGACACTATTTAAACTGAACAGAGATGACATCACTGAATTCAATGATGTACTGCCTTTAACTATCATTTTGCATGACAATGTTTTCCTAATGAATGTTGTTCAGTTGCTTTGACGCAATGTATTTTGCTTAAAGCGCTATATAAATAAAGGTGACTTGACTTGACTCTCTTCATCTCACATATCTTCTGTGGTTTCATCTTCGCTTCCTGCACTCTCTCAGTTTTCAGCCCTGGACACAAACAGTGCTGCTGGACACAAACAGAGGACACTCTTTGCTCCACTTTAACCTCTTGCTTGGACAACTTTTGCCCACTGTTGTCTAGACCAGCACGCACCACCCCATCTGCCCCCTGGCTGTCTGAGGTTCTCCATGAACATCGCTCTAAATTTAGGGCTGCAGAGAGGAAATGGCTTAAATCAAGAAACTCTACCGACCTCAGTGTGTATCAGTCTCTCTTCCTTCTCTGCAAATGTCTTCACTGCTAAAACATCCTAAAACCACAACAAAATTAACAGCTGTTGTGATGCTCGGACACTCTTCAAAACTTAATCCGTCTCCACCACCTCCTCCATCGACTACTACAGCAGACGACTTTGCAGTTTTCTTCACAAATAAGACAAGAACCATCAGTGACTAATTCTCCACACCACAGACTGAGGATAACTTTACAATGACCGATGCACACTCTTTCTCCTCCTACTCTCCACTCTCAGAGATGGACGTTTCCAAACTTATCCTGTCCAATCATCCTACTATTTGTCCACTTGATCCGATCCCCACCCACCTTCAAGCGATCTCTTCTTCAGTCATACCTTCGCTTACTCACATTATCAACTCCTCTCTTCACTCTGGAAAATTTCCCTCAGCATTTAGGCAGGCTTGGGTAAGCCCACTGCTTAAGAAACCATCTCTAAATCCAGCGCTTCTAGAAAACTACAGACAGGTATCCCTTCTGCCATTCATTACAAAGACTGTGTTCAACCAGCTTTCTATGTTCCTTGAACAACCTCCTGCAACCAATCTGGCTTCTAAAGTGGCCACTCAACTGAGACTGCTCTGCTCTCGGTTACTGAAGCCCTGCGACTGGCAAAAGCAGCTTCAAAATCCTCAGTACTCATCTTGCTGGACCTGTCTGCTACTTTTTGACACTGTGAATCACCGTTAATCCTGTCCACCCTCAGAAAGATGGGCATCTCTGGAACCGCACTCCTGTGGGTTAAGTCCTACCTCTCTGATAGATCCTTCAGTTTGTCTTGGAGGGGTGATGTTTCGAAGTCACAAAAACTTACTACTGGGGTTCTTCAAGGCTCAGTACTTAGACCACTTATCTTCTCCATCTACATGACATCCTTAGGATCTGTCATTCAGAAGCATGGCTTTTCTTATCGCTGCTACGCTGATGACACCCAACTCTACTTCTCATTCCAACCAGATGACCCGATGGTAGCTGTAAAAAGGTGTGGGTCCTTGAGCCTATGCAGTAGTTGTCAAGGCTGTCTCACCTGTCATCCTGAAGAGAGCTGGTCTAGGTAAGCTGGTTGTTTGTCGATATTGTTCCGTACCTGTGATTTGGAACAGTCGGGTTACACTATCACTGGTGAGAGTGCCGATGGTTCCAGGGATGGCAGGGAATTGCTATTGAGATTCTCTAGTGTGCAGAGAATTTCAGACTGACCTAGTGATGATGTCAGGAGAGCAGCAGGTGGTTGTTAGCCCTCTGTTTTGCTTGAACGTCACTGGAAATCTGATGCTTGTGGTGTCGCTTGGATCTTGTGGCGGCACCAACTTGAGCTTGCCTGAGTTGTGTTGGTAGAGGTTTTGCTTTTGGGCATGTGGGCCCATTGATCCATCCAATGCTGTCTTGCTGCTTGCAGAAACAGCCGAGCAACAGAGAAGGACAGCAGCTTGTAAGTGTTTTGCCTCGTTTTCTCATTAGACTAGTTTGTGATCGTCATTGCTAGGAAAGTTTGGTTTAAATTGTTTGTCTTACCCTTGTAAATACGTGCTGAAAGTGGTGCTTGGTTTTGCGTTCGCAGGACTGCCCAGTTTTGGTATGCTAAATAGTGAGGCGTGGCCAGCTGACACAGACAGGGCTCTTGAGTATTGCTATTTTCCCCTTTCTTCAGGTACCTTACTTTTTGTATAGCTTGTATAGCTCAAATACTTATTTGGGTCACTTGTAGTCACTATGTGCTTTCAGATCTCTAGCATCACTACTATCACTCGGAGAGCACGCAATGTACGTCGCAGGAAGGCCTGTCCGACAAACGTACGGCCTGTCCTCTGACATTTACTTCTATGCTCTCTATTCCAGTTGGTCTCTGGAACTGCCAGTCTGCTGTTAACAAAGCAGACTTCATTTCTTCTATTGCTACTCATTCCAGTCTTAACCTCATGGCACTGACTGAGACTTGGATCAAACCTGAAGACACTGCCACTCCCGCAGCCCTCTCCACTAATTTCACCTGTTCCCACACTCCTCGTACCACTGGTACCATACTTAGTCTCTGTCATTCAGAAGCATGGCTTTTCTTATTGCTGCTACGCTGATGACACCCAACTCTACTTCTCATTCCAACCAGATGACCTGATGGTAGCTGCTCACATTTCAGCATGTCTGGGTGACATTTCTAGATGGATGAATGACCATCACCTTCAGCTCAACCTTACCAAGACAGAACTCCTAGTGATTCCAGCTAACACATTGTTTCATCACAACTTCTCTATACAGCTGGGTTCGTCAACCATAACTCCCTCCAGGACAGCCAGAAACCTAGGAGTTGTGATGGATCATCAGTTAAGCTTCACAGACCACATTGCTACAATGACCCGGTCCTGCAGATTTGCCTTATACAACATTAGGAAGATTATACCCTTCCTGTCAGAGCAAGCCACCCAACTTCTTGTTCAAGCTCTTGTTCTCTCCAGACTGGACTATTGTAATGCTCTTCTGGCAGGCCTTCCTGCATGTACTTTTAAGCCTCTGCAATTGATCCAGAATGCAGCAGTGAGGGTTGTCTTCAATAAGCCAAAAAAGCTCACGTTACTCCTCTCCTCATCAGGTTACACTGGCTACCAGTAGCCGCTCGCATCAAATTCAAGGTACTGATGCTTGCCTACAAGACGACCACTGGCACGGCACCAACAAACCTAAACACACTGGATAAATCTTATGTGCCCTCCAGAAGTTTGCGCTCTGCAAATGAACGACGCCTTGTGGTGCCATCCCAAAGAAGTTCAAAATCACTCTCAGGTACCTTTTCCTGTACTGCGCCCAGCTGGTGGAATGACCTCCCAATCTCAATTCGTTCAGCTAAGTCTTTACTCATTTTCAAAAACATCTAAAGACTCCTCTTTTTCGCCAGCACAACTAATACTAGCAATTTTCCTTCTTTTCTTGCCTTTCATAATTTAAAAAAAGACTTGCTATGCGTTCTGTACTAGACTAACTAAGACTTGTAATGGCACTTGTATACTGTTGTTGTTGTCTTGTCGACCTGACTACTTCTGTTGTTCTCATTTGTAAGTCGCTTTGGATAAAAGTGTCTGCTAAATGATTAAACATAAATGTAAATGCTGCTTCTGGGGTGCCAACTGGTTTTAATGGATGCTCCTCCCTTGGAGGGGTCTGATGCTGTTGCGTCAGGCAAGGAGTCAGAAGTTTGTCCGTCTCAGTACTCATCAGTTGAGTTTTGTTCAAAGAGCTCTTTTGCTAGTGTCAGCAGCCCCTGTAACTCAGAAGTAGGCGTAAGTAACTCAGCTGTCCATGTATAGCCTCCGTTCAGCACCTGTGTGAAGGGTGTGGAGGAGGATGTTGTGGTGGACTGCTGTTGAACATCCTGTGGTATTTGCAGGATGAGGAAGCCCTTTTCCATGGCTTCTCCCAGTGGTTGGTCTGGAACCTGGGTCTGTTGTCATGGTGCTGGCTCTGTCCTCCGCTGGCTAGCGGCTTTCTGCAGAAGGGCCTTGCATTAGGGCGATGCTGGGTGCCTTCTGGTTCCTGCTTTGGACTTTGGGATGTGTAGTTCAGAATCAGTGGGGTCTTCCACACACCTTTAGTGGAGGCCTTGTGCTTGTTAAAGGCCTTTTGTGTCAGGTCATGCAGTTTTTTGAATAGGCATTGTGTGACAGGCCATAATGCCTAAATGGTGACTTACAATAGGATGGAGGTTTTGGAGGAAAAGGCTCTTGAAGCTGGTGTCCTCCTCCATGCCAGGGTAATTGCGAGCTCTGAAGAAAGCTTGTCGAAGTCTGTGGTAGTAAGCAAGGGGATTTTCATGCTTGCCCTGTTTGGTGTCTAGTGCAACAATCAGCACATTTTCAGACTCTAGGTCTGAGAATTCCTTTATGATCGCTTGTTTAAGCTGCAGGTGAGGCCACTCTTAGGATCAGTTCCTTTAATGTATTCAGGGTCTCCGTTGCTAAGCAAGGACTTGGATTCCAGCTCGGGCTGCTTGCAGGTGGCATTCACAGGCATTTTTTCGGTTCGCCTGAATTCAGTTTTTATTCTGCAGCTGCAGAGGTTTTAAAGGAGACTACTTGAAGTTTCCAGCAGAAGGCTTTGGTTCCCCACTTCGCAGCTTCATACAGGATGAGGGGGCTTGCACTGCTGGCAGTGTGATGTTCAGCAAGCTGTCTTTCACGTGAGTCCCTGCACAGTCGGCAAGACTTTTTCAGTTCTCTTTGCATCCATTCTGTGCTTTCTTATTGAGCATCCACTTGTGTCGCAGTCTCGCTGTTAATTTCTCTGCCATTGAAGGTCTTTGGCTGCTTTGATGCTGAAGGATGTCCATCACAGTTCTCTGCTGGGTTTCCAGGTGGTCCTGTTGAGCTGGCAGGGCTGCATGTCTGTGGAATTACTGTGACATACTGGCACATTTGTGGGAACCCCAGAGATAGAGAGAGACAGAAGTCAAATGCAAGTATGTACAGAGAGACAGAAGGCAAATGCAAGTACGTACAGAGGTGTAAAGTTATCTGTATGGGGAACAGCTGTGTAGGCCGTGTAAGGTGAATAGCCGATGAGGGGCAGCTAGTGAGGTAGGTTGCTGTGTTTTTGTGTTTGTGAACACATAGAGAGAGTTTGAGTAACTTTGTTGATGGGGCTGGAAGCAGGGGTCATGACCGTTACTCAAAGCACTGATGGTTCACAGGATTGGTCACTATGAAGGTATCAAATAAAACAAAACTGAAATAAAATCAGAAAGAGACAGAGGGAAAATGAAACGGGCTTTCCTTATTTAGTTAAAGCTAGGAGATATTACTAAGCGGTTATCACTTGTTCAAAGATATGTAATGTGGTCATGAAACCTAGGGAGACGGTTAGCTGCGCTAGCAGGGACATATTGTGACGACTGGGTGAAGGAGAAGCTGGAAACAAGTGCGAGTATGAACAATATTTAATGAAAACAAAACAAAACAAACAAAAATACAAACAACCCTGGGAAGACGACAATCCAAGATTGTGAAGGCGGTGAGTAATCCAGATAGTGGTGGAGAGTTGGCAGCAGGAGAGGATGGCACAGGAACTGCGGGGAATCGAGCCGAAGGTAAGTGGTGATGCTTGTGAAGGTGCGTTGAGTGGATGAGGTTCCGGGGGAAGACACAGACATCCAAACGCAGAACAACACAGAAGCAAAGAACAGTTACCAACATGAAACAACGCTCTCACAAACACAAGACGTGAGACAAGCCATTATAGAGAGAGAGAGTGATGAGTGACAGCTGCTGCTGATGACAATTAACGGAGACGCCCACAAGCTAATCAGTGAAGACGCGAAACACACAGACTTCACCACAAAGTGCAAAACCCAGAGATCATGGTTTACCAACCGTGACAGTACCCCCCCTCTAAGAACGCCTCCTGGAGTTCCCAGAAGGGCCTACCTGCTGATTGTAATCATCAATAAGGGAGTGATCCAATATGTCCCTAGCAGGTACCCAACTCCTCTCCTCCGGACCGTAACCTTCCCAGTCCATCAGGTACTGGAATCCTTGCCCCCTCCGTCTCGAGTCCAGAATGCGATTAACCGAATAAGTCGGTTCCCCATCTACGAGACGCAGTGGCGGGGGAACCGGAGTAGGCGGATTAATACGTGCATAAAACACGGGTTTAATTTTGGACACATGAAAGACGGGGTGTATCCTCCTGTACGCTGGAGATAGTTTGAGGCGGACTCTCACCGGACTAATGATCTTGGTGATAGTAAACGGGCCAATAAATTTGGGAGCTGACTTGTTAGATACGGATCACAGAGGAATGTTATTGGTAGAAAGCCACACCTTTTGACCCACGACGTAAACGGGAGGCTTTGACCGGTGGCGATCGGCCTTGGCCTTAGTGCACTCCCTCATCCGGAGCAGAGTCTCGCTGGACAAATGCGTGAGTGGAAGGGACCGCGACTTCAGATTCCAGACTGGGAAAAACTGGTGGCTGGTAACCTAAGCTGCACTGGAACGGAGAAAGGCCCGTGGCTGACACTGGTAACGAATTGTGAGCGTACTCCACCATAGAGAGTTGTTGGCTCCAGGAAGAAGGATTCTTGGAGACCAAACATTGCAACGTCCTCTCTAAATCTTGGTTGGCTCGCTCAGACTGCCCGTTACTTTGGGGATGATAACCCGAATACAAGCTAACTGACGCTCCTAGCAATTTACAAAACTCTTTCCAAAATTTGGATATAAATTGAGATCCCCTGTCAGAAACCACGTCTACCGGGAGGCCATGAAGCCGAAAGACGTGATCTAGGACAGTGACCGCGGTCTCCTTGGCTGTCGGTAATTTGGGCAAGGGAATGAAATGTGCCGCCTTCGAGAACCGGTCCACTACGGTCAAAACGTCCGTCATGCCATTAGAGGGCGGGAGGGAAGTAACAAAATCTAGTGCGATGTGGGACCAGGGTCTCAAAGGGACAGACAGTGGTTGAAGGAGCCCATCAGGAGGTCGGTTAGATGACTTACCACTGGCGCAAACTGAGCAAGCCAAAACAGAATCGCGGACGTCACGAGCCATAAGTGGCCACCAGAATCGTTGTTTAACTAACCCATTAGTTCGACTTATCCCTGGATGACAAGCAACGTTAGAGCAGTGACCCCACTGAATGACTTCGGACCTTAATTCCTCCGGCACAAATAAATGGTTCGGTGGACAACCCGGCGGAGGTGTTACCCCTTCTAAGGCCGTCTTGACCTTCGACTCGACCTCCCATACGAGTGCTGAGACCACTACTTTCTCAGGTAAAATACACTCTGGAGTCAACGGGCGGGCGGAGGGATCAAAAAGACGTGACAAAGAATCGGGTTTGACATTTTTGGAATCCGGGTGGTACGATAAAGTAAAATCAATGCGACCGAAAAAAAAAGTGCTCACCGAGCCTGCCTGGAATTGAGTCTTTTGGCAGTTCTAATGTATTCTAAATTCTTATGATCGGTCCAAACAATGAAAGGTACCCCTGAGCCTTCCAGCCAGTGACGCCACTCCTCCTAAAGCTAATTTGACGGCCAACAATTCTCTGTTACCAATGTCATAATTGCGTTCAGCAGGAGATAAACGATGGGAAAAAAACACGCAAGGATGTACCTTATCGTCCGAGGCAGCACGTTGGGACAACACTGCTCCTACCCCCACCTCTGATGCGTCGACCTCCACCACGAACTGCTGTGTGGGGTCAGGGGCCACAAGGATGGGAGCCAAAATGAAGCGGCTTTTGAGGTTAGTGAACGCAGTCTCAGCTGCATCCGACCACCTGAATGGAGTACTAGGAAAGGTTAAGGCCGTCAGAGGTAAGGCTAGTTAGCTGAAATTGCGAATAAAACGCCGATAGAAATTGGCGAACCCCAGAAACCGCTGTAGGGCCTTACGGGAATCTGGAGATGGCCAATCTATCACAGCCTTAACCTTGTCAGGGTCCATACATATTCCCTCAGACGAGAAGATATACCCTAGGAAGGAAACAGACTGTGCATGGAATACGCATTTCTCCACCTTGTCAAAAAGACCATTCTCAAGTAATCTCTGGAGCACTCGTCTGACGTGTTGAACGTGTTCCTGGAGAGATGAAGAGAAAATCAGTATGTCATCCAGGTAAACATATATAAACTGATCTACCATATCTCTCAACACGTCATTAACGAGTGCTTGGAAAACCCCTGGCTAGTTGGAGAGCCCGAATGGCATCACCAAGTATTCAAAGTGCCCTCTAGGGGTACTAAAGGCAGTTTTCCATTCATCCCCCTTCCTGATGTGGACCAAATGATAAGCATTACGTAAATCCAATTTTGTGAATACAGATGCTCCCTGTAACCTCTCAAAAGCTGAAGACATAACTGGTAATGGATAAGTGTTCTTTATCGTAATGTTGTTCAGCTCTCGGTAGTTCAATACAAGGTCGCAGAGAACCATCCTTTTTACCCACAAAAAAGAATCCCGCCCCCGCTGGAGAAGAGGAAGGGCGGATGAACCCAGATGCCAAGGAATCAGAAATGTATTTCTCCATGGCCTCCCTCTCTGAAATAGAAAGAGAGTATAATTTGCCTATAGGCGGAGACTTACCTGGCACTAAGTCTATGGCACAGTCGTAGGGACGATGCCGAGGAAGAGAAGCAGCACGGGACTTACTGAACACCTCCTTCAGGTCCAGATACTCTGCGGGCACGTTTGATAATACCATGTTCTCCTTCTGAAAGACAGGGACAACAGGACAAGCAGTAACCAGACAAGACTCATGACAACTTTCACTCCACAATGTGACTGTGTTGGAACCCCAATCCACTCGTGGATTATGTTTCATTAACCAGGGGTGACCTAAGACAATGGGAGCTACGGGGGAGTCCATGAGAAAAAAGGATATGGTTTCGCAATGATTGCCTGAAGTGAGCAGAGTGATGGGTTCAGTGTAGTGGGTGACGTGAGGCAGTTCCTGGCCGTTGAGTGCGGTCACCTGGATGGGAAGAGACACAGGCAGGACAGGAATGTTCAGGTGACATGCAAGGAGTGAGTCGATGAAATTACCTTTGGCTCCGGAGTCCAGAAGAGCGTGACAGTCGTGTGTGTGATTCTCCCACCGCAGTTTCACCGGAAGGAGAGTCGATGATGTTGTTGAGAACTTCCCAGCAGAGATCCCACCCGATAGTAGCCTCATTTTTACTACCGGGCTGGCTCTTTTACCGGGCAGGAATAGATGGTATGTCCTGAGCCTCCGCAGTACAAACATAGTCCTTGGGACCTCCACAGCTCTCTCTCCCTCCGGGACAGCCGAGCTCTACCCACCTGCATGGGTTCGTGGTCGTCGACGGGACCGACCACGTTCTCTCGACTCGCGGCCCCTTTCCGGAGACATGGGATGGCGTGTAGGACTGGTCTGTCTACCCAGACGATTAATCCGGGCATCAACTCGCAGGGCTAAGTCGATGAGACCGTTGAGTGTGGGGGGCAGCTCGAGGAGGTAGATCTCCTTCTGAACACAGTCGGCCAGCCCATGCAGGAATCGATCCCACTGCGCCGCCTCGTTCCACTGGCACGCGGCCGCCACGGTGAGGAACTGGATGGAGTAATCCGTGACAGAGGAGGTCCCTTGATGAAGGTCTGAGAGCTGGTGGGCGGCTTCCCTGCCGGCCGCGGCTCGATCGAAGACCCTCCTCATCTCCTCCGAGAGGGTGTGGTACGAGGCGCAACACGGATGTTGGTTCTCCCACTCCGCCGTCCCCCTTAGGGCGGCCTTGCCGGAAAGTAGAGTCAGAGTGAACGCAACCTTTGATTCCTCTGTGGCGAAGGTGCGGGGCTGTAAGGCAAAGTGCATGGAACACTTATTAAGGAGAGTTCTGCAGAAGGTTGGCCCCCCGGAATAGTTTTCTGGTGCCGGAAGTCGCGGCTCTGGCCGGAAGTGATCCTGGGGGGTCTCCCGGGTGACGGGCGGCGCAGGCGGTGCGATGGGTGCAGTGGGAGAGGTGAGCTGGTGGATCTGCTGGGTGAGCTCAAGGTACAAACACCTCAAGGTAATCAACAGAAACCATAGGAATTGTTTATAGTTTGCTTAGGGGCCTGGTGTAAGAAGGGTAATAGAGACATGAACTAGGCTTTTAAAACCTGTACAACTAATTAAGGGGACAACAGTTGTGAGATTTGCTCTAACCTATAACCTAGAGGGAAGATGGTGATGGTCAAATAACTAAAATAAGGAAAAGGTAAAATTAAAATGTCCTAATAGCTTTAGGAAACTAAAAGGAATGGTAAAAATAAACAAAGTGATTTAATTATATCTCAGATTGAATTAGAATCAACTAAGGGGAATCTGTACCTTCAAGCTAAAAAGTAAATAAATGAAATCGAATCACAGAGAGGTAGAATAAAGTCAAATTAAAAATAACACAAATAGAACCAAAATATGTGAGGAGGAGCAAACCTTGGTCTAATAGGTGTTAGCACAAACAAGAAGTGAAACCAAGAGTGAGAGGGAGAGAGAGAAAGACAGAGAGGAGTGGTTTGAGAGTTACACTTTACACACACACCCATCTAAGTTTCAGTCAGATGCTGACAGCTAACAGTTGAGGTAAAGGGCTTAGTTTAGCCTGTATTGTGGCTAAAAGAGTTAGCTTTGGCTACACACAGTTCTTTGTTTACACAAAGGTCTGTGAAGTGAGTGCTGTTATCAGATTAACCCAGAAGAGTCTGCTCACACTTCAGGGGTCACATGTGACTAGGAGACCAATGCAAGCTCACATCACAGCCCAAGCGGAGCAGCAATTGATCTGTGCTGTCAGCGTGCATAGGAAACTCACATGTGGTCAGATGAGGTGTGCTCAGTCATGATGTCACATGCAACTCAGCAAATTCACTTCACAGGCAATTATGAATTCATAGTTAGCTAAGCTAGAATAACACCATTAATTTGACACAAATGTTTCACATGAGCGGGTCACTATGAATTCAATGATACATAACACATAATAAGGCCTTAAATCCGTGAAATGAGGAGCATCGCTCAGATCACTTATACCAGTGCTGAAAGTGGGGATTTCTTCGCCCAACATCTGACTGATTTATTGTGGTACCATTTATATGGCCTGCTTATCTGAGATTTCTTCGTCAGAAAAGTCATACCCTCTACTAACACAGAAATGAGGGTTTCTTAACAAAAATCAGCTTAGCTTTTTATCGTACGATTTAAACACACTATAGCACTGAAAACTTTCTACTGCTTGTAGTAAGACACTTTCAAGCTATAGTTTGTCTGATTTTGATCAGAAACTTTTGCATGCATGTATAAGTTACTAAAACTTATGAGACAGACTCATAATATTGATTACTGGGTCTACTTGCAAGCAATGTTTAACATGATGCCACCATTCTAAATTACTGGTCGTACCACATAAAGTAGGAAAACTATTATTTTCCTGGTCATGTGAATGCTGGGATGTTCCTTGCTAGCTTGTCAAGGTCTCTGGGGGTCACATCATACACTGCTGCAGGGATGCTTGGAAGGGACTCCTTCCTCTCTGTGGTTGCTGGAGGTATTATGGTTCTGTCTGCTAAGTTGTTAAGCAGAAAGTGCTTGCTCGTCCCTTGTAGTTTGGCACGTCCCACGTAGCAAGCCTGAGGGAATTTGCACTACTGAGCGAGGGTGAGGGAGTAGGGTATCTATCCCACTGTGGTTCCTTTTGCAGCTTATAAGACTACCAGAGTTCTCTCTGTACAGGTCAAGTTCATTTTTGGTTTTGTCCAGCTTTTCCATGTAATTTCTGGCTGCCTTTTCCAGCTGCTCTTGTTGTTCAGCATCTGTCAGAGCCTTTTGAAGTCTGTTGGTTTCCTCCTGTAACTCCATGCAGTAGGAGTGCAGTAGGTTGTCTGCAGCCCTGGGTAGACAGGTGTTCCTCACCACGCCTGGCCAGTCCTTTTTGGTCTTCTGGCTGGGCAGTTAGACTGAGCATCTGCAACATTTAGGCAAACTCATGTTAAGAGTAAGGGGCGAGAGACTAATACAAGATCAAGCAGAATGTGGAACTAGGTTTTACAGCTAGGTTTTGCCAGGTGTGGTTAGCTGGTGAAGTATTATGTTATTATTTTAGCTGTGGATAGCAGAATGCTAAGATAGGTTTGGGTCAGGTTGGCTGCTTGGTTTTAATTTGGATAATTGCATCTAAAAAATTAATTTGCGTTGTAATGCATATGCAAAATGTGAATTAATATTCATATTCACATGTTTGTGCAAAAATAATTAATGCGCATGAATGACAGGGAGGCGGCATTGTTATTTGTGATTGCAGGTGTTTGCCGAAGGCTTTAGGACCAAGCAGAATCCTCTGCAGCTGCTCCCGCCTCACAGCGCGGGACTCCGCTCATGGACGCAGCTTCACCGTCTGCGGTTTGACTTTACTAAATCAGATTGAGGAGAATACAACTTATTGATCATGAGCCCAACATTTAGCAAGGCAGGAAAACATTAATTCTAACTGAAGGAAGACGTATTTCCTAGAGCTATTGCTGTTAGAGAGAGAGAGCGGGCGAGAGAGAGAGAACCTAGTCTAGGGCTAATCTTAAACTTGGAGCTCATTATAATGAAGTACAAATCCAGAAACGTTATGCATTTTATGAATAATGAAATGTTATGAAAAGTATGCATTTTATTTATTCACATGCTGTATGGTTGAAATGATATTTTAGTTCACAATTTTAAGTTCCATTGTTGCTTTATTGGCTAACGTTTCATAAACCTTCAGTTGTTATGCTCTAATATCCAATGCCATTTGTAAATTCACAGTATTTTCAACCTCCTAAATCACTAACCTTTAAAGTCACGATTCTATAATTTACACAATTCTATAAAATTCTAATTTACTCAGGCTGATGGCATTTTTTTAATGACATTATTTTATTATTATTATTTATTCCTTTATTTTTGAATAGCCTAATTGTAGCCTACATAAATAGGTGAAGCAAAACAAATTTTTGGATCTTCCCTTATTTTTTCCCTTATTTTCTTAGAGAATAAACACTTCTTTTTTACAATAATAAACATGATAACATTATTAATTCATGGAAATAATTTAAGCAATTAAAAGTTTTTTTTTTAAACTTGAATTGAAATACTATTAAACTAACTTTAAAATCTCAAAGAGTTTATAAGTTAAAAAGGGTATAATGTCACAGTGCATGTTAAATAGCCTAAATGAAATTGTGTTAACAATATAATTAGAACTAATAATATAATTAGATTTTTTTTAATGAACATTTCCTGTATAAAATGGGACAGCAACCTTTCTATCAAACATTTTTAAATCGTCCACAGCTGAGCAACGCGGAGGCAGATCTGCGCCAGAGCGCGTGAAGTGAAAATGCTGCACAAAGTAATTTTTTTAGATGCAATGAAAAAAAAAAACAACCCTGGATAGCCTAGATTAGGCCCAGGCTCTGTTCTAAAGTATATAATAATTATAATTACTGTTAACCCAGAGTAACAAATTTTAACCGATTAATCGCCTATTTTCATTTGCTGCATGTTTTCTTTATTTTATTTTTAAACACACTAAAAAATAAAGTTTGTGAGAGGAAAAAATATATGAGTCGTGTACA
This sequence comes from Carassius carassius, assembly GCF_963082965.1. Taxonomy (NCBI): domain Eukaryota; kingdom Metazoa; phylum Chordata; class Actinopteri; order Cypriniformes; family Cyprinidae; genus Carassius; species Carassius carassius. Next base: position 1,084,640 of record NW_026775126.1, on the reverse strand, counting down.
GGTTGCATTTTAACGGATTAATCACCTATTTTTGTTTGGTGCATGTTTTATTTTATTTATTTTTTTATATTATATAATTCATGTATCATTTGCATTTTATTACATTTAAAAAATAATAACTGCTGGCCTAATAATGTTATAATGTACCAAGAGGATATTTTTAGTTCCCTTCACTTTAAAACAAATCCTTTAAATTTAACTAATATATCAGACAAAACAAGAATTAAAAATGTATAATTCTAATGGATAAATATAATTGCAGTATGTAATAATATAGGCTTAGCTATAAACAAACAAAAAATTATAATTTAAAGCTAAGCATAAGGTAAGGTTGGGTTTTCTCGTTATCTCACTCTGGAGAAATCCGTTTCCATATTAGACTGAATATAGTTCGTCAAGTGCTCGTTGACTGCTTGAACTTCACCCAGTTGATCTTGGTACCCCTTTAATATTTCACTTTGATAAGCAAATGCTGCATGCATGTTAGTAACTTCCGCTGGATTCAGTTGCGGCGAAGTATTCTGTTACGAGGAGGCTGAGGCAGTATTAGAATCCATTTGTACAAGTTTATAAAGGAAAAATCTTACAGAGTCGTGAAACCAGTCAGGGAGTCAGTATTGTAATGGCAGTCCGATCTTTCAACATACACAGGGATTATCCAGTAGGCAGAGACGAGTAGGCAGGCAAACAGGTCGAACACAAACATCAGTCCAATCAGGGAGCAAATCAAATGGAGCAATCCAAGAGGCAAGAACGTGAAAACAGGCCGAATCAAACACAAACAGGCAGTCAGAATAATCAATAGGAAAACGCTTGGTAAGGCAGGGAAACTGGCAATACTTCGCAGTGAAGGAACATGCTGACTCATGTTAAATAGTCATAAACAGGAAATGAATGTAGAAGCAGAAGAAGCGGTGAACAGTCAGTACTCAGGTGAGGGCTCCCTCTGCTGGTGTGGCGTTACAACTATGAATATATGTAATTGTGAGGTAAACAGGAAATATACATTTTTGTCATACTACAGGTAAATAAATAGAAAGATATTTATTATGACAAAAAGTGACATTTCCAGCCATATTGCTCTTCATCATACAAGGCCAAAAACAAGTAGTCCATTACATAGTGTAAATCAGAGTACTACACAAAATTATAGATCATGCGACTATAGTAACATTACATAATATAACCTGAACTAAAAAAATAAATATAATACTAAAAGTGGGTTGACTTAAATTCTTTCAAAGTCTTTTTAAGCTTTCCATTTATTTTTCTAAACCTTGTATTAATCTGAGTATATCTGGCTACATCTGGCTTATTATAAGGGTTAAATAAAATATGTATGTCATAACATATCATTACAGGGTGAGTTTTTACAATATAAAATATTGTAATGTTGGTCTTATATATTTTTTCATTTTCAGTTTCTAAATGCTGAAAAGAAGTGTCAGTTATAGACCCTTCAGGTAGAATTACTACACTTCATATGGACATAATTTAAAACATAAGTGCTGTTTTCCTGTTAAGTTACATGCATGGTCGTAGCCAGGCTTTTAAAATCAGTGAGGTCCAGGGGGTTTCTATAATAACCCCCTTAAGAATTGTACTATAATAACCCCTATAAATACAACTAATTATATACTCTTACACTCAAAAAGAGACAGAAATGTAGATGTTTTTGTATGGATGCTTATTTTTTAATCAAACCCAATTTATTGCATCAAAGTTTGTTAATACTATATTTATGGGGTGGTAATTTTATCAGTTGTTTATTATACATGCAAGCACACATATTGCCCACCAAACATGTTAATTTCAAATAGCAAAGATTCAAGACTTTTGAAAAGTCAGTTGCAGTTGTGCAGGAGATGAACTGTGTGTCAAGTCACCTTTATCTATATAGCACTTTAAACAAAATACATTGCATAAAAGCAACTGTACAACATTCATTAGGAAAACAGTGAGTCAATAATGCAAAATGATAGTTAAAGGCAGTTCATCATTGAATTCAGTGATGTCATCTCTGTTCAGTTTAAATAGTGTCTGTGCATTTATTTGCAATCAAGTCAACGATATCGCTGTAGATGAAGTGACCCCAACTAAGCAAGCCAGAGGCAACAGCGGCAAGGAACCGAAACTCCATCGGTGACAGAATGGAGAAAAAAACCTTGGGGGGCCAGTTCTCCTCTGACCAGACGAAACCAGTAGTTCAATTCCAGGCTGCAGCAAAGTCAGATTGTGCAGAAGAATCATCTGTTTCCTGTGGTCTTGTCCTGGTGCTCCTCTGAGACAAGGTCTTTACAGGGGATCTGTATCTGGGGCTCTAGTTGTCCTGGTCTCCGCTGTCTTTCAGGGCTGTAGAGGTCCTTTCTAGGTGCTGATCCACCATCTGGTCTGGGTACGTACTGGATCCGGGTGACTGCAGTGACCCTCTGATCTGGATACAGACTGGATCTGGTGGCCACGGTGACCTCGGAATAAGAGAGAAACAGACTAATATTAGCGTAGATGCCATTCTTCTAATGATGTAGCAAGTACATAGGGTGTTATGGGAAGTGTTTCCGGTTCCGGTTTACCTAATTAATGCAGCCTAAAAATCCTTAAACTGATTTGGATATTAAAAGCATATTAGTATGTTATGTGTAAACCAGGTTAAAGAGATGGGTCTTTAATCTAGATTTAAACTGCAAGAGTGTGTCTGCCTCCCGAACTATGTTAGGTAGGTTATTCCAGAGTTTAGGCACCAAATAAGAAAAGGATCTGCCGCCCGCAGTTGATTTTGATATTCTAGGTATTGTCATATTGCCTGAGTTTTGAGAACGTAGCGGACGTAGAGGATTACAATTGTTATAATTATAATTGATTATAAGTGTCATACATATTTTGACGTGATCGACCCGGGTCCGAATCCTCCTTTTGGCAAAATGTTTTCTCCGTTTTCAAATTTCAAATCACACAGAAAAGCATTTCTTTTCAATGAAAATTACGAAAATTACTACCCTTAAATTTGCGTTACGTAAAGTTAAGGGTAGGTGTAGGGAGGGCTTTATTGTCCAATAAGGTGGCATCCATTAAATTAGACTCAATAAGTTATTATTGCATACTGTTTTAAAATGCGCTAAATATGAGGTGCAGATAATTGCCATTATTTGCAGTAAGTAGTATAAATATAATCTATAGCTATTTGCACTTATTTTAAATAGCCGCTGCCTTTTTTGATAACTGCCAGACTAATGCCAGTGTTCTGATGGAACACCATACCAATCAGAATGGTATACCTTCGGTTAATGCACATGCGCAGCAGTGAAATTGGTGGAATGGCGCATGCGTCAAATTTAAACATCATTTCAGCATACCTAAGATTACAAGCAGTAAGTTTTGGTGTATTATATTGCATATTATATACAAATATGTATTTATATACAAATATGTATCAAAACAGCATACCCCTTTATAAACTGTATTTTTATTAAACCAGGGGCTATCAAAACAGCATACCCCTTTATAAACTGTATTTTTATTAAACCAGGGGCTAACAAAACAGCATACGCCTTTAAAAACGGTATTTTTATTAAACCAGTGGCTAACAAAACAGCATACGCCTTTATAAACTGTATTGTTATTAAACCAGGGGCTATCAAAACAGCATACCCCTTTATAAACTGTATTTTTATTAAACCAGGGGCTAACAAAACAGCATACCCCTTTATAAACTGTATTTTCATTAAACCAGGGGCTAACAAAACAGCATACCCCTTTATAAACTGTATTTTCATTAAACCAGGGGCTATCAAAACAGCATACCCCTTTATAAACTGTATTTTTATTAAACCAGGGGATATCAAAACAGCATACCCCTTTATAAACTTAATTTTTTTTAAACCAGGGGCTATCAAAACAGCATACCCCTTTATAAACTGTATTTTTATTAAGCTAAATTAACAGACTCCTCTATAAAACTCAACTTCCGGTATGCTATTCTGACAAAGTATGCTACATCGACAGAACACCGGCAATGCAATGTTGCTATTAAAATAAACAAAAACCTATAAATAAATAAAATAAACTGATATGATTTCAAATATTTTGTAAATTAGATAAGATAAAGTTATCGCTTTATCGACCCTAAACCGCAAATTCCTACTTTATTAACAGCCGGTGATCAGTGGTGGACAGTAACGGAGTAGCTTTACTTCGTTACTGTACTTAAGTACATTTTTCAAGTATCTGTACTTTACCGGAGTAGTTTTATTTTGAGTAACTTTTACTTTTACTTTTACTTCACTACATTCCAAAGCATAAAATCGTACTTTTAACTTCACTACATTTCATAAAACATATCGTTACTCCCTATAATATATCACGTGCTCCGACACGCAGAAGCGGTGTCTGATTCATCATGAACTAAATGATGCCATGTCTGAAATCGCTTACTACGTACTGGGTACTACATTTGAATTTGAACGTACTACTCAACCGTTACAACAGTATGTTCTATATAGTATGAATGTGGGTAGTATGAATGGAATTCGGGCATACTGGCTGCATCCGAAAACTGGTGACTTGCTGCCTTGCTGTCTAATCAGGCAATGACTTTGCAGGCAGCGTTTTTGCCCGAAGGCACTTCATGAAACGGATTTCGGACAGGCTTCTGAGGAGTTATTAGTTATCTACAGCAAAATATAGAGAGCTTTGGTGATAACTGAGTGGATATTTCATTACTGCAATATTAATTTTTCGCTAGAAATTACATCAAAAGTTGAAAACGTTGTTCAGAAACATACATTTACACACAAACTGACCACCGATCGCAACTTTCAGACGCCATCTTTATTTTTTGGCTTAACTTTCACAGAATGGAATGCACTGGATTGTGGGATATCAAAGGCAGTGAAGGATACATCTATGCTGCCTTCAAAAATCGGCCAGATGAAGTCATCTCAGGAGACAGGAAATGAAGCTGACATTGATTTCGGACGTGCCTTGATGCCTTCCTACCTTGGAATGCGACCTCCGGAGGCAGCATTTTTCAGTTTTCGGATGCAGCCACTACATCCGCCATGTTGACATTGTCACGTGACATACGTCGTCACAACAGCGCGTAAATTTAAAGAGCCCAATCTACTGAGCGAACATTGGTGATGTTTTTCGTTATTCTTACCGCTTTCGTCTGCATTTTTATGTCGTTTGAATTAACAATTCAAGTCAGCTGTTTGCAGATCACGCCTTTGTTGACAATCCTTTACTAAATATAAATTTAGCTTTTAATTTTCTACCTCAGAATAACAGCAGCTACATCTGTGAACAGAATGACAGCCTGATTTTATGTAAGGATATAAAGTAATTTATTGTAATAAATGAATACAAATAAAAATACACAAAAGAAACAAAAGGAACATAAATCAATTAATAAACTTGAATGAATGCTTATACATAAATACATAATATATACATTATAGACAATACACACACACACACACACACACACATACATATATATATATATATATATATATATATATATATATATATATATATATATATATATATATATGTAATGATAGATATAGATATATCAGCAAAAAATGTGTAACCTATTGAAATTTTATTCTAAAAAACAAAAACTACATATTTACAGACTGTGAACAGCATCATACAGGCTGCTGTCACTGGCCTTTGACATCCAAGAGCTGCATAACATTGTGGACAGAATGAGCAGGTCTGTCATGGGGATTTTGAGGAGGCTGATGACCTGGAGGCAGTGGAAGCAGCTTTTCTTCTGGTAGCTGGAACAATAGATGGCTGTCACATACAAACTGAACCTCCAGCAAGTGAAGCCCAATGTTATTTCAACAGGAAGTGGTTTCATTCTGTCCAGCTGCAGGTCACCACCAGGGGAAGTACCTTGATATGTTTGTTGAGTATCCCGGGTCTATGTATGATGTCAGGCTGCTGAAGAACACTGAAGGCCTGTATCCACCTGCAGGAAAACACATCCTGGGAGATGGTGTGTGTCCTTGTTTGAGTGCACCCATCTGCCTCATCACAGCATACAGAGAGCCTGAACAGAATCCTGCACAGCTGTGATTCAACATCAGTGATGCTCATGCAAAGAACATTGTTGACAGAGCCATCAGGATGATGAAGACAAGCTGTGCTCCATCTTCTTCAAGCTCCTGGAAGTGAGTCCTGTCTTTGTGCAGATGTTGCTGCACAACCTCGGTCTTCTGAATGAGGACATTGTTGATCCAGAAGTTGTGGAGGATCATGACGATGATACACTAGAAACACAGAAGTCAGCACAGGAGAGATATGTGGGACAATCTGTCCACAGGTGTGTCACACCAGACGACCGTGTGCAGCTCTTCAAGAGCAGGATTAACTGTAGGACAGTTGAACAGGTTAATACTCTGCAAATCAGTTCATCTTCTCATATTGCTATTGTTTCAGCTTGTGTAAGTTAGGAAGGTACCTTTAAGACTGTCACATCAAGATATACATATATTAGTTATTTAAGAAATATACATATAATTATATATACTATAAATCACAGAAATATGAATAAATACACATGTAAATATTTTAATTTAAACGTGTGTGTATTTATATATACACATAAATATACACATTACACACATAACCGGGAAATTGTATTACAGTTATTTGAAATTCTAGCAACATATCACATAACATATCATATCAACATATAAGTTTAATTTTACAAATGTATTACTTTATCCCTGGGGTAAATTTTAGATTTCCACTGTTTTTCACTCATTTTTGATACCCAAATTTAAAGTCCTCATCTACACATACAGTTACTGAACTGAAGCTGCTGAATCTCATTTTCCTGACATTATTATAAAAACGTATTAAGAAATTCCCTTTTGGTGTTGCTTTAAGCTCTATTATACTACTTTATGCAAAAGTTAATGTGGTTTTGTCTGAAGCTTTGTGCTCTTATCCATGTAGAAATGAAAAATAAATAAATAGAGAGAATAATTTTAAATGTGACCTAGTGCATTGGTTCCCAACCTGGGGTCCGCGCCCCACTTAGGGGGGCGCCAGAGTTCACAGGGGGGGCGCGGGAGCAGATATGCTTTGAGGTGAATAAAGATGCATAAAATGTTCCACTAATAATTTTATATTAAAATATTTTTTCAAATTTTAAAAAAAAAAGTCATTTGCTAACAATGCCAAGAAAAGGCAGTCAAAAATGATCTCTTATATAAAATAATTATTAAAATTTTGCGCGCATACCGTCACTTGATCAATGTGCTTGTTGTAATAGTAACGGCAAAAACAAAATGAAAATGGCAGAGAAACATAAATGCGGTGATTCTTCATCAGAGGTGAAGAAAAAGCTGACACTATGACAAAACCTACATAAATCTTGGTTTTATTGAAGGCCAAGACAAGTCTCAGTCAGAATGTGTCTTTTGTGGTGAAAAACTGGCAAACGACAGCATGAAACCAAGCAAGATGAAAAGACACCAGGAAACGAAGCATCCAGAGACAATTGGCAAAGATAAGGAATTCTTAGAGAGAAAAAAAGAGATGGCTCTGTCAAAAAGATCGACAGATATCAATCAGAAAAGTATTCGAAAGAGCAGGCAGTGATTTACAGAAGGCTACTAAAGTCTCCTTTGAGTGTTCACTGTTGATTGCCAAGGCAAAAAAGCTGCATAATATTGGAGAGGAGTTAATCAAACCCGCCTGCATTAAAATAGTGGAGGGACTGTGGCCCGCAAGCAGCTGAAAAGGTTAAATCTGTCCCACTTTGTAACAACACTGTTAAAGACAGAATTGATAAAATGGCAGAAAACTGCTAAAAAACAGTTGCACGTAAAGCGGGAGAGTCTGTGCTTATCGTATATGTACAGTATGTGGAAGGAGATGAGTTGAAACGGGACATACTTATGTCTGCCAATTTACCCACAACAACTACAGGTCAGGATATTTTTATGGCTGTTGATTTATACCTCACATCGTACAATCTGCCCTACACAAATATCGCCGTTTGCTGCACGGATGGAGCTGCCGCGATGATGGGTAGAAATAAGGGATTTAACATCCGTTTGATGGAAAAGTAATTTTCCACTGTATGATACATCGCCAGGCACTCGCCAGTAAAAAACTGTCCAGAGACCTTGGTGACACGTTGGCAACAGTTGTAAAAGTCGTAAACTTCATTAAAGCTCACCCTACCAACCAGAGATTATTTGCACAACTGTGTGAGGATGAAGCGCACCAAACTCTACTGCTACACACGGAGGTGCACTGGCTTTCGCGTGGCAAAGTGCTTGTGTGCTTTCTAGAACTGCAGGATAAAATCCTGGAATTTCTGCGAAATCAAAACACACTGTTGGAGCAGCTGACTGATGGGTTCTGGATCAAAACCGCATACCTTGCTGACATATTCACTCTTTATAATGAGACCAACAAGAGACTGCAGGGCTCTGAGTCAAACATCTTGGAGTGCAAAGAAGCAATCGATGCTTTTATGCGCAAGCTGGAGTACAAATGTAAAAATGTCGCAGGGGCATTTACAACACTTTCCACTGCTGCTTCAACATTCTGGGGGTACCGTGAGTGCATCTTTGCGTGCCGAGTTTTGCCGTCACATGACTGCGCTACAGGAGGAATTAAAGTCCCGCTTTGCGGATGTTGACGCATTATCCAAGGAGTCATGGTTTATGGATCCCTTCACATCCAGGCTTGAAGATGTGGAATACCTTGGCTGTGAAGATGAGCTCGCTGAACTACAAACTGATTCACTGTCAAAAAAGTACTTCCAGGAGAATGGATTCAAAAGGCTTTGGATAGCCAGGGGACCTGTTGTCGCACCTAAACTTGCAAACTATGCCATTACAAAGATCATTCTTCCTTTCAGTACCACCTACCTCTCTGAGACAGCCTTCAGTGCCCTTGTAGCTATAAAAACAAAGTCACACAACAGACTGGAAGTCCACAGCGATTTTAGACTGGCTGTCACTGGCATTACACCTGACATTCCATCACTAGTGAAAGTCATGCAAGGCCAAGGTGGACATTAGCGTCATGTGTTTATGATGACGTTATGATTAGCCTTGTAAAAAAAAAGGACCTGTGCATGTATGCATGTAAGTACATACTGCATTCTACCGATCATATTAACATTACGTTCATAACATTCAGTATTCTACGTTTATACACAAAATCCTGAAAGAAAGAGAAACAACTGCGTTTTACTAGTTGTGTAAAAATGAATATATTAGGCTAAAAAGAAACATTTGAAGTTGAAAGGAACATTTCCTGTGTATTCATGTAATAAAATGTCATTAAAAATCATTAAATGTCATAAAAAACTACATTTAGTTACTATATACAGTGTGTGTGTGCTTATGTGCATAGCATTAATATATATATATATATATATATATATTCCTGGTCACGGATTGTTAAATATGTACATAGGAGGGGGCCCCAAGGAAAAAGGTTGGGAACCACTGATCTAAGTTATCCAACAATTTTCTTTATCAAAATATCAAACACTAGTAAAACAGAAATTAAATTTTGTAACTTTATCTCATTAAGTTACTTAACGAGTTTAAAGAAAACAGCTTTAACATGCTAATGCACAGCATCTGATTGATAACAACGATTAAACATCTTTTTATACCCAATTTACAAAATCATCTAATAGATTAACAATTCGGGCGGAAGTAGTACGCCATTCGGGTACATTTCGCCTACTGTTTTTCGAATACTAAGAATTTGGTCATACTACTTGCTTCGCATACTGATTTTCGCCTACTATATAGTATGGAAGTATGCAATTTCGGACGCAGCCTGAGTCTTTTCAAAATAAACTTTTAAAATCGGATCGCAAATCGCACCAAACGATTCGTTTAAGAATTAGAATTATCCGATTGCAGCTGTTCTGGAGTCGACCACTCACTGATTCAAATTAACCGTTTAGTGCGAGTCTCCAGAAGTAAGAACCGGGAGATCTTGTGAGCGCGCGTGCGTCTGATGTTGCTAAAAGTAAGTTATTAATGTCGAAATTTTGGATTAATTATTGTAACTAAAAATCATATTTAGGTCAAAATTGTCAGTTGTTTGGGAACTAAATCCATTGTAAAGAGTGATCTATTTGAGCCCACTGAAATGCTCGAGTGCAGACGATGCAGACACATCAAGTTTAGGTAAAAAAAAACAAAAACAAAAAAAAAACATTAAAATAACACAGATTAAATACAATAACTCATGCACGTTCAAATTCCCCGCTGCCATAATGTTAACAGTTTTATTAAAATGCTACCATCCATGTCCTATGTGACATCTGTTTTTATATTGTTTATCAACAGTAACGTTATACATATGTATATTGTTTGGATTAACTAGACGAGTAGACAGATATGAATGTTTATTCATAACCGTACTGAAAATAAGTAAATATTGTTAGCTGATGCTAACTTTCTAGCTAACAAGCTTGCTGGTGCTAACTTGAGGTAATTTTTTATAAATAATGTCCAAATATTTTTATTCAGTCCATATCAACAACAAAAACATATCTTGACTCCATATAGGGGATATTTTGGAAAAAATCCCAGGTATTTTGAGCAGTAGGATTATAAAAAATGTGCTAATATAAAATTAAATTAAGTAGCCTATATAAAATTGCAAACATCTATCTTTCAGTACTTTTTTACTTTTGTACTTTCACTTGAGTAAAATTGAAAAAGCAGTACTTTTATTCTTACTGAAGTAATATTTTATTATATGTATCTGTACTTTTACTCAAGTACTTGATTTGTGTACTTCGTCCACCACTGCCGGTGATTCTGAAAGGACATACCTATAATCTGGTTCTGTAGTTACGAATGCAATTTTGTGCATTGTGCTTTTATTTTAGTGCAGGTGTCTCACAGCCACTGTGGTCAAATATTGATAAACTTTATAAAGTATCATCAATTTATATTTAACTAATATACTTAATTGGTATCTTCTCCGATACCCATTTTGTGACCATTATTGAGCCGATTCTTTTCAATCAGCTGGAATGATTTGTACCAGAGTTCAGAAGACGGTGTCGTGGAAATTCTAATTCAATAACAATTTGTAGAGACTGAGAATGAAAAACCAAACAGAGTTTTGTCTTTGTATTGCTTTAATTCTCTGCAGAGAATGATCTGGTTTACACACAGCTTCTGAGTCTGTGTGCAAAGAGATAACACACAGACTCACAGACCACTTTTTATAGTATGTAAAAAGATACACTGAAGGACAGACTAGGACCTTTGAGCCAATCATGTTGCTCAGTGCACATCACATCATAACACATGCACATCTCATGCACATTACATGGTAGATGTCTGGTTACTCTCATCTGCCAGTTTATCATCGTAAACTGCCTGTCCCTGGTACACAGTTTCCCCTTAAATGTTGTTTTTCAATCTAAAGCAGTTGCGTGCACAAGTTACATAAAATAACTCAATGTCCCTATGGACTATATATAATACCTTGATCGTTGTATGTTAAAAGATACCTAAATGAGATTAATGCAATCAATGCAAGATTAGCAAAACAAAAAATTACCATAACAACGGCTCAGATTTCTTTTACACCGGCTCCCATGGCTGAGGATTCTTGGATGTTTCAGCAGCGTCCGAGAGGAGTCGGAGGAGATCTCCACCACAGCCGGTCTTCCCTTCTGGTAATCACTCTGTGAGTAGAGGCTTGGGTCCTTCAACGCAACAGTCAAATTCATCGAATTTGTCTTCGTTGAACGGTGATGTTGTTGTGCCCAGACATATTGTTGTTATTGGAGACTCGTCGATAAAACATTTGAAGTTTGCTCTAGCACATGGTAAATCTCACGTGTACTGTTCCACTGGTGCTCGAGTTTAATGAGGTGACAAAAAAGTGCCCTCAGTTGTTATCGAAACTACGGTGCCTGGGAGAGGACATGGTCGGTTCACGTAGTTTTGTCGTGGCCACGACATAATAGCAGGGGACACCCCCAAGGGGTGGCCACGGTCACCACTGTATAAACTCTGGCCACCCCTTGGATGATTTGCAGTGGGTACTATTACTCTACTATTATTTTAAATGTATAATGTAAATTCACAATAGTTTAAGAACTGAAAAATACAAATAAAATAAAGATTGCAGCACCCGCTGCGGCTACCAAAAAGAAATTGACTGCACAGGGCCAAAAGCAGCACTGATTCGATCACTTGAGAGCACCTGCGCGTTTTGGTGAGACAGGTATGTATGCCACACAGTAATAACTTATAGTAAAGAAAGTAAGTAAAATTAATGTATGTTCTCAGTTAACTTTTCTAGCAATCTAAAAGTTACTCAGTAAAGTTTTTACAGTGTTGAAAAGGGCTGGGCGATAAAACAATAACGAAGATAATAAATAGTGCTGCACTCTGCTCAGAATTCAAATGGCAGTGCAGCACGTGGCGAACGAGCTCCCGCTGATGAGTCTCGGTCACGCGACCACTACAGCGCTGTGAGATCCGGTGTGAAGAACACAAATGTGATTTAAACTAGTTTAAATACAGATTAAACAGTGCTGACAAACAGGAGAAACGTGTGCAAGGACGATATAGTCAGAAGACTTTTCAATCTACAAATTCCAATCATTTACCACGGATTTAGTGTAGTAACTAGAGATCAACCGATATGGGCTCGTCTATAGCCGATGTCGATGGCCGATATGGTAATATATATATATATATATATAAGTCAATCATTTCCATAAAAGTTTTAGAGCATTTATCAAGCAGAATTTTTCAAGTTTGTTTATACATAAATGTAAACTTAAATATACATTTAAATAAATACAATTTTAAAAATAAAAATCAATTAATCTGAAAAATATAAAAAATTTAATGATTAAATATATAAAAAATAAATAACAGTAGTGCTGCAAACACACTAGCAACCAGCAACATTTGTGTTTGGTATAAATGACACAGAACATCCAATGTGCATTCTAATTTCAAACTTACATCTCTTATGGAAAGTTTTGTTAATTTGGCATTGATTGCATTAATCTCATTTAAGTATCTTTTTTAACATACAATGAATAAGGTATTATATATAGTTCATAGGGATATTGAGTTATTTTATGTAACTTGTGCACGCAACTGCTTTAGATTGAAAAACAACATTTAAGGGGAAACTGTACCAGGGATGGGCAGTTTTTGAGAGTAACCAGACATCTACCATGTAATGTGCATGAGATGTGCATGTGTTATGATGTGATGTGCACTGAGCAACATGATTGGCCCAAAGGTCCTAGTCTGTCCTTCAATGTATCTTTTTACATTCTATAAAAAGTGGGCTGTAAGTCTGTGTGTTATCTCTTTGCACACAGACTCAGAAGCTGTCAAAGTCAAAGTCACCTTTATTTATATAGCGCTTTAAACAAAATACATTGCGTCAAAGCAACTGAACAACATTCATTAGGAAAACAGTGTGTCAATAATGCAAAAATGATAGTTAAAGGCAGTTCATCATTGAATTCAGTGATGTCATCTCTGTTCAGTTAAATAGTGCCTGTGCATTTATTTGCAATCAAGTCAACGATATCGCTGTAGATGAAGTGACCCCTTCATAATTATGAAAGTCATACCCTGGGTAGAGAATTATGGTTTTCCAAAAAAGAAAAGGTACCTTTAGCATAACAGCCCTTAACAATATAAAAGACAGCTTGGAAAAATGTGAAAACATATTAAGAGAATATAAAAAGCGAAAAACAAGCAAAAAGACAAGTTTCATAAAAATAGGAATTTTTATTTTACTTTTCAAAGCACAGGCGTGAAGCAGCAGAACACTGAGAAATAAATATCAATGCCATTTAGGAAAGAACTGAGAAATGATAGTTCTGTAGAAAATGCTGACAAAAGAACTGATCATACTGTTCAGAATTCTTCTCTTTATCCCCTTAGAGAACTGCGGTGTGCCAAAGTGGACTTTGATCTGAATTCCTGGCTTCACCCCTATCGACAAATGCCACAGCAGCACCAGATTCAACCACCAAAGCTGCCTCCATCCTACAGAGCATCTGCATCTGCACCGCAAGTCCTTGCCGCCCGACGAAAGACGAGCACAACTTCGACAGCATCATCATCATCCAAACAGTCTGCTCTGCCACCAGCAATGTCATCGGAATGATGAAATACTCCATGGCCGGAGTCAGCACCAGATCTAAAGCTCATGAGAGAGTGACACTGCAGCCGGACAGCTTGAACGAGAAGAAACTGGAGGAAAAAGGAGAGCATGTCAGAGCTTTCCACATGATTCAAGCGGCTGGGCTGAATAGAACTGTGATGGTCTCTCAACCATGGAATGAGAAACACTTGAAAGAGACACAACAAAGCATATCATCAAGCAGTGGAAACACTGTCAACGGATCAAGACTCACTTTCCAGTCAGTGAACACCACCAAAATCACGCAGAAGATGCAGAGGACAAAGACTGTCTCAGACTGATCCAGATGTTTGCTTTAACTGGTGGAGAGGGGACATTGAAAAATTTCACGGTGCACATTTGATCAACCAAATGGCGGCTGGACCAGAGAAAGCTAAGGCAGACTGACAACAGAGACTTTCACAGCAGAAGCTGGAGAAGAAGGGGGGAGTCGGGAGCAAAGTCCACCAAGGCCACGCAGCACAGACAGATAAGTCTGAAACACACACATTTTCTCTAAAGCTCACTGTCAAAGTCAAAGTCACCTTTATTTATATAGCGCTTTAAACAAAATACATTGCGTCAAAGCAACTGAACAACATTCATTAGGAAAACAGTGTCAATAATGAAAAAATGATAGTTAAAGGCAGTTCATCATTGGATTCAGTTATGTCATCTCTGTTCAATTAATTAGTGTCTGTGCATTTATTTGCAATCAAGTCAACGATATCGCTGTAGATGAAGTGTCCCCAACTAAGCAAGCCAGAGGCGACAGCGGCAAGGAACCGAAACTCCATCGGTGACAGAATGGAGAAAAAAACCTTGGGAGAAACCAGGCTCAGTTGGGGGGCCAGTTCTCCTCTGACCAGACGAAACCAGTAGTTCAATTCCAGGCTGCAGCAAAGTCAGATTGTGCAGAAGAATCATCTGTTTCCTGTGGTCTTGTCCTGGTGCTCCTTTGAGACAAGGTCTTTACAGGGGATCTGTATCTGGGACTCTAGTTGTCCTGGTCTCCGCTGTCTTTCAGGGATGTAGAGGTCCTTTCTAGGTGCTGATCCAGCATCTGGTCTGGATACGTACTGGATCCGGGTGACTGCAGTGACCCTCTGATCTGGACAAAGACTGGATCTGGTGGCCACGGTGACCTCGGAACAAAAGAGAAACAGACAAATATTAGCGTAGATGCCATTCTTCTAATGATGTAGCAAGTACATAGGGTGTTATGGGAAGTGTTTCCGGGTTCCGGTTTACCTAATTAATGCAGCCTAAAAATCCTTTAACGGATTTGGATAATAAAAGCATATTAGTATGTTATGTGTATGCCAGGTTAAAGAGATGGGTCTTTAATCTAGATTTAAACTGCAAGAGTGTGTCTGCCTCCCGAACAATGTTAGGTAGGTTATTCCAGAGTTTAGGCGCCAAATAGGAAAAGGATCTGCCGCCCGCAGTTGATTTTGATATTCTAGGTATTATCAAATTGCCTGAGTTTTGAGAACGTAGCGGACGTAGAGGATTATAATGTAAAAGGAGCTCATTCAAATACTGAGGTGCTAAACCATTCAGGGCTTTATAGGTAATAAGCAATATTTTAAAATCTATACGATGCTTGATAGGGAGCCAGTGCAGTGTTGACAGGACCGGGCTAATATGGTCATACTTCCTGGTTCTAGTAAGAACTCTTGCTGCTGCATTTTGGACTAGCTGTAGTTTGTTTACTAAGCGTGCAGAACAACCACCCAATAAAGCATTACAATAATCTAACCTTGAGGTCATAAAAGCATGGATTAACATTTCTGCATTTGACATTGAGAGCATAGGACGTAATTTAGATATATTTTTGAGATGGAAAAATGCAGTTTTACAAATGCTAGAAACGTGGCTTTCTAAGGAAAGATTGCGATCAAATAGCACACCTAGGTTCCTAACTGATGACGAAGAATTGACAGAGCAACCATCAAGTCTTAGACAGTGTTCTAGGTTATTACAAGCGGAGTATTTAGGTCCTATAATTAACACCTCTGTTTTTTCAGAATTTAGCAGTAAGAAATTACTTGTCATCCAGTTTTTTATATCGACTAAGCAATCCATTAGTTTTTCAAATTGGTGTGTTTCACCGGGCTGCGAAGAAATATAGAGTTGAGTATCATCAGCATAACAGTGAAAGCTAACACCATGTTTCCTGATGATATCTCCCAAGGGTAACATATAGAGCGTGAAGAGTAGCGGCCCTAGTACTGAGCCTTGAGGTACTCCATACTGCACTTGTGATCGATAGGATACATCTTCATTCACTGCTACGAACTGATGGCGGTCATATAAGTACGATTTAAACCATGCTAATGCACTTCCACTGATGCCAACAAAGTGTTCAAGTCTATGCAAAAGAATTTTGTGGTCAATTGTGTCAAACTCAGCACTAAGATCCAATAAAACTAATAGAGAGATACACCCACGATCAGATGATAAGAGCAGATCATTTGTAACTCTAAGGAGAGCAGTCTCAGTACTATGATACGGTCTAAATCCTGACTGGAAATCCTCACATATACCATTTTTCTCTAAGAAGGAATATAATTGTGTGGATACCACCTTTTCTAGTATCTTGGACAGAAAAGGGAGATTCGAGATTGGTCTATAATTAACTAGTTCTTTGGGGTCAAGTTGTGGTTTTTTGATGAGAGGCTTAATAACAGCCAGTTTGAAGGTTTTGGGGACATATCCTAATGACAATGAGGAATTAATAATAGTCAGAAGAGGATATATGACTTCTGGAAGCACATCTATTAGGAGCTTAGATGGTATAGGGTCTAACATACATGTTGTTGGTTTAGATGATTTAACAAGTTTATACAATTCTTCCTCTCCTATAGTAGAGAATGAGTGGAACTGTTCCTCAGGGGATCTATAGTGAACTGTCTGATGTGATACTATAGCTGACGGCTGAATGGTTGCAATTGTATCTCTAATAGTATCGATTTTAGAAGTAAAGTAGTTCATAAAGTCATTACTGCTGTGATGTTGGGAAATGTCAACACTTGTTGAGGCTTTATTTTTCGTTAATTTAGCCACTGTATTGAATAAATACCTGGGGTTATGTTTGTTTTCTTCTAAAAGAGAAGAAAAGTAATCGGATCTAGCAGTTTTTAATGCTTTTCTGTAGGATATGTTACTTTCCCGCCAAGCAAAACGAAATACCTCTAGTTTTGTTTTCCTCCAGCTGCGCTCCATTTTTCGGGCTGCTCTCTTTAGGGTGCGAGTATGCTCATTATACCATGGTGTCAAACTATTTTCCTTAACCTTCCTTAAGCGTAAAGGAGCAACTTTAATGACTATTAAACTTTAATTTAGGAGCAACACTGCAATGAAGAAAGTATGCTTGCTCATGTTTCTGCTCACTGCAATGAAGAAAATATGCTTGCTCATATTTCCGCTTTTACCAATGAAGAAAAATGCTTGCTTTAATACATGATCACATTGGAAGATTAGAAAATTATCAATCTTCTCTCGACAAGAACATAGGCACATAAATTAGCTTATAAACAAATGCCACAAAGATTATAAGTCAATGGAGTTGAAAGGGCTGGCAACTCGGTAATTAGAATGGATGAAATAGATCCAATTCCAAAATTAAGTGGAAATTTAGTTACTACTACTAATCTACTACTGCATCTGGTTATACGGTCAGAGAAAATTTCACTGTACCATTGACATGTAAAGATTAGAATGGCATGAACTTTAAGCATTGTTTACTACTGTCAGAAAACTGCCTTCAAAATTTGTAAGAAAGAGATTTAATGTGAAACTGGGAAGTGGCCCAGTGC
Source organism: Carassius carassius (assembly GCF_963082965.1). Taxonomy (NCBI): domain Eukaryota; kingdom Metazoa; phylum Chordata; class Actinopteri; order Cypriniformes; family Cyprinidae; genus Carassius; species Carassius carassius. The sequence continues at coordinate 1,066,635 of NW_026775126.1, read as the reverse complement.
CAAATTCAAACTTTAGCCACAATCGCAGTTGTGTATTTACCAGTGTAAACTGAAAGATGATGAATATTGTGAAAAGCTTGTCAAGGCTGCAAAAGAGAGTTTCACCTAGTTCTGAATTATGCCATTCTCTGATTTACATTGCTCAGCACATATATCATTGGGAAAAGATTAAAAATGGTTTCATGTATAGAAACAACAGACCTGAAATGGTTAATCGAGACATAAAATAGATGCATTGTTTCTGTTGATTTGAGAAATGAACAGCAAATGTTGTTTGATTCTCTTCCACATGTTTCATTGTCCAAAAAGAACAATGACCATAGGGAAGACATTGGTTTATTTGTAAAAATGTGTATTTTTCATGTGAATTGGGTGGAGACAGCAGAGGAAAATGTTGAATACAATCCAACACTGTCTTTATACCGAATGTGTTTGCACGGGACTGCTGTTAAAGCTGTACGTACAGTGTGATGTGATTGATTACACAATGACAACAACCTTTCTCTCATCAGAGGAAGTAGAGACTCACCCAGTGCTCAAAGAATTCCCTAAAACACTTTGGGCTTTATCTAAATTTGACTTGGGGCTGGTTAAAAATTGCGAACCAGTTCAAGTCACTCCAAAGTCTGATTACAGACTCTGTGAACACCAGTTTTTGAATCATTAAGAGCAGCTGGGGTAATTGTGCTCTGTGAAAATTCTCCTGTCCGTACACCTATTTTCACTGTTAAAAAGATGAAGAAATATGTGAACAAGATACTGTAAAACTTTAAGAACTTTTGGCTGCTGAGGGTCATAAGCCAGTTTGTCAAAACTGCAGTTTGTAAAAAGGGAGGTGACATTTTTAGGTCATCATCACTAAAAATGACAAATCAAAATGACAATTCAAAAGATTCTAAAGCTTACCGTGAAAAAGCAACTAATGTCATTTTGAGCATGTGTTCATATTGTTGAACGTTCATTCCAAATTATGTTATCAAAGAATCGTCCCTGAGCGCTTTGGCTCATGGGAAGGGCTTGCAACCCCATGACAAACTGACCTGGATTCCAGAAGCAGAGAGTGCATTTAAGAATATATTATTGCTACACATATCACCAACACTGGGACTCCCAGACCCAGAGAGAAATTTTGTACAAACTGATGAGAGAATGGGTTTCTGACTTCTGTTCTGTTACAGGATCATGGGGGAGACCTGTGGCCTATTTTTCGAGTAAGCTCGATCCGATAGCGGCAGGCATGCCAAAATTGCCTGAGAGCTGTTGCATCTTCAGAAAAAGCTATTTTAGCTTCAAGGGAAATTGTGGGGTACTCTGATGTGACTTTGCTCGTGCCACACACAGTCTCTGTGATCCTGTTGGAACAGAAAACACCCCATTTGTCAACGGCCAGGTGTCTCAGGTACAATGCAATTCTTTTAGAAATGCCAAACGTCACAATTAAAAGATGCACAGTGTTAAATCCGGCTACACTGCTCCCTACGAAGCAGGATGGGGAAGAACATGATTGTGTTGCCACATTTGAACAGGTCTTGAACAGGTACACCAAGACCAGATTTAAAAGAAACCCCCTTAGAAAATGCTGACTTAATTCTATTCATTGATGGTTCAGCATCTAGAGACCCAAACAATTGGCAAAAACAGAGCAAGTTAAGCTGTAACCACTGCATAAGCAACAATTACATCTGGAGCGCTCCACGCGCATTGCTCTGCGCAAGCGACTGAATTGGTAGCATTGACGGAGGCTTGCAAAATTGCTGATGGACAAACAGTTACCATTTACACAAATTATTGTTATTCTTTTGGGGTTTGTCATGATTTTGGGGCATTGTGGAAACACAGGAGATTTCTAAAGTCTAATGGTAAGCCTGATTTAATTTATGATAAGATAGTAGCATTGTTAGAAGCAATTTTGCCCCCAAGTAGGGCTGTTTGATAAATCGATTTTATCAGTTAACTCGGATTTGTAATTTACATGGGTTTGTTTGAATGAAAATCGGTTTTCTTTTTAACATCCACAGATGCACCACTCAGTTCTCCCGTAGTTCAGAGTGGCTCAACCCTCCACCACGAGTCTGAGACAGAGACACGCTGCTGAGAAGAGGATGAGCAGAGCGGTGTGATTCTGACTGGAGCCTCCATCACGAGTACAATTCATGCCAACAGCCCTAATATTCATATAATATTAATATAATATTGTATATATATAATATATAATATTCATATAATATTGTCTCATCTGACGCTATCAAAATAATTCATATGACTATAGCTTGCTATTAATTACTTGCTTTTAATAATGGATGCATTTAACATTTAATTATACAGCATCTTTACAGAGGCTGCTTTTATGTTCTAAACAAAACCCAGTGTAATGTACAAGTTGCACGTAATTAATAATATTTCCCTCCTTTCTGTTTTACAGGATTGTTTGCAGATAACACTGTAGTTCTCCATCATGCACAAGGACTCACCTCATTAACTCTTTATCCCCCACACACACAGAAATGGTCCCTGGATCAGTGATTAGACTTTGCAGTGGTTTGATTTTTGCAGAAGATGTAACTTTGTTTTAATTTTAAGCTCATAATGAATACATTACAGAACCAGTGATGAAAACAATAGTTAAAAATAGTATTTTTTGTATTGATAAAGCATTGTGTTCTATTTTTCAAGCTTCATACAGTAAACTTTACTTGGTGTCTTCCTAATGCTTTTATCATTAAAAAAAGCATCAGTTCTCATCAGGAGTTTTAGTAAAGGAGATATTCATACAGTCATCCCCTAGTTCCAGTCATGAAGTGAATTCATGATGTTATTGCCAAAGCTAGCAGGTGTTTGTTTTTCCTGAACACGTTACCTTTCTTTCATTGTTTGGACAATTAGTGTTTATTTGATGCTGTGCTGATAGAGTTTTATAGATGATATTGCACACTTGATTTGCATGTCTTCATGGTGTTATTTTGTGAGTTTGAAACATTTACATTGTGTTGTATCATATTTTGGTTCATGTAATTTTTAAGAAGATTGATCTTTTTCCAGTGTTCTCTGAAAGACATACTGTATTTACTGTTTTATTTTTTAATAAAAGCATTTTTGCATACTGAAAACAGTTAACTTTTACAACATAACTGCCTTTTTATTCTTTATGGTGGCAAAAACGAGCTTGATGACAGAGGATGCAGTGCTGTAATTTGGGCACATCTTTAAATGAGTTTGACATCAATAAATACTGGAAGATCCTTACAAAACTATGCATGTTCGTTATGCTTTATGTATTTATTTATTCATTCATTCATTCATTCATTCATTCATTCATTTTTTCTTTTTGTTTTTATTCCTAGAGTTCAAATGGTAGAGAATGGTAAATCACAGAAACACAAATGTGAACAATTTTAACTTTAAAACACAATGTAATATACAATGTAAATATTAGAAGCACATCATTTGATTAGTAAATATATTTGTCTTTGGTCAAAAAAAAAAAATCTAAATCTTAAAAATGTGTCTTATATTTAATGAGAGGAATCTATCTGTTAGATGGGATACAACTGCGACTGCTGGGCATGTGCACATCAATATTGCCCAATTTTTGTCAAGCTGAACAACGGAGGAAAGTGTAGACGTTAATAAAACACAATCTCATAGGTAGCAAATTTAATCTTTTGTTAACCGAATCTATCCCTTCAGCCGAAAAACGAAAGACATCTGTCATAAATGGATAAGGAAGTGTGACGCCGCTGCTCAGCTTTGATGTCATTGGCTGTGAATTTTCAGGACAGTCTGTGGTTGGACTATCTTTTAACCCAGTGGTTCCCAACCTTTTTCCTTAGGGCCCCCCCTATGTACATATTTAACAATCCATGACCCCCCTCCCCCATAGCATAAAAAAAAAAAAAAAAAAATATATATATATATATATATATATATATATATATATATATATATATATATATATTAATGCTATGCACATAAGCACACACACTGTATATAGTAACTAAATTTAGTTTTTTTTTTACATTTAATGATTTTTAAGGACATTTTATTACATGAATACACAGGAAATGTTCCTTTCAACTTCAAATGTTTCCTTTTAGCCTAATATATTCATTTTTACACAACTAGTAAAACGCAGTTGTTTCTCTTTTTTCAGGATTTTGTGTATAAACGTAGAATATTGAATGTTATGAATGTAATGTTAATATGAACGGTAGAATGCAGTATGTACTTACATGCATGCATGCACAGGTCCTTATTGATGGAATGTCAGGTGTAATGCCAGTGACAGCCAGTCTAAAATCGCTGTGGACTTCCAGTCTGTTGCGTGACTTTGTTTTTATAGCTACAAGGGCACTGAAGGCTGTCTCAGAGAGGTAGGTGGTACTGAAAGGAAGAATGATCTTTGTAATGGCATAGTTTGCAACACTGTAAAAAGTGCTACACCCACACAGTAGGTTTTATATATTTTAAATAGTGTTCCTGTTGCTCAATTGGTAGAGCATTGTGCTATCAAGCACAAGGTTGGGGGTTCGATTCCCCAGGAATACAAGATAGGAAAAAATTGATAGCCTGAATGCACTGTATGTCGCTTTAGATAAAAGCGTCTGCTAAATGCGTAAATTTAATTTAATTTAATTTTTAATTTAAATAGTTGTAATCTAGTTTATTTTATTTGTTTTATACTAAAAAGTATAAATATACTTCCTCTTTACTTAAAAAATATCACTTTTAATATAACAATACATTTTAAATAAAACAATAGCATTTTATTTGGGTAGCTTTTTGTATGAGTTTGTTGTTTACAAGAAATGTTATGAAAGTGAGTTGACATACATAATTTATTTGAGCAGCTGTCGATGTGGCATGTGTGTTCATCAAACGTAAATATATAAAAAAAAAAAAAAAATAAGTTGGCACTATCCCTTTTACACTGGCGGAGACTTACCCAGGCAGATGCTTCCTCGGCATTTCAACTGTTTGCACGCTGCAGCGAATCTAAATTTCAGAGACTGATTAACACGGTAAGTTGTGCAAGTTTAGCCAATTTATTGGTGATGTAAAGTCACGCAAAATCGTTCACTCAACTAGGAAGCTAAAGTAAGGTTTGCAAATTGTACTGTATAATTGGTATTATTCCACCATTGATATTAATGTACATATTCTTCTCGCTTTTATTCATCTATTGTTATGTATTTATTTATTTATTATGGTATTATAATTTGTGCTATTATAAATCTATTATATCACTTATGTTATTGTACTGTTGTACTCGCTTTTTTATATTATTCACATTACTACAAGTTGTACTTTTTAATATAACATATCCCTTTTACTATATTTTAACTGTGCGCTGTATCAGTGCATAATATTGTACCACTGTAACTGTGAGTTTACTGGATCCATAAAGACTCATCAGTTATGTGTGTTATTGTTTGTTGTGGAGTTTATCTGTAGGCTATAGAGTGCTATCAGAATTTAAAGCAGACTAACAGTGTGTCACTTTTTGATTTGTATTTGCTGGTTAAATTCAGTTTTCTCCATGATGGTAAATTATTAGTTTAAAGATGTATTATTTCGATTTTCTTCCAGTATTTCAAAGATAATGACCTGTGTTTTGACCTGAAGCACAAGAAAAACTCAATTGTTGGAGCTGAAGACAGAAAGCAATGAAACAACTTATTTTAACAAAGTAAATTCAACTTGCATTACATGTGTATGTCACAGTTATTATACATTAACATTAGAATTGTAAACCGATTCTCACAATTCACAATTTATTACGAAAATTTATAATTTTCCAAACCTAACTAAACAACTGGAGGCATAGTTTTTTTTAATTGCTTGTGGATCACAAACCTCTGAAATCGGTTGTGAATGCGAACATTATCCTGTTTTTATCCAGAATAAACCGTTTACTTCCATTTATTTTTAATTTTAAGACAGTCTTGCCCTCACAAATATGGCAGACGCATTGACGTATCTCAGCAGCGGCTCAAAGCAGCCAATGAGATGAAGAAGAAGATGATAAAGATGATGAAGAAGAAGGAGAAGAAGGAGGAGGAGGAGGAGGAGAAGAAGAAGAAGGAGAAGAAGAAGAAGATGAAGGAGAAGAAAAAGAAGAAGATGATGATGGTGAAGAAGAAGAAGAAGGTTGTTAGATTCAACGCATTCTCAATCATCTATCAAAGGTAAGATGGTTTATGTGACATAAGTTAACGTTTAGTTACTGACCATAAATGCTGAAATCACATGAGTAAAAGTTGTTCGTTTCTAAACGTTATATCTTTCGGGTTTTGTTTACTATAGTTCATCGCAGGTTGATTTGTTTGCTCGTCAAATTATGAATGAACATATTACTGTAATATTAGTTTCTGTGTACTGTTTGTCATCATTAACACGCCATATGTTGATAACAAGCTAAATTATGAATGAGAGTAAGAATTATTTTCATTTTTGTAATGAGATTACACGTATTTCAGTTCAAACATGTTTTCTGACCATGGTTTTACTATAGTAACCTTGATTTAGCCATGGTATTTTAGTAGAATCACAACAATAAATGTACTATTGCTTTTATTGTATTGGACATTATATTTACAGTGCAGCCATGAAAATATAAATGAATATCAGTCTGCCAAGAACAGCAGGATCACTACAGTTTTACTATAGTAACACCATGATTTATATGTGTGTGTGTGTGTGTGTGTGTGGTGTTTGTGTGTGTGTGTGTGATAGAAGCATTGCTCTTTGTAATACTGCTATGTGGTTGTTCTTGTAGAGAACACTGTTTCTTCACTGCTTGTGTCTTTGCTGTCATCTCTTCCTGTGACTCAAGCAAAATCCTCGGTCAGATCCAGGTGAATATTTGACAAAACAACAACATCATACACTAAAGACTTTCTGCAGGTTTACATTTACATTTAGTAATTTAGCAGATGCTTTTATACAAAGCGACTTACAAATGAGGACAATGTAAGCAATCAAAAACAGCAAAAGAGCAATGATATATAAGTGCTATAACAAGTCTCAGTTAACTTAACACACTAAACGTAGACTTTTAAATAATATAATAAACAAAAAGAAAACAGATAGAATAGGAAAAGAATAGAGCAAGCTAGTGTTAGAAGTCTTTTTTATAATTGTATAATGAAGAAAAAAAAAAAAAAAAGAATTCTATTAGAATAGTGAGTGCTGAAGTTAAGAGGGTCAAATAAAGATGGAAGAGATGGCTTTTAAGATCTTGAAGATGGCTAAGGACTCAGCTGCTTGGATTGAGTTGGGAAAGTCATTCCACCAGGAGGGAACATTTAATTTAAAAGTCCGTAAAAGTGACTTTGTGCTTCTTTGGGATGGCACAATCAAGCGACGTTCACTTGCACATGAGGGCACATAAGTCTGAAGTAATACATTTAGGTAAATGGATGCAGAGCCAGTGGTTGGTTTTGTAGGCAAACATCAATGCCTTGAATTTTATGCAAGCAGCTATTGGTAGCCAGTGCAAATTGATAAACAGCGGTGTGACGTGTATTCTTTTAGGATCATTAAACATTAACCTTGCTGCCGTGTTCTGGATTAATTGTATAGGTTTGATAGAATTGGCTGGAAGTCCTGCCAAGAGAGCATTGCAATGGTCCAGCCTGGACAGAACAAGAGCTTGAACAAGGAGTTGTGCAGCATGTTCCGAAAGAAAGGGCATGATCTTCTTGATGTTGAATAAAGCAAATCTGTAGGACTGGACAGTTTTAGCAGTGTAGTCTGAGAAGGTTAGCTGATCATCAATCGTAACGCCAAGGTTTCTGGCTGTTTTTGAAGGAGTTATGGTTGATGTGCCTAACTTGATGGTGAAATTGTGATGAAATGATGGGTTTGCTAGAACCACAAGAAGTTCTGTCTTGGCAAGGTTGAGTTGAAGGTGATGGTCCATCATCCAGCAAGAAATGTATGTTAATTTGAGATGTGAGTAGCTACCGTCGTATCATCAGGATGGAATGAGAGGTAGAGTTGAGTGTCATCAGCATAGCAGGGGTATGAAAAGCCATGTTTCTGAATGACAGAACCTAATGATGCCATGTAGACAGAGAAGAGAAGTGGTCCAAGAACTGAACCCTGAGGCACCCCAGTAGATAGATGTTGTGACTTTGACACCTCATCTCTCCAAGATACTTTGAAGGACCTATCTGATAGGTATCTATCTGATAAGTGTGGTTCCTGAGATGCCCTTTGCCAGTAGGGTTGATAGGAGGATCTGGTGGTTACCCGTATCAAAATCAGTGGACAGATTAAGCAGGATAAGTACTGAAGATTTGGATTCTGCTCTTGCCAGTCTTAGGGTTTCAAAAACTGAGAGCAAGGCAGTCTCAGTTGAATGTCCACTTCTGAAGCCAGATTGGTTGCTGTCAAGGAGGTTGTTGTGTGTGAGAAATGTAGAGACTTGGTTGAACACAGCTCGTTCAAGTGTTTTTGCAATGAAAGGAAGAAGGTAAACTGGTCTATAGTTCTCTAAAAGAGATGGGTTGAGGGTGGGTTTCTTAAGTAGTGGAGTTATACAAACCTGTCTAAATGATGAGGGGAAAAACACCAGTGTAATGGGTAGGGCTGCATAATTAATAGCATGTGATTGTCATGCGTGTCCCTTTCGTAAAGCTGGTTCTGTGATTAGCAGTAAATATCCATCACCTGCTTTCAAATGGAGCAGCACTTACTACACAGAGCCGTAGTTCGCTGACAAGCTACACAATACCACGTCATAATCGCAGATTAATCATATTCGGTTATGAGCGCAATATTGTGTAGCTTGTCAGCGAACTATGGCTCTTTATATTAAGTGCCGCTCCATTTGAAAGCAGGTGATGGACATTTACTGCTCAGAGAGTGAAGAGAAGGATGTGAATGAGTGTATGTTTGCTGATGATATGAGCTTGACGGGTTGTGGTGTGGAAAATTGTGCACTGATGTTTTTAATTTTATTAATGAAAAACGTGGCAAATCGTCAGCTATTAGAGATGAAGCAGGAGGGGCAGGACAAAGGAGCGAGGAAAATGTTTTAAAAAGCATGCGAGAGTTAGACGAATTGTTAATTTTGTTATGGTAGTATGTCCTTTTAGCAGTGGAGACATTAGCAGAGCAAAAGGAGGGGAGTGACTGATAGACATTAAAGTCAGTAGTAATTTTGAATTTGCGCCACAACCTTTCATCAGTTCTAAGCTTAGAATGGTGTTCACGTTGAACATCAGATAACCAAGGGGCAGAAGGGGTGTTACGGGCTGGCCTGGAAGATAAGGGCATCAAAAGATGCTAACAGTTTAGGCGAAGGAAGTGAAGATGAAACCATTGCAGATAGCCGGGAGGGTGAGATTGAGCGTAGGTTACGTCGAAAGATGACATGTAGAGGGGTAAGTGATGTGTCAGGGATCATGTTGAGATTAAGAGTGAGGAGGAAGTGATCCGAGGTCTGCAGTGGAGTAACCAGTACATGATCAGTGGATTCAGCCTATGTTCAGTGTTTGTAGTAGTGATGGGTGTGTCGTCTCATAACCCGCGGGCCCCGGGGGTGGGGCGGGTTAAGAAATTGGCACTTTATTTGCGGGGCTGGTTGGGACGGGTCACTAAAACAATTTGTAAAAAATCCATTTATGTTGCGTGGAATTTAGTGGTGGAAATTTTTATTCTTTCAAGAGATTCGTTGATTTTCAGTTCGTTCACCAAAAAGATTGGTTCACTGATTGGCGATCACCAGTTGGCGAAAAAGAGTGTCTTATGTTATGCCTTAAGTCAACGAACATATTTAATTGTGACAAACACTGATTTGGCTTTATTAAAGTGTGTGCATGATCGAATTAAATAGTCTAAATAAATTGTTCAGATGAACAAAGCACAAAGTTTAATCAGGGATTAAACGTTGAGTTATGTTCTGTATTCTAAATATGAAAACAAGCGTACTGTATGTGCCTCTATAACTGCGCTTCGTATCTGCTGATTGCTGATCGAGAGTAACATGCTTGGCCGACTGATGCTGTATACTCTCATTCATTTCATTCAAGAACGAGCTATGTATAAGTTCATTCAACTCATTCACAAACGAGAAGATTGTATTTGTTCACTGCATTCAACAAATAAAATGCTCTGTCACATCTTGAGTGTCTGTTCACGAGCTGCGCATCCGCTGCTAATAGTGTCATGCTCGCTCGCTGCTGTGGAGGGAGGAACCTCATTGAACGAAAATATGAGTCAGTGGATTACTTGAACGAGAACAATTTCTTCACCTAACAGATTTGTTCAAAAACGAACCATCATAGTGCAATTACCTATAACCTATATTAAATATTTGGAATATATATTTTCATATTTTATTAGGTTCTGTGATATGGTTACAATACGAAGGTCTAAGATGCGCGGGACGGGTCGGGCGGGTCAAGAAATTTAACTTTATTCGAGGGGCGGGCCAAATAATTTCAGAAAAGCGGGACCCGCAGTTTGGAAAAAAAACCCGACCCGCGCATCACTAGTTTGTAGAGATGAAAAAACACAAAGAGTTACTTAATATTTCTTACAAGTTCACAGGCACTTCTCCCACTTAAACGATCTGATTGGGTGAGAACAGTTCAATATTATTAGGGCTGCTCCGATCACGATCGGCCGATCGTTAATGCGCATCTCATCAGTAAAGCCGGTTATCTAATCAACGGTAAATTCCATCAGGTGCGTGATTTCATATAGAGCAGCTGTTACTACACAGAGCCGTTGTTAACTGAGAAGGCTTTACTGACGAGATGCGCATAACGATCGGCCGATCATGATCGGAGCAGCCCTAAATATTATTGGCTATTTGTAATGATGAGGCTGAGGCAGAAAGTGAATCCATTTGCAGGAGTTTATTAAAGGAAGATCTTACAATCAGAGTCTTGTAACCAGGCAAAATGTCAATACCGTAAGGGCAGTCCGATCTTTCAACATACACGGTGTGGCGAGTGGGGCTGGGCCGAGGGACGTGGGAACACGAGTGAGGCCGGCAGTGATTGGGCAAATCAGTGGCACCTGCGGCCCACCGCCGGTCTCGAGTCCCACGTAGGAGATGGAAGGATATAAAACTGGAGCGACGACAGTGAAGGACGAGAGAGGACCAGGCCTGGGCTTTTAGTTGTGTTTTGGTTTTTATTTGCGCGCACCAGTCGTCCGTGAGGGGCTGGTGCGCTGTTTTGTGTTTGTTTTGTAATTAAAGTTTCATTTTGATTGTCCGCCGGTTCCCGCCTCCTTCTTCCCGACGATTAGGAAGTTTAATCCATTACAGTGATGCCGAAGCCCGGGAGAAGGAGGGACGCGCTGCTGAAGATCCCTCGCCGTTGTGGTGAATCCGCGGTGCCATCGAGCAGGCGAGGAGGATGCCGCCATGGACGCTCAAGGTGGTGGACTGGAGCGAGTTGCCGGGGACGGGCGAGCTAGGCACCGCGGAGGAGATCGCCCAGCCGGTGGAGGGCCGAGCAGCAGTGCGTCTGGGAACCGGAATTTTTTTTTTTTTTCTCTCTCCCCTCTCTCGTCTCTGTCGCTCCTCCTTCCATCTCCTTTTCTCTCGCCTCGTCTGTCCTACCCCCAGGCTCCCGCAGGTTCCCGTGAGCGGTCCCCCCCGGAGGGAGGGGGGGGGGGAGTAGAGCGCAGTCTTGTGGGTACCCCCCGGCCTGCGAGGGGCGATAGGGGTATGTGGCGAGTGGGGCGGGGCCGAGGGACGTGGGAACACGAGTGAGGCCGGCAGTGATTGGGCAAATCAGTGGCACCTGCGGCCCACCGCCGGTCTCGAGTCCCACGTAGGAGATGGAAGGATATAAAACTGGAGCGACGACAGTGAAGGACGAGAGAGGACCAGGCCTGGGCTTTTAGTTGTGTTTTGGTTTTTATTTGCGTGCACCAGTCGTCCGTGAGGGGCTGGTGCGCTGTTTTGTGTTTGTTTTGTAATTAAAGTTTCATTTTGTTTGTACGCCGGTTCCCGCCTCCTTCTTCCCGACGATTAGGAAGTTTAATTCATTACACACGGGTTATCCAGTAGGCATAGACGAGTAGGCAGGTGAACAGGTCAAAAACAAACATAAGTCCAATCAAACAGTACATCCAAAGGGGCAATCCAAGAGACGTGAACGAGGTAACAGGCAGAATCGTGAACAAACAGGCAGTCAGAATACTCACAAGGAAAACGCTTGGTAAGGCAGGTTAACTGATAATACTTCGCAGTGAAGTGACATACTGACACATGTAAAATAGTCCCAAACAGGTAATGACTGTAGAAGCAAAGGGAGTGGCAAACAGTCAATACTCCGGTGAGGGCTCCCTCTGCTGGCGTGGCGTTACAGAATCCACCTCCCTAGGAGTGCCTCCTGGCACTCGGGGCGGACGTCCCTGTGGTCGTGGCACTGGTTGATCGGGTCTGGCTCGATGGAAATCCTCCGTGAGAGACGGATCCAGAATGTCACTGGAGGCAACCCATGACCTCTCCTCGGGTCCATAGCCATCCCAGTCCACAAAATATTGGAGCTGAACCCCTCTCCTTCTCGAGTCTAATAATTCCTTGACCTTATAGGCCGGTGCTCCATCAATGTCCAGTGGCGGCGGTGGCTCTTGAGCCTCATGTTAAGGTCAGAATCCGTGTGGACCGGTTTCAGCAGTGAGACATGGAAGGAGGGACAGATACGTTAGTTAGCAGGAAGCTCTAATTGGTTCGTGACTTCATTGATTCTTCTTAGAATTTTAAAAGGGCCTGAGCTTCCTGCTTGGTAGCCGCAACTTGAGATCCTGTGTAGAGAGCCAGACCCATTGTCCTGGTTGTTAGGAGGGATGTGGCTGACATCTCTTGTTAGCCTGGATTTCCTGTACTCTGACAGCTCGTTGGAGGCGGATGTGAGCACTGTCCCATACCCTCTCGCTCCGACGAATCCAGTCATCCACAGCGGGGACTGACGACACACTGGAAAGGGGTCAGACCTGTTGACGAGTGAGTCAGTGAATTCTGTGCATACTCTGCCCATGGGAGGAATTCAGACCATCGATGCTGTTCTCTGCTGCAATAGGACCGTAAGTATCTGACTAATTCCTGATTCAATCTTTCCACCTGACCATTGGCTTGGGGATGATAACCAGAGGTGAGACTGACGTTGATATCCAGTTGTTTGCAGAATGCTCTTCATACTTGGGATGTAAACTGGGTACCTCTGTCACTGACAATATCCTCTGGGATTCCATAGTTCCTGAATACGTCGTAGAACATAGCCTGTGCCGTCTCCTTGGCAATGGGGAGTCCTTTCAAGGGGACTAACCGGCAGGACTTGGAGAATCTGTCAATGTGGTGAGACCAGGGATGTTGTGGAATGGGTAGAGATTGCAGGAGTCCTGAGGGTAATTCTTTGGGGGTCTTAGATTGAGCACAAACCTGACAAGCTTTGACGTGATTAGTGACGTCCTTGGATCTTGAAGGCCACCAGAATGAGTTACGTTCCAGGTGTAGAGTGCGGGAAATACCTGGGTGTCCAGAGCTGACTGAGGAGTGGACCCACTGAATGACTCTGGGGTGCAGACTTTGTGGAACGTAATGGAGGTTAGGAGGGCAGTTGGTAGGAGCTGGATCTTGGATCTGTTCCTGTTGGATCTCCTCCATGATATCCCAAGTAATTGGGGCAATGATTACTGATGGAGGAAGAATGTATTCTGGGGTTTTGTTGTCCATGAGGCGATCATACTGCCTGGATAGAGCATCTGCCTTACTGTTTTTACTTCCTGGGCGATAAGTCATTTAGAATTGGAAGCGTGTGAAGAAGAGGGACCATCGAGCTTGGCGAGGGGTTGAGTCATTTTGCACTTTTAATGTACTCCAGATTTTTATGATCGGTAATCACCTGGAATGGGTGGACTGCTCCCTCGAGCCAGTGCCTCCTTTACTCTATCGCTGCTTTCATAGATAGGAGTTCCTTATTCCCTACATCGTAGTTTTGTTTGGCTGCCGTTAACTTTCTGGAAAAGAATGCACAAGGGTACAGCTTACCCGGTTGACCATGGCGCTGAGAGAATACGGCCCCAATGTCTGAGTCCGAGGCATCTACTTCCACGATGAATGGTAAGTTTAACTTTTAAGATATTGAATGCTTGAGTAGCCTCCTCACTCCACCTGAGCTTGGAAGGATTCCCCTTGAGGAGGGATGTCAGTGGTGCTGCAACCATGCTGTAATTTCTAATGAACCTTCTGTAAAAGTTTGCAAATCCCAGGAATCTCTGAAGCTCCCTGACCGTGGAAGATTGGGGCCATTCTGTTACTACCTTGGTCTCGTCCATCTTAACGCCTTGATGACTAATGTGATAACCCAGGAATGACGTCTGCTTGACGTGAAACTCACATTTCTCTGCCTTGACGTACAGGTGATTCTTCAGGAGCCGAGTGAGGACGCTCTTGACATGGTCAACGTGTTCTGCTTCAGACTTGGAGTAAATGAGAATGTCATCAATGTAGGCAATTACGTACTGGTTAAGCAGGTCCTGGAAGATTTCATTTATGAAGGACTGGAAGACAGTGGGTGCGTTGGCAAGTCCATACGGCATGACCTGATGCTCATAGTGCCCTCTAGTGGTGAGGAAGGCAGTCTTCCACTCGTCGCCATCCTTGATGCGAATGAGGTTTTATGCACTTCGTAAGTCACCTTTATTTATATAGCGCTTTAAACAAAATACATTGCGTCAAAGCAACTGAACAACATTCATTAGGAAAACAGTGTCAATAATGAAAAAATGATAGTTAAAGGCAGTTCATTATTGAATTCAGTTATGTCATCCCTGTTCAATTAAATAGTGTCTGTGCATTTATTTGCAATCAAGTCAACGATATCGCTGTAGATGAAGTGTCCCCAACTAAGCAAGCCAGAGGCGACAGCGGCAAGGAACCGAAACTCCATCGGTGACAGAATGGAGAAAAAACCTTGGGAGAAACCAGGCTCAGTTGGGGGGCCAGTTCTCCTCTGACCAGACGAAACCAGTAGTTCAATTCCAGGCTGCAGCAAAGTCAGATTGTGCAGAAGAATCATCTGTTTCCTGTGGTCTTGTCCTGGTGCCCCTTTGAGACAAGGTCTTTACAGGGGATCTGTATCTGGGGCTCTAGTTTTCCTGGTCTCCGCTGTCTTTAAGGGATGTAGAGGTCTTTTCTAGGTGCTGATCCAGCATCTGGTCTGGATACGTACTGGATCCGGGTGACTGCAGTGACCCTCTGATCTGGACACAGACTGGATCTGGTGGCCACGGTGACCTCGGAACAAGAGAGAAACAGACAAATATTAGCGTAGATGCCATTCTTCTAATGATGTAGCAAGTACATAGGGTGTTATGGGAAGTGTTTCCGGTTTACCTAATTAATGCAGCCTAAAAATCCTTTAACGGATTTGGATAATAAAAGCATATTAGTATGTTATGTGTATGCCAGGTTAAAGAGATGGGTCTTTAATCTAGATTTAAACTGCAAGAATGTGTCTGCCTCCCGAACAATGTTAGGTAGGTTATTCCAGAGTTTAGGCGCCAAATAGGAAAAGGATCTGCCGCCCGCAGTTGATTTTGATATTCTAGGTATTATCAAATTGCCTGAGTTTTGAGAACGTAGCGGACGTAGAGGATTATAATGTAAAAGGAGCTCATTCAAATACTGAGGTGCTAAACCATTCAGGGCTTTATAGGTAATAAGCAATATTTTAAAATCTATACGATCCTTGATAGGGAGCCAGTGCAGTGTTGACAGGACCGGGCTAATATGATCATACTTCCTGGTTCTAGTAAGAACTCTTGCTGCTGCATTTTGGACTAGCTGTAGTTTGTTTACTAAGCGTGCAGAACAACCACCCAATAAAGCATTACAATAACCTAACCTTGAGGTCATAAAAGCATGGATTAACATTTCTGCATTTGACATTGAGAGCATAGGCCATAATTTAGATATATTTTTGAGATGGAAAAATGCAGTTTTACAAATGCTAGAAACGTGGCTTTCTAAGGAAAGTCTAGTTTGGTGTAAATCCTTGTTACACGGAGCTGTTCCAGAGCTGAAGGGACCAATGGCAAAGGGTAGCGGAATTTTATTGTGACGTTGTCTAATCCCCGATAATCAATACAGGGCCTGAGTCCTCCGTCCTATTTCTCCACAAAGAAGAACCATGCTGTAGCCGGAGAAGTGGAAGGTCGGATGATTTCTGAACTCAGGGCCTCCCCAATAAAATCCTCCATGGCTTGGGATTCTGTGCGAGATAAGGGATAAACACGACGGGGTCGTGAATGGACAGCCATGGGAATCCGAGGATGACTTCATGCTTAGGAGAGTTAACGACATAGAAGGATATGGACGAAATTCCTGGTGAAATAACCCCACTTGCAATGTAAGTGTCTTGGTTTGTTGAATTATTCCAGTTCCGATTGCTGTGTCGTTGATGGCTTTGATCTTAATGGGTGGGTTAGATGGTTACATCGACTCCGGAGCTTCATTAAATCTCATTCATGAAGATATTGTCAAGAAGTATAACTTACCCGTCCGTAGGTTATACTTCTTGACAATATCTTCATGAATGAGATTTAATGAAGCTCCGGAGTCGATCATTGCTGTCAATGAGATGGACAATTCTTCAGTCAGACAAATTTGAAGGATTGATTATTAGGTATTGCCAAGTGTTCCATATTTACCAAAATGGGCTTCTGGGCCTTGTGTGGACATCTCTGGCAACGATGACCTGGCTCACCGCAGTAGAAACAGAGATGGAGATGGCATCGCCGTGCTCATTCACTTTCCGAAAGTTTGGGAAAGTTGACTTGCATGGGTTCTTTGGGCATTATAGTTTTAATTACAGTCGGGATAACAGGCGGTATTTACTTCACATACCTTCCTCGCGGAGTCGGTCTCATCAAATTATCCATCTTGATTGCAAGCGTGACAAAGTCAGTAAACGATGAATTTTCTCCTTTACATACGAGCTCTGCCTGGAGATCCGTATTGAGGCTTCTCTGGAATACGGCTTTTAGAGAAACATCATTCCACCCACTCTGAGCAGCGAGGGTGCGAAACAAGATTGCGTACTCCGCGGTTGTTCTATTTCCTTGCGACATTTGTAGAAGTTGAGTTGATATATCCTTGCCCCCTGCGGGATATTCAAACACGTCTCGAAGTTGTTGCAGGAAATAGTTAAAGGATCGTCTGAATCTAATGTCAGTATCCCAAACAGATGCAGCCCAGTCAATCGCCTTCCCAGACAACAAGGACATCATGATGGCAGTTAAACTTGAGTTAAACTTGTCTCCCTGATTGTCGAAATAAATCTTCACTTGACGAACAAAGCCCCGACATCAGCAGAACCATCAAATTTATCGGGTAGTGCAAGACTCACCATTCTAGGCGTAGTTGATGGAAGTGACTGTAATTCAGTCGCGTGTTAAAATCATTCGCGAAACTACCGCCAGGTGGCGCAAAGGGACGGATTGCGAAATGAATGTAATTGTAAAATGAGATAAAAGGAAGAAGTAAAACAACAATAACATTATGATATAACATTGTAGCGTCTTTAAAAAAAATTAACATTTACAGTGAGTTTATTTTATAACGTAAGATAGTCTTAGGCTACAGTCTACTCATCAAAAATTAAAAGAAGACCTTTACACAAAGGATCATATGCATGCTATTGTTATTAAACAGTAAATAAATATAAGGCCCATGTATGTATGTATGTATGTATATATATATATATATATATATATATATATATATATATATATATATATACGGATAAAAAGCTAAATGTTTTCATTTCACTTTCATTTCGGTTCATTCTTGGTTTAAAAAACTTCAGGTTCCATATGCAGAGCGAAATGAGAACGGTGCAGCATTTAGCAATAATTATTATTAACTCTGTTTTTATTCTTGATTTTTTTCAAACTACTAACACTTTGCATTTTTGAATTATGCCTTATGTGTGACCAAAAATGGAGTATTTTCTGTTTCAGCTGTTTGATCGCGCTGGTGTTTCGTGCACATATTCAGTTGTTTACCAGACATTCAGCGTTAGCAGCGGTCCACTTACTCCACATATTGTTAATTATGTTTTTTTCCCATCGATACTGAAACAAGCGTGTCCAACAAAGCCTATTTTACCTCACGAATAATACTTAAGCTTCAAATGGGCAACTTCACGAATATGGAAACGGATTTCTCCCGAGTGAGAGAATGAGAAAGCCCAAACTTACCTTATTCTTAGCTTTAAATTATTATTATTTTTTGTTTGTTTATAGCTAAGCCTATATTATTATATACTGCAATTATATTTATCCATTAGAATTCTATATTTTTAATTCTTGTTTTGTTCTGATATATTTGATACATTTAAAGGATTTGTTGTAAAGTGAAGATAATTCAATATATCCTGTTTGTACATGATAACATTATTTGGCCAGCCATTATTATTTCTAAATGTAATAAAATGCAATTTATACATGAATTATATAAAAAAAAAAAAAACATGCAGCAAACGAAAATAGGTGATTAATGCATTAAAATGAATCCTATACACGACTCATTTTTCTTTTTTTCTCTCACAAACTTAATTTATTTTTTAGCATGTTTAAAAATAAAGAAAGAAAGAAAACATGCAGCAAATGAAAAAAGGCGATTAATCCATTAAAATTTGTTACTCTGGGTTAACAGTAATTATAAGTATTATATACTTGAGAGCAGAGCCTGCATGGGCCTAATCTAGGCTATTTTGTTTTTTCCATTGCATCTGAAAATGACCGTTCATCACATTCACAGATCCCCCTCTCGCTTTGCTCAGCTGTGGATGATTTAAAAATGTTTGATATAAAGGTTGCTGTCCCATTTTATACAGGAGTTTTTCATGTAGAACAATCAAATTATATTGTTAGTTCTAATTATATTATTAACACAAGTTCATTTAGACTATTTAACATGCACTGTGACATTTTATCCTTTTTAATTTATAAACTCCTTGATATTTTAAAGTTAGTTTAATAGTATTTAAATTCAAGTTTAAAAATAGGTTTTAACTGCTAAATACCAACAACCATACTGCATGTGAATAAATAAATGCATACTTTTTATAACATTTCATTATTCATAAAATGCATAACATTTCTGGTGTTTGGATTTGTACTTCAATATAATGAGCTCCAAGTTTAAGAATAGCCCTAGACTGGTTCTCTCTCTCTCTCTCTCTCTCTCTCTCTCTCTCTCTCTCTCTCTAACAGTATTAGCTCAATGAAATACGTCTGTTAGAATGTTTTCCTGCTTGCTAAATGTTGGTCTCATGATCAATAAGTTGTATTCGCCTCAATCTGATTCAGTAAAGTCAAACAGCAGATGGTGAAGCTGCATCACTGAGCACAAGTCCCACGCGCTGTGAGGCGGGAGCAGCTGCAGAGGATTCCGCTTGGTCTTAAAGCCTTCCGCAAACATCCACGATCACAAATAACAATGATTTTCATAAAATAATGATTAATTATTAATTGATGATTTGTTATTATCATTATGGCCTTGTGAAAATAATAATATGGGCTGCGAGTATAAAATGAATACAAAGAGTAGTGCTGCTGAGTGCAGGCATGTTCCAGCCGAGTAACACACCGTTCTTCACAGCCAAAAAAACAGACTGAATTCAGTTCAGCTGGAGGGAGTTGGGTTTCTGAGGGTAGTTATGTATGGCTTGTGGGGGTCGAGATAAAGGTGTGAATCTCTTGCTCTTTCATATGGACAGTATCTTATGAGGCTTTCATTTGCTGAACTAGTTTATATAGGACTGTTGTTTTGGTTATAGACAAAAAAATGGTCTGTCCCCATTTTTCTAGTTCTAGTCATTCATTTGTTACATTCAACTAATCAGAGTTTTATATTAAATTTACATAAATCTTAATATATTCCACGCTCAAGCACATGCATTAAGTTTGCCACAAAGTACATGCAGAAGTAGCCTAATAATTGTGAAAGATTTGACATTTTAATTATTTATTAATAAACAAATGTTTTCTTGTCTGCTGCAAGATGAAATGCACAGTGTTGGCTCTCTCCGACAGAGAAATGCAACATTCACAGATTGTTGAATGTTGAATATTAATGCGCACTGTCATTAATGCAAATTAATAATTTTTTCACAAATACTTGCATATGAATATTAATTCACATTTTGCATTACAACGAAAATTATTTTTTACATGCAATTATCCAAAATGAAACCAAACAAGATTTGTAATGAAGATTAAATAAATAAGAATAAAAGCTGCACATCTACCATCACACAGTGCAGTGCAAATCTTGCACATTTTTACACACCTGCATTTAAATGCAGCTGCATTTTTTTTTTCATTAAAAAATATTAAAGCAAGTAGGGCTGTGTGATAAATCGATTTTATCGATTAACTAGAAATTTTTAATTTACATCGGTTTGTTTGAATGAAAATCGGTTTTCTTTTTAACATCCACCAATGCACCACTCAGTTCTCCCGTAGTTCTGAGCGGCTCAACCCTCCACCACGAGTCTGAGACAGAGACACGCTGCTGAGAAGAGGATGAGCAGAGCGGTGTGATTCTGACTGGAGCCTCCATCACGAGTACAATTCATGCCAACAGCCCTAATATAACTGCATATTCAGCAAGAATTCATGTTAAACATATTTAGCTATGGCTTGATCAGGTTATAATGACTGCAATAGTCGAGCGGGATGTTAAAGGCTAAATGAGTTTGTTTCTTTTACTGATTATTTTTGGGTTAAAGCATGATTTAAACAGATAAAGCACATTCACACGCAATGGCTTTAGCAATAATGCATTCAAACATATGTAATCTTACAGTGCTACTACTACATTATCAGTAGGCTATTTGATTTTGAAATCTTGAAGGAATTAATCGATCTGTTTAGATAAAATAACTGACAAAAATGTACTGTTATTTTCCTCACAAACAAAATTTGCACAGCTGATGGGCTAGTATTAACAAAAAAAATACAAAAAATAAAAAATATATAATAAAAAAATAATAAAATAAAATAAAATAAAGGTATTTCCAGCATTAATGTAATAACATTACCGTTTTTTATCATCTTGTCTCAGTTATAAGTTTATAACTTTATTAAAACTTGTTTTGAAAAATTTCTTTGTCATTTGAATATTGATTTTAAAATCGATTTAAATCATAAATCTGATTTTTTTTAGGCCATATGCTATCGCCCAGCACTAAAAGCATGTAAAGAAGGCTCCCTTTAAAATCACTTATGTTGTCAGTTAATGAAGCTCTTTTTTTTTTACATCGTGTGAATTTTGTCGACTATAATGAGAGAACTTGTGTTTAATTTTGAGGACTTTTTATTAATCCATCCATTCTTTAGAGTTTCAAAGATTTATCTAAGTCTTGCAGCTTTAATTTACTCGTTTCTTGTTTTTAGGCTAATTAGGCATAATTAATGTGAACGAAATTATACAGCGCTTCACGTTTAAACATGCAACAATTTCTTAATCAGTTTACAGACAAATGTCTTTTTTTTATCTGTCAAAATAAAGGACAGGTAACAAATAAAAAAAATGTTGTTTTATTAAAGGAATTTTAAAATATAAATGAAAATATAGGCATAATATATGAAAATATTGACATTGCATATAAATCCATGTAGCCTACCCCCTTAAAATAGGCTACCACTTTTAATGCTCAGATGCAAAGTAAACCAGTTTCTTTTGAATTATATAACACATAATTAATATAATATAAATAATATTGCACACCTTTTAAATGTATCAAATCTAAAATATGTCTAATATTTTAAAATATGTTTAATATCTAATATCTAAAATAAAATAATACCATGTAGCTTAGAGAAAATATAAGCACAGACTCAGGCACAGGCTTGACATTTATCCTGCTTGAATTCGTTCTAATAAATGCACATAACTTCATAAGTACCAAACTTTCATCTGTGAATATTACATATTAAATATATTAAATATTTTAACTATAGTCTCTTTCATTTTCCTTGACTGAAGCCGTCAAATGTAACAGATCAGTGAGGCAAAACTGACGTCTATTTGCGAAAATGTGCTTTGATGCGCTTGTTTGATAACTTGTGGTTAAAGCGCCACTCAGCGTTCAAAAGCTGCAAATGCACTTAACACCGCCGCGGTGGTAAAAAGGGCCTTTAGGCTGTCTACTTAGTGTAGCTCGTCAAGTGCTCATTAGCCGCATTTCCACTGTCGGGCCAGTGCGAGCCAGGGCTTAAAGCGGGCCGGGCGGGGCTCATAGCCTCGGGCCAGTAGCACCGAGGCCAGAATAGCACAGGGTTTCCACAGTGGAGCCTGAAGCTCCGCTGTGCGTCACTAAAACACGCCCTTTACACGCCTCTCAGGAACAACGTCATGCAACCTCATCATTTCACCAACAAAGAGAAGTTATCTGAAAACTAAGAAGTCACTGTAACATGCGCGATCACAAAATGAACATGATAAAAGCGGCCGTTTGTTTGCATGCTTTGTTATATATTCAAATTCAAAAGCATCGATGTTTTAACTAAAGAATAAGTGATACATTGATCATATTGATTTAATTTATCAGGACTCCAAATTAATCACACATAAATACACTTATTTATATTTTATTTATTTATTTTTAACGCTTATGAAAATAGCCTGCTAATTCAGTCGAGTCTGTTTCTATTTGTAGCCACAGTAGCCTATATGTCACATTTACAATGAATGATAATATCTCTGTTTTTATAAAAGCTCCCGAACAAAAAACATTATTATATTTTTTTTATGATAGGCAACGTGAGCTAAACTCTCGAGACGAGGCTTGTGACAGATAATAGAAGTTACTAAATAAATACACGATTGTGATAGAGAATAAGAAGCTGTGTCTGATTTCTTCAAGCGGTCATATTTACCATGTTTACTATGGTAACATTTTTAGCGTGCATAGTCTTTTGCATCGCTAATAAATATTTCTGCCTTGTTTACGTGATTATAATCCACATCGGATCAAGTTATTTCAAACACTCGCTGCTGACTGAAAGTGAGTTTTGAGATTGACTTATTTAAAAAAGTGTTTAATGCTGGTGTTAAAGCTGTTATCTTTCTGAAATGATCTGCAGCGCAGACGCTCTCTATTTTTATAAAAGGTCCCGAACGAAAATCATTATTATATGTTGATGATATGCAACGTGGAGCTAAACTCACGGAACTAGACGACAGATAAAATGTTACTTAATAAATACACAATTGTGATAGAGAAAAAGAAGCTGACGTCTGATTTATCCAAGCAGTCATATTTACCATGTTTACTATGGTAATGTTAATTTTTAGCGTGCATAGTCTTTTACATCGCTTATAAATATTTCTGCCTTGTTTAGTAATTATAATCCAAATCGGATCGTTATTTCAAACACTTGCTGCTAACTAAGAGTGAGTTTTGAGCTCAACTTATTTTAAAAAGTCTTTAATACCGGTTTTAAAGCTGTTATCTCTCTGAAATGATCTGCAGTGCTGAGCTCTCTAGACGCGGAGAAACTCTGCCTTTGTTCATAACCCCTCTTCTAGCCCCAGCTGGCCCGCTTTGGCCCAAGGTTTTCGTCGGGCCAAAAAAACCTGGCCGTTGGCCCCGAGGAAGCCCCGGTGAGGCACGATCAAGCCCCGGAAGTGACAGTGGAAACGTGACTGGCCCTGGCACGCACTAGCACGCCCGGTTTAAGCTTAATAGTGGAAACACGGCTATTGACTGCTTGAAGTTTACTCAACAGATCTTGGTACCCCTTTAAAACTTCACTTTGATAAGCGAACGCCGCTTGCATGTTAGAAACTTCTGCTGGATTCAGTTGAGGTGAAGTATTCTGTAACGATGAGGCTGAGGCAGAATCTGAATCCATTTGCAGGAGTTTATTAAAGGAAGATCTTACAATCAGAGTCGTGTAACCAGGCAAAGTGTCAATACCGTAAGGGCAGTCTGATCTTTCAACATACACAGGGGTAATCCAGTAGGCATAGACGAGTAGGCAGGTGAACAGGTCAAACACAAACAACAGTCCAATCAAGCAGTAAATCCAAAGGGGCAATCCAAGAGACGTAAACGAGGAAACAGGCAGAATCGTAAACAAACAGGCTGTCAGAATAATCACAAGGAAAACACTTGGTAAGGCAGGTTAACTGGCAATAATTCGCAGTGAAGTGACATGCTGACACATGTTAAATAGTCCCAAACAGGAAATGACTGTAGAAGCAGAGGGAGTGGCCAACAGTCAATACTCCGGTGAGGGCTCCCTCTGCTGGCGTGGCGTTACACTATTATTGTTAGGGATGGGCGAATCGATCCTGAAGTATCTATATATCGATACTGATGTGAGAATCGAAAGTATCGCTTTTATTTACCAGTAATTTTGTTTATTGAACAAACAAAAAATGCCTTCAATATGCCTTAAATTGGACGGATAACATATAGTAACAAATAATTGCGTGGAAGGTATTTTCCTGCTCATCTGAACACACGCAAATGTTGCAAAGCAGATTCAATCAATTACAGAGATCATTCACTCACTTCTGACAGTGCATTTTGTCATGACCTGGCTCTAAAGCCATGACAAAAATAGAAGGACGCAATTTTAACCCACAAAATGGAATTTATTAACTAAACAAAAACACTGACACAATAACTAACATAACATAATACAACCATGAAGTGTGAAAGTCAGTAAGGTCAGTAGAATGAAGTACACGTTTAGATGAATGGAACGTATGCTGTTGCGTGTTGCATGAACAAAAGTGTGCACGGGAAAGAATGGCTCCTTCTCAACAAAGAGAGTGGTAGGTTTATGAAGGCGTGAAACACCTGGACCCAGGTGTCCGCAATCTCACTGACAAACGATAGCCACGCCCCCTGCAACAGAGAATAAACCATACGCAAGGAAACAGGCCAGACCAAAAGGCCATCACACCACCCCCCCATAAGAACGGGGTCCCAAAGTGAATCCCGTCATCAACATATGACTAGTAACTCAATTCATAATTTGATAAAGTAAAAAAATAAATAATAATAAAAAATTAAAAAAAAAACTATCAGAAGGTGATTATTAAAGCTACATAAAACAAACCTCTCTTACTTGACCATAATCAGTCCTATCCCGGTTCCACAGTTCAGCACCCCCTTTATCACTTCCCTAGCTCAGCAATCCGTGCATCTAGGAAGCAAATTAAAAGTTTGGAGAGAAGACAAAGAGTTTTGTTGGCGCAGACAAATGAGCCAACAACTTTTCCATATCAGCTAGGGCCTCAGAGTTCTTAAAACGCTCAATCCACAATTGTTGCTCTGGCATACCGCAGTCATAATCCTGTTCCCCAGGAATAGAATCCCCCAACGTGATCTCCTTAGGCACACACTCTGATCTAGAACCTTCCACACTTGACCTTCCACCTAGAACCTTCCACACCGCAACACAGCGACGGCTGGGGCATGCGGGAATAATAGGGTTTTAACAAATTCACATGACAAAGCTGTGTGCTTTTCCTGTGATCCGGTGTAGCAATCACATAATTTTGCTCTGTCACGTGTTTCACCACCATATAAGGTCCTGCAAATTTGGCTTGAAATGGCGACTTGATAATAGGGAACAAAGCAAGTACCTGGTCACCTGGACTAAAAACCCTCTGTATTCCTATCATACCAGGACTTCATTTTCACCTGTGCTGAAGTCAACTTCTCTTTAGCCAGGTTGCCTGCAGTATACAGACGATGGCGAAAACCCTTCACAAAGTCAATTAAATTCTTGGGAGGCTCTGTCTCCCTCCAACGGCTGGCCAGTGCAGCCAGTGGACCACGAACAGTGTGGGCAAATGCAAATTCATTTGGGCTAAACCCAAGGCTTTCTTGCATTACCTCTCTGGCCGACAACATTAACCATGGTAACCCCTCTTCCCAATCCCTACCCAACTCAGTGCAGTATGAACAGAGAAGTGATTTCAAGGACTGATGAAAGCGTTCCAACGCCCCCTGACTGTGCATGATACGCCGAGGCTTGATTGTGTTGAACTCAAAGTTGTTTCAAAACTTGCGCAAATACATGAGAACAGAAATTTGACCCTCGGTCAGATTGAATTATTTTTGGAATACCAAAAATTTAAACAAACTGAGAAAGAGCCTGGACTACTGACTTGGCTGAAATAGTGCGCAACGGATATGCAGCTGGATAGCGGATGCTCTGACAAATCACTGTTAATAAATAGACAGCGCCAGACTTTGATCGCGGTAAAGGGCCAACACAGTCGATAATCAAAATCTCTAATTGCTGACTAACAGCAGGAATGGGATACAGTGGGGCGGGTTTCAAAACTTGGTTAGGCTTGTCCGTCAGCTGACACTTGTGACATGTTTTGATATAGAAAGAAACATCTTTTTTTAAACCAGGCCAAAAAAAATGTCTCAACAAACGATCATATGTCTTCTTTACACCAGAGTGCCCCGACTCATTGTGTGCAATTTTTAACACTTACTGTCTAAGCTTAGCTGGTAGAACAAGCTGGAAAATAGGTTCCCAACAACGTTACTGTGCAAAGTCCATTTTCTCACCAAAAGAGAATTCTGCAGAAAATATCCACAGGCGCTATCCTCGACCTCCCCATCAGACCTGACCTGATCATACAACCCTGTCAGTGAAGGATCTAATTGCTGCTCCACCACCAACTCACTATGGGACAGAGATACAGGGAAATCGGCCAAAGGCAATGACAACTTTTTTAAACATTTACCAGTGTGAGAAACAGATTCATGTTATGTGTTGGTACACGCCATAGCGCGGGTTACAGCACAGGCTGCAAATGCCTCAGGAAAATCCTGTTGGCATTCTTCTCCCTCAATTATCAATGCTGGAGGCACAGCATGTGCGGCTTCAGCCTGAAACAAATCACAATCAATAACCACTCTATGTAATGGTACAGACAAAACATTCAGGCCCATTCCCTGAACTGGAATAAAACTGCCAACTTCAGACTCCTTGGATAAAGGGAACACGCCTGCCTGAATAAAAGAATCAAATGCTCCCGTGTCCCTCAAAATATTCACCGGCACTTTTACCTCACTGCCAACCATATTCACATAACCCCTTCTCACAAACGGCAAATATGATTTCATAGCAGATGAACACGAGCTGTTTACAGGGTAACCCGAATCTCTGGTGGTCAGATTCCCAGGCACGGCAAAGCCTGCCCCCTTCACCTGAGAACCTGGAACAAATTTTGTCCTATGAGCCTTAAGCATATAGCAGTCAGCCTCCCAATGACCATGTTTATGACAGTAGTTGCAACGTTTATCCGCTTCATGTGAACCACCACCATCGTGGGACTGAAAAACTCTATTTGTACGAGACGAAACATCCAGCATTGTACTCATCACAGTCCCTACACTGTAAAAAGTGATTCTGACTAAAAGAGTTTTAGTCAGGTGGACAAGTAAAATCATGTCCTGTCAACTTGCAGTGTCTCACTACACAATAGGATGAGTTATAACAACCTCAACTTGAAGGGAAATGGAAAACTTAAAATAACGTGTTCATATAACAACAAAACATAGGTTCTCTAAATTTTCAATTTTCTGCGCATGTGCCAGAAACTCTACGTCATGATGACGTACTATTTTAATGAATTTGAGCCAGACGCGCCATCGCCATTTTCTACACGAGAAGACGAGATCACGACACGAGTTGCTGATGCGAGGAAAAAGACGAAGGAGCTCTTATTTGAATGACTACAGATGGATTTTTATAGTAAGTATACCCTGATTTGTTCTTTCTTTCATGTAAAAATTTGGCTTGTTTCGTTTGCGCTCACCGACCTATTGATCTCATGCTATCACATTTGACAAACTAAGACAACTTGATTAGTAACGTTAATCAGGAGCTACACGCACTGGCACGCACATTTTTGCTAGATATACAGTGTGTTAGACACCGAGCTGCTGTCGAGACGTGAGCAGAAAGAGAAGTCGTCTTTGACTAGTATAAGTTAATGTTGGTAAATAGATAAAAAAGTGTACATATAAATTACTTTTTAGCATGTTCTTGATCGGATCTCATTATCGTTAGAAACACAGAATGACCAGTAACGTTAATATCTGAAGCTCCGCCGCCAGTCCATATTTGTGTTTACCATTACGAATAAAAATGCTTGATTTACTTCTGTTTAATACCCAGTTGTTATTTTTTTCAAATGACATAGCATAATTGTTTTGAGCACGTGCAAATGGTGTGTCTTCTGTAGGCCTAACGTTATATAGGCCTAGGTAACTTGCCATGATTTTGTATTAATATAATGTCAACTTTTTGTAGTTCATAATCACATGATTAAACTTTTATGCCAATTGTGTTACCTGTGAAGCCCTGAAGAATCATGAATTTCAGGATTACGTTATTTATATAAAACATTTTCACATAGCCTAATAAAAGCTATATTTACAGCACTGCTCAATTTTATTTTGACAGCAACATCATTAGTGTAACATTAAATGTATCACCAGAAATAGAAATAAGAAGTTTTAATTTTGTTTTTTCCTCATAATTGTATTTGGGAAGTAAGATGTTTTAGGGCTGCACGATTGTGACAAAAAAATCATAGCCTAATTGTCGATTATTCCCTTAAAATTGTAATGGGTGATTATTAATGAAAAATTATTGAATGATGTTTTGGATAGCCTAGCTTTATCACAGTGGTTCTCAACTCGTTTGCCCATGGCACCCACATTTTCCCATGGTAATTTTTTATGCCTATTATAATAAATTTGTTTACACAAAAATTGTAGACTTAAACAAGTACTGTCCCCCTTTACTTAACATAAACATAAATTGTAAGAATATGACTAATACTGATAAATAAACACTTAACAAGGTTAAGCTATTTAATAGCAGTCCCAAACTAGTTTTGTTAAAACAATGTTGGATTTACCACAGTCTTTTAAAATACAAAGTTAATTTCAGGCTATATACAAAATAAGACAAAGTGAACATAAATTGGTATTTTTGGGTTATGGAAACAACACTTACCATGGTAAATACACTATACTTACAAAAACTGTTAATACAACACGGAAACTCCTGATTAATAGAATGAACATCATACCTGCATGCAAATCCTTCTCAGCCAACACGGCGTACTAGTAGTAACGTGGTATTTTACTTTTCATTTTGTGACTTTCTAATTTACAATGTTTTGCTCATAGTTTCTTATGTAGTAAAGTAATACACAGGGTTCAATTAAAGAGTGTGCGCACTGCGCTACTAGCGCAGTATAACGGCTGACAGGTGAGAGACTTTTTATTTCAGAGTACACTTACGTCACTGGTCACTGGTAGTTCCTATTGTGCTGCGTTCTTGTTTGAACAATTACGTTATCGTGGCATCCGTAATCCCAATTAGATATTTGAATAGCTGTGCAGCCCTATGTTCAGTGAATATTTCTGTATGTAACATGTATATGTGTACTTAGATGGAGTTTTACTTTTTTTTTTTTTTTTTTTTGCAGGATCAGTATAGTGCAAGCAGAGTGGAAGCAGAAATCAATGAGGTGGTGTTGCAAGATTTGCACATTTTCCTTGCCCAACCAGCGTGCCCTAATCACACACTACAAGCTTAAACACTGTCATCAGGCAAGTCACTGTCCACTCCCATGCATCTATAAAGATTGCGTATTCACATTTAGGAGTGAACTGTCTCTGAAGAAGCATTTAACCTGCGAACATAGTCAATGTCTTCAAGCCTCCTCAAAATTGCTTAAAGCAACATCAAATGTGAACTGTGACCTGTGTAATTTTTCAGAGGCTTGCAGTATTTCACAGTATTTTGCTCATCTTACAACACACATTAAAAAAAAAGTCAGTGACGTGCCCCTTTCAAACCTGTAGTTTCCAGAGCAGTATGTGCAGCACGTTCCGTGCTCACAAAAGTAGGAATCATCACCACAGCACTTTTCAAGATTTTCGAACAGACTTGTATCAAACTTGCATTCCTGATGATTCAAACCCTGAAAGTGCAGACTCCGAAACCCATTCATTCAGCCCGGATTGCTCAACAGTAGATAGTTGAAGACCTACAGGATATGATAAACCACAAAGTAGCATCACTGTTACTTCGCATGCAAACAACTTTACACGTCTCAAAGGCCACCACACAGGAAATTGTAAATGAGCTTTGCAGTGTTTATTCAATTGTGCAAGAGTTCACTCCAAGAATAATTGAAAGTGTATTGGTTAAGCACAATTGTTTATTAACCAATGAATTGACTGCTGCCTTAGCTGAGATCAAATCCCCTAACTTCCTTTTCAAAGAGTGGCCCTTTGGCAACCGAATACAAAAGAACCACTTATTACAAGGACAACTTCAAAGTAATTGAGCCAGTTGAATATTTGTTAGAATCGTCCTCCCAAAAAAAGTTTGTTTATATTCCAATTTTGGACGTTTTGACTGAGTTGTTGAACCGTGATGACATTTTGGATAAAATCCTGCAGGAAACTGCTGACCAGTCCGGTCAGATTAAAACATACAGAGATGGACTGTGCTGCAAAGGGAATCCTTTCCTCTCCTCAGAGAGTCTAAACATTGCACTTGGGATGTATATAGATGACTATGAGGTATGTAACCCACTGGGCACATCCAAAAAAAAAACATAAGGTCTGTGCAGTGTATTGGTTAATATCAAACTTGCCAGCACAGCATAGGTCTTCGGTACAATCAATTTATCTGGCTTGTCTGTGTAATAGCAGTGATGTAAAGATTTGTGGCTATGATGCCATTTTTCAACCACTCATTAAGGACATTGAAGTACTTGAAGAGGAAGGATTGTATGTTCAAAAACTGGGAACAAGTGTCAAGGGTTCTGTGTTGTATGTGTCAGCGGACAACTTGGGGGCCCACTCGCTAGCTGGCTTCCTTCTGGCTTGTAGATAAATTCTGCAGATTTTGCCTAGCTAGTCGCAAGGATATTGACTTGCATGAAGTCAGAGAGGGGGTGCCCACTCAGGACGATTGAAACTCACAAACACACCCTTGATGAATTGAAGATGAATTCACTGGTTTCCCTGAATGGAGTAAAAGAGACTGTGTTCTTGAGAAACTGATTTATTTTCAGACAGTTTCAGGGTTTCCTCCCGATTTTATGCATGACCTGTTTGAAGGTATAGTACCAACAGAGTTAAGTCTTTGCATAAAGTCCTTTATTTCCAAAAGGTACTTCACATTAGATGACCTTAATGCTGTCATCAAATCTTTTCCTTTCAAGTTTACTGACAAAACAAACAAACCACAACAAATTTCAAAGAATTGTGTCAAAACATTCAATTGGTGGAAACTGCCATGAAAACTGGACTCTGTTAAGGCTACTGCCACTGATGATGGGTCACAGAGTACCAGAAGGAGACAAAACTTGGCAAATCTTACTAGATCTGAAAGATATTGTTGAGCTCCTAGCTACTGGACAATTTTCTGATGAGACATTGTGCTACTTGGAGTCCAAAATTTCAGAACACAGGTGCTTGCTCAAAGAAGGTTTCCCAGATTTCCATATTCTCCCCAATAATCACTTCTTGGAACACTATCCTGAGATGATTCGTCGATTTGGGCCTCTGACAGATCTTTGGACTATTCGCTTTGAGGCGAAGCACAAATTCTTTAAGAGAGTTGTACATGATAGTAAAAACTTCAAGAATGTCTTGCTCACTCAGGCCAAAAAGCATCAGCTTGCTTTGGCTTACTTCTTGGATTTGCCAAGTGTTTTCAAACCTGATCTAGAAGTAGGACGCGTTGCTGTCGTTTCACCTGGCACACTTGAACGTTCAGTGAGGCAGGCCATTGAGCATAAATATGGAAACATAAACGCTGTACTTCTTTCAACCCATGCATGCATCTATGGTACCAAGTACTCTGAGGGAATGTTTTTGTCTGTAGGGCACACCAGTGGACTGCCCGACTTTGGCGAGATTGTTAAAATGATAATTGTGAACAACAAAGTGTCATTCATCCTCAAACCCTTCAAAGCCTGGTACATAGAGCATTTGCGAAGTTATGAGCTAACGAGTTATTGCACTTCTGAACTTCAGGTTGTGGAACACCAGGAGCTTAATGGATACCATCCACTTTATCCTTATGTCAGAGCTGGCAAGTTAAATATCACACCAAAAACCTTCTTGCTTCACTAAGGTACATTTGATTTTTTTAGGTGTTCACATTAAAATATGTAATCATCAATCAAATTAATAACATACTTTTTACCCAGCTGGAGAGAAACCCTGGAATTTTCTATTCCTATTTCAAAATGCTGTTCCGCGTGATCATCTCCCCACAGAACATTCAAAAAGTTAGACTTGATCCTGTTCCAGATTCTGTTGATGGCCTCAAGCTTGAACTCAAAAGCAAGCTCCAGCTGAAAGATTCTTTTGACCTTCAATATGAAGATGAAGACTTCCATGATTTCTGTAACCTTACCTGCGTAGTTGATCTGCCCAAAGACAAGGTGACACTGAAGGTCCTTTTCACCTTTCCAGATACATTGTCAGACTCCAGTTTAGACACTACAATTTTAGGTGAATCGTCATCTCCATCAACTTCTTCAACCAGCATCCATTCAGAGTTATCTGCCGCCCGTTCGCAACCATGGCCAACCACCTTTCCCATCCCTGTTTTTACTTATGATGTGGAGCTGAGGCTAAGACAAGGTAATGAGGCATTTTGAAAGGATGGAAAACTTCTGTCAATTCCCAGAGACATTAAGATTGAAATTCTTGAGAAACTCACAGAAAATATATACTCATACAAAGCCTATCCTGGGAATGAAGAGATTGAGAGTGTAGCAGCTGCCTTAATTGAAAAACACCCCTGTCTCAAAGAGCCAAGCTCCACATCTGGGTGGTACGGGTGGAAAATTAGTTTGAAGTTTAAAATGGGCAACTACAGACAAAAGCTGAGAGATGCTGGTTGTCAGGAACTGAAAGTGAATTCGGAAAGGATAGGTCTTGGGGAGACAAGAGGAAAGCGAAACAAAGTCAAGAAACCAAGACGCTGTGAAACTAATTTTCTACCAGATCTAGCTCAGGGCAAAGACCGGGAAAGTCTAGAAAAGGAATGAGAGCAAATGGCTGTGGAGATGATGAAGAGGACTCCAGACATTACATTTGTTGATGCTGCTATGAGCAGCACGTATTCTTTGAGAAGGCAAGAAGTCGTTGATGAGGAGCCACCAGTGTCACAAATGAAAATCCGATGGCCAGCAATTTTCACTGAAAGACAGGTAAATTGTGTTTATTTGTTTCTGTGTGCTTTGAATTAATCAGAAAATCTTGGGCTGTGAAAGTTGTGCTGTTCTATTAGAAAGATATGGGCAAACTTAATATCCTAAGATTATGTTGAGTGATTTTTTTTTTTACTTGTTAATATTTTAAGACTGTCCCTGAGATCTTTGTTCAATTTGTAAATGTATTTATGTTTTTATGGATCAGCAAATAATTCACCAAGCTTGTGTCTGATCTGAGCAAGTCCTTTTTGGAAGGACTAGATGGTCATCTCTCAAAGCTGATACAGTTATTCCGATCAAAGCGTTATGAGGACATTCCAGAAATGACTTCTATACTGGAGAGCCTTGATAAGAATGTGAGTCTTTCTCTCCACAGAATGATAATTCTGTGATCATTTACTCACTTACTCACTACTCACATCATAAACCTATTGATAGTGACATCTTTTCATACAATGACTTCAGAGTAAGCATCTAAAAAGTAACATATTCAATTTCCATGTCATATTCAAAGTCTTCTGAAATCATACAATGTCTTTGTATGATGAAAACATAAAAATGTCAGTCTTTGTTTACAATGATGTTTTATTGTATTAGCTACTACATAAATATCAAGCCTCATTGGTTCTTGCCAGTCTTTTGATCAAATGGCATGACAGAAGAACTAATGAGGTTTGATTTTGTTGTAGTATGCTGTAGTAACATCAAAAATGATATGATCAGTTCATTACACAAACTTTTAAAACTTTTAAAATAGGCAACATGAGTTGTCCTTTATAGATCTTAACAGCCTAGCCATTGTTCATTTTCATTGTTATGAATATGTTTGCATGTGTTTGGACTGGCATGTTGGTGAGTAAATGACTTTAATCATCTTTGGTAACCTAACCTTTAAAATAATTTAAAGTGTTGTTACAACCCCAATGAATTTAAGGCAGGGGTGTCCAATCCTGCTCCTGGGGAGTTAACATCCTGCAGAGTTTAGCTTCAACCCAAATTAAACACACCTGAACCAGCTAATCAAGTTGTTCAGGATCACTACAAACCTCCAGGCAGGTGTGGGTTGAATCAGGTTGGAGTTAAACCAACCATCTAACCCTCCAGGAGCAGAATTAGGTTGCTTTCACACTGGGCTTGTTTGCTGCGGTCCGAGCCCGAGCGCGATTGTTTCCGGCGACCCCCGCAGCGTTGCTCTGGTTTCACACTCAACTGGATTCTATCAAACCCTGGTGGGTTATTACGTCATCACAAACGTGAATGACGCATGATAGAAAACAGAACGTGGGTCAATATATATATATATATTTTTTATTAATTCAGTGCTATTATGCGCAGCTGAGTGAACAACACAGGTTTACTGTGTGTGTGATGCATAAGGTGGTTTTCCGCTGCTTGCAAACAAACTCTTTTGAGGAGACAGTGGATTTCCAAATTTGTTGTCCTGATTCCACACGCTATGCACGAACAAACTGAAGGCTAACTCTCGCTCGTATCCAAGGCAAATCATCAACACTATCATCCCTTACATGTATTATATTTAACTAAATGCATCATAATAAGCTTTAAATGCATGCGCAGGTCACATTACTTCCTGAACAAGTGTGCACCCGAGTCCGTGCTCAGCTGCGCATAATAGCACTGAATTAATAAAAAAAAAAACTATATATTGACCCACGTTGTTTTCTATCATGTGTCATGCACATTTGTGATGACGTAATAACGCACCAGGGTTTGATAGAATCCAGTTGAGTGTGAAACCAGAGCAACTCTGCGGGGGTCGCCGGAAACAATCGCGCTCTGGCTCGGAGTCCATAAGACCGCAACAAACGATCCCAGTGTGAAAGCAGCCTTAGACACTCCTGGTTAAGTGACATGAGCTGGTTACATCCACTATTAAATCTTATTTTGGTGCTGAACAAAAAGGTAACAAACAACAGTTGTTGTTCCACATCACTGGTGATTTATTTACAACAAAACTATAGAAGTGTACATATTTTAAATTAATGTTTTTATTTTTCAAGACAGGGAGGGGGTGAAAGGATAAATGAAAAGAAAAACAAAGGATTGAACCAATAAAGCAGGTAATTTAACCATTCTATATTTTACAGACAACAAACCAAAGAATGAGAACTACAGCATTGCTTGGCCTGCCGTGGTATATGCGAGAGACTCCTTCTAAATTCATGAAGATATGTGAGGTAAGCTGAAACCTTTAAGGCTAAACAAAAAAATCTAAATGCTTATTAATTGATACAGTACGTTGGACCAATTTACTGCATGTTATTTCAACAAATGCATATAAGTTGAGTGAACTTAACTCCTAATGTTGGCTAAAATTAACTGAGTCAATGCAATAAGATGACTTGACCAAGTCAAGTTGTGTCAACAAATAATTTTTTACAGTGTATATAATTCGTTGGAACCCTATGTTCAACAAATGCATGTTTATGTATCAACACAAAATCATCAGCCAGCGCAGCTGCTTCAGCCGCAGTTTTTGCCTTTTGCTCACTGATATATGTGGCAACACATTCGGGAACTGAGTCTTTAAATTGTTCCAATATAACGAGTTCCCATAATCTCTCAAAATCAGCAACATCAGCCGACACACACCATCGTGAAAAGCAAGTCGTTAAATCCCGCACAAATTCTAGATGGCTCTGCTTTAGACCTTTTTTCCAAGATCTAAATCTTTGTCTGTAATATTCTGGGACGCGTTCATAAGCCTTCAACATGGCAGCTTTCACCTTTGCATAATCTTGACTATCTGCCGCGGTTACTGCTGAATAGGCCTCTTGAGCTTTACCAGTTAACACATTGAAGCATCAAAGCACGAGCTGCGGCCGGCCAGTTACGTGCATCTGCAATCCTTTCAAATAGCAGAAAAAGAGAATCTGCATCGCTCTCCGAAAACTTCGGCACCAGTCGCAAATTTCCCAACACGTCAAAATCAGAGCTAAGCTGTTGAGCATCTAACGCTAACTCAGGATGAAGTCCAGGTCGAGATGTAATTTTACCCTCACGAATTACCTCGAGTTGATGTTCAATATCCAAGCGCGTTTGCTCAGTTTGCTGACGCAACTTTACACAGCCAAATCTTTCTCGATTGCGGCGTTAACTTTATATTTATCAAATTCTATTTGCAACATAAAAAGTTATTTCCTCTCTGCAAAACTCAATCCCTCCAACGATACACGCACAACAGACGAAGCAGCCGATTCTTCTTCCACCAAAATTTTCTGTTCAACCATTTTACTCTTTACACTGCCTTTTATTTTTTATTTTTTAGAACTGCTACTAACCTCAACTTGATAGTAGTCTGCTAACTGCAGCAACTGCTCCTTTGTACATTGCTCAAACGCCTCATTAGACGGACAAGCAATAAATTCCTCCACAATCGACATTATCAAAATGCACCAAACAGCTCAGCAAGTGTATGACTCAAAAGCACACAACGGCCAAGATCTAAAGCAAAGAATGTCCCTCTGGCTAACTCATACACAAAAGCTACCTACCTAAACTAAAACCTTTCTCTTCATGCAGTTACCGGCGGTGGGCATTTAAGCACCAAAGCCCGAATGAAAGGAAAAGCAACCAGAAACTGGCGACTCGCTCCAGACCACTGATGTGCACCCGAGACAATTGCTCTAGCAGCCTTCACCACAACACTACAAAACTCAGCCCAACAAAATCTAAAAGAGCAACACCACTACACCTAACAAGGACACAGATTGCCACCAATGAATACTCAGTAACACAGTCATACACTTACTTTCCTGAATTCTTGTGCACCAAAGTGTAAAAAAAGCCAAATTTACTGCACAAAAAGTTTCAAAACTGCGTCCGCTTCAAACAAAGCTACTTTGCCGCCTCAGGATTCCAACACCTGATCGAAGCAACAACTAATCTTCACCATCAGCTGACGTCACGTATGATGACACACCATTCACAATATTCTGACCCGACATCGCCAAAACAAAAGAAAAAAACAATACGACTCCCACTCTAAAACTTAGTAAAATAACAATTAAGCGATATGACGGATCAAAACCAATGGACAAGCCCCCACTTTGTCATGACCTGGCTCTAAAGCCACGACAAAAATAGAAGGACACAGTTTTAACCCACAAAATGGAATTTATTAACTAAACAAAAACACAGATACAACAACTAACATAACATAATACAACCATGAAGTGTGAAAGTCAGTAAGGTCAGTAGAATGAAGTACACGTTTGGATGAACGTTGCATGAACAAAATAGTGCACGGGAGAGAACGGCTCCTTCTCAACAAAGAGAGTGGTAGGTTTATGAAGGCGTGAAACACCTGGACCCAGGTGTCCGCAATCTCACTGACAAACGATAGCCACGCCCCCTGCAACAGTGAATAAACCAGACGCAAGGAAACAGGCCATCACACTTTAAAGAGAGCTGTGTTTCCTAAGAGTAGCCTATAATAAGAAAGCATTTATCTTCTTGGAAAAGTCTGCCAAGAACAATGCAGAAAAAAACATAGGCTATATGTTTGTTATTTCACAATAAACCTATTGAAATTGTACCCTATTTTGTGCAGTACATTTATTTAAATTTGAATGTTAAAAGTTCATATTGCTCATGTTTATTCTATATTGTTAATATAAATCATACACTCTCTGAATAAAAAGGTTGCATTTTATGCATGCAACAGCCTGTTACTGGCAGTCCCTTATGACAATGAACCATGGTAAAGTGAACATAGTTTAACTATAGTATTTGTAGATTTCCTTGGTTACCACTACAGTAAACGTATTTTAACCATGTGTAAACAAAAATATATCCTAATACGTCACAATTTAGGGATATTGAATGTTAAAATGCATTACAAATATAAAGTTAAGTATGTATTTTTACCCATTGTACTCATAATAATTAAATAAATTTCATAATCTCAAAGTTCAGTTTAGAAGTATCATATCAGTATCGATACCGACGATACTCTCCATTAAAAGTCTTGTATCGTATTGAAAACAAAATATGTGGTATCGCCCATCTCTAATTATTGTGAGAGGTGATGAACAACAGACAAAGCAATATGTGCCTTGAATTTAAAACTAATTATCCAAAAGACACATATAGTCAATTTGTCTTGGAAACATCCATGAATCATGTGAGAGATATCATGTGAGTCAATAGGAAGTCTAGTAGGTTAGACCAGTGCACGTTCTTTCACTGCTTGATTCAGTTTATTAAAATGCATTTAGAATGATCACAAAATTCAAGATATGGGGGTAGAAATTTATATATTTTCATGATGTCATATAGTTAATCAGTATCCCGTGAAGACGTGAAGAATCGAATTGAAAAATCGCAATGAATTCAGTCTGATTGAACCAAAAAGTGTGCATGTAAACATAGCTAATGACTCACTTATTAACAGTGACTTGC
Source organism: Carassius carassius (assembly GCF_963082965.1). NCBI lineage: Eukaryota > Metazoa > Chordata > Actinopteri > Cypriniformes > Cyprinidae > Carassius > Carassius carassius. The sequence continues at coordinate 1,027,922 of NW_026775126.1, read as the reverse complement.
TGCCATCTACTAGTGGTTTTAACTTCACATTTAAAATATATTTTCATTTACAAACTAAAATCAAATATCAGTATTCACTTAATGTCCCCCAACCCTTTAAAGAACTCCACAACATAAGCATCTTGGGAAACGTTCTCGGAACAATTACGACAAAATGAGTTGTACTTATCTAGACACACAGGTGTGTTAAGATATAACACAGGTTGTGTTGTTTTTAACACATCTGTTTTTGGAAAGCACTGGACCAAACAATGATTTTAACATCTGAAAACAATGGAGGTACTTGATCAGATCAAACATCTGTAGATCGTGGGGTTCAACAGACCAGATTTGTAAAATATGTGCTAAAATAGTCCTGATGAGAGATGAAGATCAAACTAAGAGCAGAGTGGAATATAAACTATAAAAAACAGACTTGATTCACACAGAGCTGAAGCCCAACCTTCTTGTAAATTTAAACTGTTGGTCTGATTTTACTTCATGGGTTTAATGGTGAGTCTCTTCTGTGTTGTTCACTTCTTGTAGATCTGATGTCATAAACCAGAACAGCAACAGCAGCCACGCCCACCACTGCAGAGACGACCAATCGGATTGCAGCTTCAAAAGTCTCACAACAGTGGGTACAGTCTGAAAAGAAAAAGCACAGAATCTGCATTTAGGGTCTCTTTTAAATTATGTGGGTCATTATTTAAATTTAGCAGATCACTCTTTAAATTTTACTTAAGGGTTATTATGATAGGTCTATGTAATAATATGAATATTAGGCTGTGTTTGGAGAAAACAATCAATGTGATTTTAGACTTGAATCAGCTTTTTATAACCTTGTATTACTGATTTAGAAATGACATGTTATTTAAAAGTGGACTATTTGATATCACTGTTGATATGATTACACTAACAGAATTAAGTCTGAAATCTCACAGCTGATGTACCTGTATTGAGATTCTCAGTGTGTTTGAGGGTTGAATTGTTCACTGCACAGCTGGACGACACACATCTGGAGCTTGAGGAACTTTCTGCTGATGAGGACCTTTGTGTAGTAGTCGCTGATAATGACAGATGTTAATTTTGTTATATTATAGCCTATGCAATGCAGAAATACACCACTAGTGGTCGGTAGAGGATTTCCTGAGGATGATAGAAACATGTAGACAAAGAGAAGAAGAGCTCTGGTCCCAAAAGGCCCTTTTCACAGTGACGTCAACTAACTTCTGCTTTCCTGCAAAGCAGTGTATTTGTACTTCTGTTATACCTTTACACCAGAGACTTCACGAGAAAATGTGGGAAAAACTTGAAATATGAAAGGCGTTAGTTAAGAGAAGACAAATAATGTTAATCTACTTACAGTCAGGTTCTTTTGCAGAAGTTTTTCTGCATCTGCTTTAGATGGTGGCTTGTTCACCACAACTGCTTGCTTTCAGATTTGTATGACAACGATTATGTGTCCACACAAAATACATACTTGAAATCTTTCTACTTGATATTTCAGTTCATGTCATTCCTTGAATCATTTGTGAGTAGACTACACTGTGTAAATTAAATTCCCTGTATAGTTCAGCAATGACAAGATTATTTCCTATGGGAAACAAGTCATTTTTTATATTGAATATTTTTTACTACATGGGATATTTCACATCCATAAAGGCAAGTGGTCAGAAAAGAAACTCATTTTCCAGTTCACGAATAAAATGACTAAATATTGAAATACAAAAAGGACAGCCACGTAGTTTCACAGAACTTTGGACTTCTGCAATTACTTACATTCCTCCATTCAAATTAGATTTAACTACATGTACACCGTGTTTTTACTTTGTGAATTATCATTGATTATTATGATCGATCGTATTTTATTTTCACTATAGGCTACATGCAATGTATGAAGACACATGCTGGCATCTGTTTTTAACTAAAAACTTTTTCTATAAACTTAATATATTTAATATTTATTTCTGAATTACATTAAATAATAAAACAGAAAATTATAGACCCCATTTTATTGATATTCAAATAGTACAAGCTTGTTATGTTGAACTATTCTTGTACATTCTCAGATCTCTCAGATCTGTATTCAGTAAGATCGTTTGAGATGCCAGACTTCTCTCCCTGAACGAGGACGAGAACAGACAGCAGCAGTCATCCTCTAACTGTGTCTGTGCCAGTTGTTCACGTGTCTGAGTTAACTGTGCTGGTGGAAGTAAGAGTACCCTGCTTCGTGTCAGAGCGGAAGCTGTGTGACGTCATGTGAAAGGGTCTCTAAGTGTGTGCTTTTAGAAGAAATGTGTAGCATAGTAAACTGAAAAGAGTACGCCAAAAGTACAGGAAGTGTGTTTTCGAGGTGTGGATTCACATGAGTGATATTTCCCACAGATCTTTGACAAAGTCCATTTATAGTCTTTGGCTTTGAAGGATTTAGAACTACAAACACAAATAAAGAGAACTACAAACATGGCGGATGTTTGTGAGCCAGGCGGTTAGCCGAGATGCGGGAATATAACCTGGTGAAAACTCTTTTTTTTTATGCTTTCTTGTATTTCACCAGTAATAACACTGTGAACTTTTAAAAACGAACAGCTCAACAGCAGAACTTTTTTTTTTTGCCATTTCCTGGTAAATACTAATATTATAATTAAATAATGGTAATCACAAACTAACCATGGTTTTGTTTAACCATGATATTGTAGGAAAACTGTGGTTATACAAATTGTACTCAAAAGGGACAAAAAAACAACAGCAAAAAAAACTTTAATTTCATAAAATAAAATGAAATAAAATATTTGAAGACACTAGTGAAGGAGACTGACAGTAATTCTGTACTCACCAGAGACTGTGACTCTGAAGCTCTTGGATCTGATCTCTCTGCTGGTGAGTATTAGTTGATAGAGTCCAGAGTCTGTGGTTCTGCTGTTTGTGATGGTCAGAGATCCAGTCTGAGGATCCAGATTCAGTCTGTTTTTGAGTGTTTTATCATCATCAGTGTCATATGTGGAGCTGCTTCTGGTCAGACTGTTGAATTGAGCTATTTGTGTTTCTCCAAACCTCCACTGAATCAGATGATACTTCTGTACTTCAGTAACACCAGTGTTTAGAGAGACAGATTCTCCCTCCATCACTGACACAGACGTCACTTCATCTGTCCCACCTGGAGAACAAACAGGAACTATCACTCTCAGATAACTTTGATGGGTTTTAATGAGGAAAATATTCTTTATTACAATGTGAATCTATTGGCCTTGTAGCGGCTGTAGACTAGGCAATAAAAAAAGAGGGGAAATCTTGCAGCCGCGAGAGACTAACGCCTGAGAGACTGTAAACACTGCGACGCGCACAAACTCAGTTCCAATCGATGATCCTTTCAAAACGTTTATTGTAGGCTACTTCAACATGTAAAAATACAACTGGTACTGCAGTTACCAAGTAATAAAGTGCTGCGTGCATGTGAAAGTGCGGTCAACAGAAAAGTCTTCGCTCTCAGGCTCACTCCCTCTCTGTGTCAAACTCCCATTGATTATCCCAGGTGAAAGTGAAGCAAAACATATAAGCCACTATCACTTCCGCCCAAACGCCGGTGGACACGCCCACCACCTACGATCCTTGTGCAGTGAATCACATAAACACAGAATACATGAGATACTTACAGATGACTCTTACAGGCCTATAGAAGTTAATATGTTAATCGAGTCTGTGAAATGGACCCTTGTTACCATTTGTTTCTTTTGTGATTAGAAAAATGGATCTTGGTTTAAATAAGCAAATATTAACTCGTAGTAAAACTTGTCATTAGTTCTTCCTGCTTCATAAGTTTGATTCAATATGTTCTTCCAAAACTACTGAGGCATTTTGCATTCAGTAAACAAGTGAATACTGACAAAACAATGTAATGTTACTTATTACAATTATTAGACAATAGAGAACTTGAATGCATCAACTGAATACATGTCTTTTATCATTTTTTTTCACATCAATTTTTTTATATATTGTAACTTGTGTAATTTACATGATTAGATTAACAAGCTCAAGATCAGCGAAACTTTTGTTTAGTACTTGTTTATAAGAAAGTCACACGTAAGTAAAATTATGTTGAAATAGTGGACCACATGTACAAAATAAGGGTAAGAAAATAAAAGCAGATTATGGCGTATTTAATTTATAAAGGGAATAACAGAGAAACAATGGCTGCAGAGTTTTAACAGAACCATATTACTCTATTAAAACTTCAAGAAGACACATTAATAACTTACCAACCAGACGCCTCAAGCACAAACATAACACAACAAAAGCACGAACCATAATCCTTGACTGTTCTCCAACCATTCTAATATAATAACACTGTAAATATCTGAAACACACTGTTAGACTGGTATGAAGTACAGATGAGGGACTGTGTCTTCAACCAAAAACTCTTGTGGTTTTACAATAGGCGATGTTTGTCAGCACTTCCTAGAGTGAAATATGTTTGTCAGCACTTCCTAGAGTGAAATATGTTTGTCAGCACTTCCTAGAGTGAAATATGTTTGTCAGCACTTCCTAGAGTGAAATATGTTTGTCAGCACTTCCTAGAGTGAAATATGTTTGTCAGCACTTCCTAGAGTGAAATCTTTAAGAAATGATTGCTCAGCGTTTGACTGTATTTACTGAAGTACAGAATCACTTATACAACATGACAATAAATGCACAGTATTTGTGTCAAAGCGGACACTTTCTGTGAATTTAATATATTCCAGCCTTGTCCAGAGTTTATCTGTGTCTAGAAATGCTCCTGCATGGGTGTCACAGGGTTGTCATGTTTCTGATGCTATAAGGTGTTTGTCCAATCTTATTTTTATTATCATTATTACTGCAGAACTAACAATTACATACAAGCTCAGGGAAAGATGGCAGTGTCTTTAACAATGAACAATCATAATGACAAATTAACAGAAAACATAACTATAATGGGATGGCGTCATTGATCTATAATATAGAACTGGATTGCTCATGACGTCATTAAAGTGAAGCCGCCGCGCCGCCATATTGGTAATCCCTAGTGTGCGTAAACATTCCATTGAATTAATAGGAAATTGTATGATTTTAATTAGAAAACATCACCTAACAAGTCAGCGTTTATAAATCTGAAGTATCTCTGTACATTATTACAATGCAAACACCCTAGGCATGTAAACGGTTATTATTTTAAAGGTCGTGAATTTCCCCTACTTATTAAAAAGCTACGTTCATTACAGTAGTGAGCATCATGAACACGATAAACATCAGACGGACACGACCTCAACACATATAACAAACGACAAAGTGTTCGCTATATACAGTACGGATTTAAAGACATAAAGCTTTATTTCCCAGATAGTAAGTTAAGCTTTTCATTTCATTATAGAACAATATTAACAACATAATTGTATTATATTAAAATCCATTTCTGATACTAATACGTGCATGTTTAATAATTCCTGAATAATTATGTTCATAAAGAAATAAGCCATATGTTGGATCATTACCTGTCTCATCAGTGCGCAGCAGACACACCAATCTAAATTATTTAAATATATCACTTATACAGCCCCAAAAGACCGTAAACACCGCAGATAACATCTGAAGTAACATAAAAGGTGACATAACACACATAACATAAAAACGAGTCCCGTTTGACTAATCTGCTTCAAATCGAGTTATTTTAGTTCAGCAGTTTGAATGTAACTCAATGGTGCTCTCTGCTGGTAGGGATTAGTAAGATGGCGGATCGAACACTTCCGGTGGCTTCACTGTCTGTTGGCAGTTTAGAACGCGATGAGCGATCCAGTCATATATAGATCAGTGGATGGCGTACCGTATTTTTACCGTACCGTATACCGTATTTTTCGGACTATAAGTCGCACTTGAGTATAAGTTGCATCAGTCCAAAAATACACCATGATGAGGAAAAAAACATATATAAGTCGCACTGGACTATAAGTCGCATTTATTTAGAACCAAGAACCAAGAGAAAACATTACCGTCTACAGCCGCGAGAGGGCGCTCTATGCTGCTCAGTGGTAGACTACAGGAGCAGTGAGCAGCGTAGAGCACCCTCTCGCGGCTGGAGACGGTAATGTTTTCTCTTGGTTCATTTCTCTTGGTTCATTTCTCTCGGTTCATGTCAAATTAATTTTGATGAATAAGTTGCACCTGACTATAAGTCGCAGGACCAACCAAACTATGAAAAAAAGTGCGACTTATAGTTCGGAAAATACGGTACATCAATGAGAATGCATTTGTTGTTTTTGTTATTTATAACCCTCTTGGGTCAAACATGAGAGACATTCAATAATAGTTTAATAGTTTAATAATAGCCAGTTTTACGTGTGGAATCTGTGGATGAACAATTTTACACATAAAATCAAGACATTAATAATATATTCAGGTGATAACGATTTTGGATTTCATTATTAAAAAAATAATATCTTTAAGGATAACAGATAAACTGTGGGTTATATTTGTTACGTATGACAGAGACAGGATGTAATCGCAATGCGTATTTATTGACAAACAGCACAAGAGTCAGATATATCCGAATGATAACAGGAAACACAGGCGGGCGGACACAAGGCTGATGGAATGGTGACGCAGGGACTTCGGTGGACAACAGATGGTGGTGCTCAGTCCCGTGATGATCCCTTGAATCCCGGTGGGTGTGTAATCCTCGTGACGGTGCTCGGTAATCCAGTGCTGAGTGACGATACAGGAACGAACGACGATAACAGGAAGACTCAGGCAGGAACTAAGGACACAGGAACAGTTACGGAAGCACACCGGGGAGAAACAACGATCTGACAACATGAAACACAAGTTACTGAACTTATATAGGGAACAAACAATTGAAACCAGCTGGCACTGCTGATCATCGCTGATCAGTGACCACGCCCACAGACACACACACAACAGCACGCTAGACGAGAGAGAGAGAGTGAATTCATAAACCGTGACAATATTAGTAATGGTAAAATATTAAAAACTTAACCCAAAATGTACTGGTTATACTACAATCACAAGGGAACTGTTTCTTCTACAAGAATGTTTTACAAAAATGAGCAAATTTCATCATCATCAAAATATTTACAGATAATGAATTAGTGCTCATATTTTTAAGTTGTTGTGCTTGTTATAACGTCATAGGTCACGTGATAACGTAAAAATGGTGGATCAGATTTATTTGTCTGTAGAGTACGTACTCTTTAAGAGCTCGTTAAGTAAGTACTTATTGAAATGAAGTTGAGTTTGTCATTTAGACACAGTCACTTTCTATAGCAGCCAGATCTTCTAACAGCAGCTGCGGTGACTTTAACATTTCAAACCCCTGCCTCCAGAGAACAATTTATTCCCTGGAAGGAACCAAACCACACACCTGAATCTGATTTTAACACAATACTTGATCAGGTCAAACATCTGTCGATCAATACATGTCAGAAAACTCATGTGGTTCAACAGTCAAGCATGCAGAAACATGCTAAAATATCCATGATGAGAGATACATATACGACTGAGAGAAGAGAGGAATAGAAACTGATGCGTTTATTTTTGTGACGTGTGATTGTGATCAGCTTTAACAGGAACAACCACACGAGGTTAATGTTTGTCACTTTTGTACTATAAAATGAAATGGATGTCACTGGGAAGAATAATATAATCTTTTGGCCAGTAAGATATTGTGTTGTGGGATGCAAACTACTTGAAAAATGAATCCACATATCTTGCATGGTCAAGACTAAAGATGTAAATATAATCAAATTAATGAGTAAAACGAGGCTATATAACATTAAAACTACATAAGTTGAATTTACGTAAATTCTTTCAAAACGAACAACCAAACTCTTGGACAAAATGTAACCTGGGGCTTTTTTCACAGTACAGTGAATATTAAAAGGTAACACCAAAGAAAAGTGCCGTCTTCTTTAGAGGAAGTACTGTAACAGCCAGCTCATTTTTTAAAGATTGAATTTTAGGTGTCAGCTCACCCCTTCCCAAGTTGGGATTTACCTGCTTGATGAAGTGGAAAGTGTTTTTCATGTACTTCAGATAGTCCAAGTGCAGGGCAGAGTCCAAAGAGAAGACAGTAAGCCTGGGGCAGGTTTCCTGGTTCCATCACTAAGCTCCCTTCCAAGATGACGTGCTCTCCGAAAGGCTTTAGCTCTGGACTTTCTAGATCCAGGGAGACCATTTCCACTGGAATTTGTTGGTATGAGTCCTTGTCCTTGACATCCTAACAAAGAAACAGATTGACAAGACATTATCATGCCAGTTAGATAATATGGTGTTGTCAACTTAAATGTATATTCAACTAAAAATGAAAATCACCAATGTAAACTACACTGAAATGCATAAAAAAAAAACTTTAACGTTATTCGTTACTGGATATTTTACACACTTTCAGCCCCATTTGTGCACAAACTCACTGCAGTTTTGCTACCAATACTTGTAATGTATAATTCCATTCTCCTTCAAACTCAAAAGACATTAGTAAAAGGTATTACTTTCAGTTGTACTTAAAGGCTTTGTTCACCCAAACATTTTAATTCTGTCATTAATTACATTCCAAACCTGTAAGACTTTCGTTCATCTCGGTGTTCATCTTCAGTTCTCTTTTCACATCAGTTCAGTCAGTGTACTGTTTGAGTAAATTAATTACTCCAGGATATTGGTTTGTTTTAACTCAGAGGGAGTGTCAGCCACATTAAACAAGTTAACAGCTTAAGTCATTTGTGGATTAATGCGTATTAGAGACGCGAACCGTATAAAACGATTCAGTTCGATTTGGTGAACTGGTTCAAGAAGATCCGGTTACATCGAATGATTCGTTCGTGAACTGGATATCACAAACTGCTTTGATTTGAACTCTCTCTCTTAACAGACACGGAAGAGAAGACAATGCTGAATAAAGTCGTCGTTTTTGCTATTTTAGGACCAAAATGTATTTTCGATGCTTCAACAAATTCTAACTGACCCTCTGATGTCACATGGACTACTTTGATGATGTTTTTCTTACCTTTCTGGACATGGACAGTAGACCGTACACACAGTTTCAATGGAGGGACTGAGAGCTCTCGGACTAAATCTAAAATATCTTAAACTGTGTTCAGAAGATGAACGGAGGTCTCACGGGTTTGGAACGACATGAGGGTGAGTCATTAATGACATAATTTTGATTATTGGGTGAACTAAGTCACGTAATAAAGTCAACAATGGTGAATCCCATTCATACTCAAGGAGATTTGGCTGTAGGCAGTTACTTGCCTTTTTCAAATACCCACACTTGTGTTCTTTGCAATTCATCACTTGACTACTTATATGACGTATTTCCTTTATTTGGCCCATGTGTTCAAGTGAGGATGAAGAGCACAAGTGTGTGTACAACTTTTCATTACCTGATGGGACACGCTATAATTTCTGCCGCTTCTAATTAAGTGATAAAAAGCAGTTGCAAATTATGTACAAAATAAATATAGGCTACTCATCTTTACACCATTAAAATGTGTAGCACTTTGTTTTACTACCAAATTATATATGTAATATCTTATTATTATTAATATTTAACATACATTGAAAGGTTTCCGGGACCTCTCGTGATCTTGGCAAAAGGTCTCACGATTTATTTCCACAACATGATGCATGATGGGATACACTAAAGGATGTTGAATAGTGCTCCAGAGCGGTATTGGAGATAGTGTGGATTTAGTGTGTGTTAGGGGCACTGCGCTCTGCCGTTTGTAAGATCTGGACAGTCTTGTGCACATACTTCCTGTCGTGCGCACACACGCACATGCTCAAATGGCCAAGACCACAAGTGTGGGTATTTGGACAAGACAACGAACACAGCCAGGAACCTGCTTCATTCTCGAATGAATCAGCCGTTTGAACGAATCATTTGAAGGCAAGCGTCAATGACTCATTTATTAAGATTGTCATTGCTGCCACCTACTGGAGGTTTACTTTCATAGTAGCTTATCTTTGTGTCCCCCAACATTTCATATTTGTATAGTAAAAAAAGGTCACATCTTTATTTCTGCTGTTATAATTTTGCATATGTATATGCATTTGTGCTATATTTCAGCTACATTGAACCTTCTGTGCAAATGCATCTGAATACTGCTCCAATCACTTCTGTTTCTTCTGCAGTGGAAAGATTGGTTTTCTAGATAACTGATTTCATATGATTGGGAACAAGCCTATATTATTTTATTACATTAAGTGAACTTATTAACAAAATGTTAGAACTTGATCTGAAGGAAGATGGCTGCATTTAATACGGTTAGGGGAAAAGTGCCTTTAATTAGGTCAAAAATTATCTGGAAATTGTAATATTTTAAGTTTAATAAATATTTGTATGTAGTATTAAGTCATATAAAATGTAATTTCCCAACAACAAAATTGTGGCCGGTGAAAATTCTGAATTAGGAAAACCACTAGCCACAGTGGCCAGTGAGCAAAAAAAGTTAATGTCAACATTACCTGTAGCTTATTCTCACATTTATGGACAGTAAATTTAAAAATTGGAAAAACCCTCAACTAATTAAAAATGTCAGTTCGTCCATAGATGGATATAAGACTTTTTTTTATTATTACCAAGACAGCCAGCTTCAGGTAAGAGAGTGCAGATTTGAGCTGTGGGGAAGAAAGAAGGAAAAGAGTGAAAGAGGAAGTGAGGAAAAAGAATGAAGGAAAGAAAAGGAGAGGTACAACAGAATAAAATATGCATTTTGCATTTTAAGTTTATGAACATAAATATTTGTCTTTCTTCATTTTTTATTCATTCATTTTGTATTTTGCTACTGTTGATAGCATTCCCAGAGAAAAATGAGTGGAGCTAACAAAATGAGAGATGATACAAAATAAGTCAGGAGAAAGGGGAATATAGATCAAATAAAGTTATTTTATAACATACTGTATGCCAGTGTTTATCTTTTTATGCTTCTCCCTTAAGAAATCTAATATAATTACAGTAAATTATCTTCTGTTGTCCTGATGTATTCACTTCACAATACTGAAGCCCATATTTAAATGGTATTGTTGGAGATTCACAAAATTAAAATGGTCATCATTACTCATGTTGTTCAAAACTTGTATGTGCTTTTTCTTCTTCTTGTATGAGTTCTTTTGAAGAATGTTGGGAAGCAGCCAGTTGACAGTATTTGACTTACAGCAAGAGAATAAACAAAATTTGGGCTAAAAGCCCCGAATGTTTAGCCGTCTCAGCCATAGACATATAAATATGATGTGAGAGTTATGGAGAGTTGCCTGCTCCAATATGCTACGTTGACGTGCGGTCGAGCGGCCAATGAGGCGTCTAGGTATTTATAGCTGTGTCCCAAACCTAAGTGTGTGGACTCGGAAGTGCGGATGTGAAGTGCGATTGCGTCACAGCGTCACGACGTAAGCTGTCCCAAAGTCAGAATGCGCACTTCGAAGGGCGTATTTGAAGTGTGAATGCGTCACCGCGGTGCGACGAAGGCTGATGAATTTCGAAAGCAACTTCAAATGCGCCCTTCAGTTCCCATGAAAATTAAGTGTACATCTATTGACACTTCGCACCCTACCATATCCCAGAATCACTTGCGTGCATATGACGACGGTGTTTATATTCTAATAACAAGGCAGGTGAGAGTTCTGTGGGGGACTTCACATTGATATGTAAGTAGGCTATTGAATTTTCATTCACTCAAATACTTAGCGAAAGTGTTAAAATTCAATTCAATTCAATTCAAGTTTATTTGTATAGCGCTTTTTACAATACAAATCGTTACAAAGCAACTTTACAGAAAATTATGTTTCTACAATATTTAGTAGTAGCTAGTAGTTTGTGCACGTTTGACAGGATTTTAGAAAAAAAAAAATAATAATAATAATACAAGACGTAGTCAGCTAGATGATGAACTATCAATATTATTAATTAATAGTAATTATATGATGCAGTCACACATGTAGCAATAATTGTTAGTTCTGTTTGTTGATTCAAGGTTAGGATCATCTGGGGTCCTCTGAGGGTCAGCATCATCTCTTCTCAGGTGTTCTGGATCCAGACTGGAGCTTGTGTAAATCCTAGTTACCACGGGATGTAAATCCCGTGGCAAAACATAGAAACAAAATAGAGACATCATTAGCATAGCTGCTGATCCAACAAAGTAAAATTAGTTTAACCCAAGCTAAAGAATAAAAATGCAGATGCAACTACACTCACAATTTAAGAGATACATTATTCGTATGCTTGGCGAAAGAGATGCGTTTTTAATCTAGATTTAAACAGAGAGAGTGTGTCTGAACCCCGAACATTATCAGGAAGGCTATTCAAGAGTTTGGGAGCCAAATGTGAAAAAGCTCTACCTCCTTTAGTGGACTTTGCTATCCTAGGAACTACCAAAAGTCCAGCGTTTTGTGACCTTAGGGAGCGTGATGGGTTGTAGCGTGGTAGAAGGCTAGTTAGGTACGCAGGAGCTAAACCATTTAGGGCCTTATAGGTAAGTAATGATAATTTGTAACTGATACGGAACTTAATAGGTAGCCAGTGCAGAGACTGTAAAATTGGGGTAATATGATCATATTTTCTTGACCTGGTAAGGACTCTAGCTGCTGCATTTTGGACTACCTGTAGCTTATTTATTGACGAAGCAGGACAACCACCTAGAAGTCCATTACAATAGTCCAGTCTAGAGGTCATGAAAGCATGAACTAGCTTTTCTGCATCAGAAACAGATAACATGTTTCGTAGCTTGGCAATGTTTCTAAGATGGAAGAATGCGGTTTTTGTAACATTGGAAATATGATTTTCAAAAGACAAATTGCTGTCCAATATAACACCCAGATTTCTGACTGTAGAGGAAGTAACAGTACATCCGTCTAGTTGCAGATTGTAATCTACAATATTCTGTGTGGTGTTTTTTGGTCCAATAATTAATATCTCTGTCTTATCCGAATTTAATTGGAGAAAATTATTTGTCATCCAATCTTTTACATTTTTAACACACTCTGTTAGCTTAGATAATTGGGAAGTTTCATCTGGTCTCGTTGAGATATATAGCTGAGTATCATCAGCATAACAGTGGAAGCTAATTCCGTATTTTCTAATAATATTACCAAGGGGCAACATGTATATTGAAAATAGAAGGGGACCAAGGACGGATCCTTGTGGCACTCCATATTTTACTGATGATAAATGAGATGACACCCCATTTAAGTAAACAAAATGGTAGCGATCGGACAGGTAGGATCTAAACCATCTTAGAGCCTCCCCTTGAATACCTGTATAGTTTTGTAATCGATCTATGAGTATGTCATGATCTATGGTGTCGAACGCAGCACTAAGATCAAGTAAGACTAGAAATGAGATGCAGCCTTGATCTGACGCAAGGAGCAGGTCATTTGTAATTTTAACAAGTGCAGTTTCTGTGCTATGGTAGGGCCTGAAACCTGACTGAAATTCTTCAAACAGATCATTTTTATGCAGGAAGGTGCTCAATTGAGCAGACACAACTTTTTCTAAAATTTTAGACATAAATGGAAGATTTGAAATAGGCCTATAATTTGCCAGTACACTAGGATCTAGTTTTGGTTTCTTAATAAGAGGCTTGATAACCGCCAGCTTGAATGGTTTTGGGACGTGACCTAAAGATAACGACGAGTTAATGATATTGAGAAGCGGTTCTTCGGCTACAGGTAACAGCTCTTTTAGTAATTTAGTGGGTACAGGATCTAATAAACATGTTGTTGGTTTAGATACAGTGATAAGTTTATTTAGCTCTTCCTGTCCTATATTTGTAAAGCACTGCAGTTTATCTTTGGGTGCGATGGATGAAACTGAAGTGTTAGACGCTGTAGAATCTACATTCGCTATTGTATTTCTAATGTTATCTATTTTATCAGTGAAGAAATTCATAAAGTCATTACTATTTACCGTTGGTGGAATATTTGAATCAGGTGGCGTCTGGTAATTTGTTAATTTAGCCACTGTGCTAAATAAAAACCTTGGATTGTTTTGGTTATTTTCAATGAGTTTGTGGATATGCTCTGCCCTAGCAGTTTTTAGAGCCTGTCTATACCTGGACATACTGTTTTTCCATGCAATTTTAAAAACTTCCAAGTTAGTTTTTCTCCATTTGTGTTCAATACTACGAATTACTTTCTTGAGAGAGTGAGTATTACTGTTATACCATGGCACAGTACGTTTTTCTCTAACCTTTTTCAATTTGATGGGGGCAACAGCTTCTAATCTATTAGAGAAAATAGTGCCCATGTTGTCAGTAATTTCGTCTAATTCATGTGTATTTTTGGGTACAAATAGAAGTTGAGATAGATCAGGCAGGTTATTTGCGAATCTGTCTTTGGTGGCTGGAACAATAGTTCTGCCCAGACGGTAACGCTGAGACATATAGTTAATATCAGTTATACGCAGCATGCACGATACAAGGAAATGGTCTGTAATATCATCACATTGGGGTACAATATCTATAGCAGTAAGATCGATTCCATGCGATATAATTAGATCTAGTGTATGATTAAAACGATGAGTGGGCCCGGTGACATTTTGCTTGCCTCCAAAGGAGTTTATTAGGTCAGTAAACGCAAGTCCTAATGTATCATTTGCATTATCAACGTGAATATTAAAATCTCCCATGATTAGCGCCTTATCAACTGTAACTAGAAGGTCTGAAAGGAAATCTGCAAATTCTTTTAGGAATTCTGTATACGGCCCTGGTGGTCTATACACAGTAGCCAGAGCAAGAGATACATTAGATTTCTTTTGCATGTCTGACAGTGTAACATTTAGCAGAAGTATTTCAAAAGAGTTAAACCTGTATCCTGTTTTCTGGGTAACATTGAGAACATTCACACGTTATATAAACGGAAACGATGATGTATAAAATTGATTTTTGAGTTAAAAATAGTCAATGAAAAGAATATAGTGACGGAGCTCAAACGCAGTACAGCCGCCAACAACAAACAGGAAGTCCTTGGGAAAAGCCAGGTTTTTTTTTTTAATTAATTTTTTTTACATAAAGCCCAAAAAACAATAAGACAACCGCTATATAAGACAATGGTCTTTCTCTTCGTTGTGTTTTTGAAGTGCTGTCATGCAAGAGATGTCTACAAATGTTTTAACCAAACTCTAGCACTTCAGTATTTTGTATGCATGGCCTGCTGTGTCATATTTTCTATTGTTAAGATTACAAACCTGTCTTTATATTTTTTATAAGTGTTTCCATTTTCTCTTGTTTTATTACTATTCTGGAGCGAGTGAGCCTGCTGGGAAAGACTTAAAAATACAAAGTTAATTGTGCTTTTTTTTTTTTTTTTTTTGCTGAAATTCATTGTGCTGTTGTTGTTAACAGCTTGGTTTATTTGCTAAGTGTCATGGGACAGGTGAAGGAGTGAGTGGAGCTGTTCAGGGAGGACATCAATCTCCAGAGAGAGAGAGAAGAGCGCAAGTTTTCTCTTCTTAAGAGAATGCATAACAAATAAATTCGTCATTAGCCAAGAGATAACAGTAGGCTAAAAATGTGTATATTACAGTTTTTCAATATCTTTTTTTAAATGTCATATTGTCAATGGAAAACCCTATTTTTTCTAGCTTATTTTTGTGTTGCAAGTTAAAAATTAAATGCATAAGTTGTATACATTTTTATTTTTTAATGTGTAATTTTATTCGTAAATAAGCCTGAGTACTTTCTGTACATTTTGTATTTTTGTTTTCAATATTGACGTGTAAATAAAAGAGAAGTACTGTACTTGTGTACATTGTTATTTTTTTTAATGCAGCTTATACATTTTTTTAACAAAACATTCTTTTATGTTTTTATTTTTGTGTCCTGTAAATATTTTTTTACACATTAAAACAGTGCTGCCTCCATGTGTTCTGAGGCCTTCAGGAGGTGAGTCTCTTGGTGAATGCCCAGCACCTCCTCAGAGACTCGGAGGACAATGCAGTGACAGTGGAACGAGGCACATGTCAAACACTCTGGAGAGCATCTTTATGATGTACCACTGGCAGCAGACAGAAGAGAAACACCAGGGTCTGGTGTTCACTTCTCAGATGATCCAGCAGCTCTGTCAGGGCCTCCTGCTCAGCCCAAAACCGTTGAACACCTGTCCAGCACTTACACATTCAGCTTTATCCTGCAGTACAGGAGTCCAGTCTGATTTAGAGAAAGAAGGAAAAGAGAAATTGTTTAGAGCTATGACAACGTAATTAGTACAAGAAACATTGAGATACTTTAGTAAACTATAATAACTACTAATACCATATTGGGGAAAAACTACTAGTTGTAATATTTAAAACCTTTGCTAAAGGGACAGTTCACCCAAAAATTAGCACAAGTATTATCTTACATACTGAAATATGCTTAAGTTATTAAGAGTAAATGTGAAGATATACAGTGTTGTTCTGAAAAAATATATAGCTATATTTATCAGGATGGTTTTACATTAATATTACTTCTGCACTACTGTGTATGTTGCATTTTACTTCCGAATATGTTCAAGGTTAGTAAATTTAAAGTTGCCTATTTCATATAGATGTTGGTTTGTTTAACCTACTTCATGTTGTAGACCAAGACCATATTTTCGTGTGTGTATTTTGTAGTTTTTCAAGTCTATGATTACATTATTCAAGTAAGTTCCAAGCCAATATCTGCATTTAAAGTTGAAATCCAGCAACTAAGGACGCAGCAAACCAGATAACCTGGCCTCTGTCTCGGCTAAGCTTGAGGTACTTCCTACCATCTCCTCCACTGTGATATAAAACATAAAAACAAAAATAAGCAATTCAGTCCTGAGGCGTTTGCCAATGACGCTTTCTCCATGAAGACGCGGAAATTTCAGCAAAGGATAAATGGATTTGCAGCACAAAAAAAATCGCTTTCAGTAGCTCTGCTATTAAATTTATTTCAAAATGGCAATCCATATCCAGCTATGATCAGCTGTTCCTTCATCTTGGCTGAGCTTTCAACGTTGTTATGGGAAAGGATGAAGCTGAATGTTTAGTTCTTGTTACATGCATGACCCGTGGTGCGCTTGAGGCATTCTGAAAAGTTGAGATGTTTTTAACTCGATGTGGTGCGGACGCGCCTGGAAAAAACGGGACCGCGTCGCACCGCGTGCACATCATGACCGCGTCGCTTCCATTATGAGCGTGCCTACATTGGAAATAACAACTAATAAACAACTTTCCCCCGATCATGTTTACATGCCCGTATTTCTTAACAAGAACATGTAAAACAATAGAAAAAAAGATTTATTGACAGTTTAAAAGTTTCAAAGTTAAGTGTAGGCTAGTTCTACAATAGCCTAATCGCTGCATTAAATTTGCTTTTAATCTGTACTTTTGTTTGTTTACATGCATTGTTAAAGGTTTTTAGCTACAAAACATGATGTGTAATGTTCAAGCTTATTGTGTGTAAGCTTGTTCAAAATGATGGAAACAATAAATGTTGCTGAAAAATAACATCTGTCTCATTAAACTTAATTTAAATAAACGTATATTTGTTTTTTGTGAGCTCAAATATTCGAATGTGATATTTGCGGAAAACGCCCATCCCTAATTTAAACAGACCTTTGCTCTTAATTCCGATCGGTCCAACGCAATAACGAAATCTGAGCAGGTCTAAAAACTGAAACTGTTCATGCTGCACTTTACCCTTTGGAAAAGTTATATATATATATATATATATATTAAATATGAGCAGGCCTACAAGCTGGGATTGGTAATGCTGCACTGTAATCATAGTTATTTATTTATATTTTTCATTATATTTTATTATATGATATTGGTTTGAGACTGAGAGTATTTTATTTAGTGGAGAACTTTGCAGCAGTATTTTCTTATTCTTTTTTATTTTATATATATTTTATTAAAAAGTATTTTAAAAAAGTGTAAAGTAATAAACAACCTGCAGTTTAATGTTTGCATTTCTGACCCTTACTGTACCGAAAATGAACCGAACCGTGACTTTAAAACCGAGGTACGTACGGAACCGTGATTTTTGCGTACCGTTACACCCCTAGTATATATATATATATATCATCTGCTCACGGTTTATTGGAGTTCCCAGCAATGAGGCTTTTGTCCATTATTAAATAATAATGATAATTATTCAAGTAAACATTTAATTCATTTTTATGCATTATGTTGATACATTGTGTAGTTGCTGTTTGGTGTGTGTGAGAGAGATATTTAGCATGCGACTATCATGTTTCTAGCATGATTAGCATGTTGCTAGCATGTTGCTAGCTTGTTTCTAGCATGACTAGCATGCGACTAGCAAGTTGCTAGTTTGATTGTGAACTGCTGTGAAGAGAGAACTGAAGATGAACACCGAGCCGAGACAGATGATGAATGAAACATTGACTCGTTCTCGAGAACCGGTTGCATCGGTTTTCGGATCACCAGTAGTTCTCTCGGACAGTTCGATTCAATAAATCAGTTGAAGAAAACGGCTCACCGGTTCTTTTGCGCTCGACGTAATGGCGTCATTGGCGATGATTGTCCTTGATTCAAGCCTTCGGTTTACCCGCGCTCATAACACTAGCACAGAATCAGTTCAGAATCAATCACCAAAAGAATCAGTTCGGTTCAGACGCTCTGTGTGTCGGTCTGCTTCACACTGAATCACACATGCGCAGTATCATCAGCTCCTCGGTTCAATAATCAGACGCGTCTGACAGAAACGGTTCTTGACTCGTGAACGAGTCAGTCTGTTGTTCGTTATCTGGCTCAGCTCGGTGTTCATCTTCAGTTCTCTCTTCACAGCAGTTCAGTCAGTGTACTGTTTGAGTAAATGAATTACTCCGGGATATTGGTTTGTTTGAACTCAGAGGGAGTGACAGCCACATTAAAAAAGTTAACAGATTAAGTCATTTGTGGATTAATGCGTATTGGAGACGCGAACCGTTTAAAACGATTCAGTTCGATTTGGTGAATCGAATGATTCGTTCATGAACCGGATATCCAGCTGCTTTGTTTTGAACTCTCTCACAACAGACACGGAAGAGAAGACAATGCTGAATAAAGTCATAGTTTTTGCTATTTTTGGACCAAAATGTATTTTCGATGCTTCAGAATATTCTAACTGACCTGGACATGGACAGTAGACCGTACACACAGCTTCAATGGAGGGACTGAGAGCTCTCGGACTAATCTAAAATATCTTAAACTGTGTTCAGAAGATAAACGGAGGTCTTACGGGTTTGGAATGACATGAGGGTGAGTTATTAATGACATAATTTTGATTATTGGGTGAACTAACCCTTAAAGTTTTCCCCTGAAGTATTAGACTAGAGCAGTCATTCCCACAAGTGGGTCGCGGGAGATTTTGTATGGGTCGCCAAGTCGACCACTATTTTTCAGTGTGCTATATACTCTTGATTAAAAATGTATATGTGTAGTTCACCTATTAGCCGCACGAGGGAGCTCGTCGTTTTCTTCCGTTTTTTTTTTTTTTTTCTTTAGCTGCGCTCTGCACTCGGCAACCAGCCATAAAAATGACATTATCATCATTTTGGGTAAGCATTTCATCTGAATACCCTGTCTTAAGCAAGGCAAGCATACTGTTGCTTATTCCTTTTACAACTACATACAAATGTGAAGTTGGGTTCTTAGTTCTCACAAAAATAAAGACAAAATACAGGAATAGACTGAATGCTGCACCTGATATGCGTGTTGCACTCTCCTCATGTACAAAAAAATGAGAGCCTGTCATACTGTGCACTTTATAAAATGTGTATATTACAGTGAGTGCATAAAAAAGTTCTCAAAAAATATTTCAGTAAGAAACTTGTTCATATTATTCTGGTAGATGTGCAAAGCATTGAATGTTATATGAAAGGCATGCATTGATTCTGTCTGGTTTTATTGATGATAGGAAGAAAAATAAATGATTAACTGTCCTATTTTGCACTTTGTCTCATTAAGTATAAATTGTGTACACTGTAATGATGAGAATATGAAAACAATGAGATGCCCTGTCAACTCTTCCTTTCTCATTTCACCTCTGCATTTTACTTATTGTCAACAACAGGTAAATAAAAAATAATTGTGCTTTGTCAAATATCTGTATCTCTTTTAAATAGTTAAGTGGAAGCTTAACTGACCTTAAAAATAGTCATACATATTTTGTTAATGCATAAATTCTCTTTGTGATATATGAACTATATGGGCCTAATGTTTATTGGGTCACAAGGATTTATCGACTTTAAAATGTGGGTCCCCAGAAAAAAGTTTGGGAAACACTGGACTAGAGGCATGATTTCCCTTACCTAAGGGAATGACTAAAAAGTGTTGCATATAATAGCATAAACAGTTCCTTTAGCAAAGGGAAACCGTTAAGTATTATATGTAACACTAATGAGCGGATGTTGTTCAACCATCGGTTCCATATTAATGAATCCTGACTCTCTAACACATTCTGCACTCAAAGACCAGAACTTGAGTAAAAACAAAAAAAGGACTTTCGTTTTACAACATCTTTCAACATAACTCACCACTCGGGTGCCGCAATGTCGACAATATCCTGGCGGGGTGACAGTTATTACACCTTCGAGACCGTCCAGAGATACTCGCGTGAGCCTCAAAGGAAAGACAAACACCCGCCTTTTTCACTCACAGCACGAACACACATTCCACAACACAGACACACAAACTGGCTCGCACATGAACCTTTTTGATAAAACTACCTCTAAATGTATTTAAATGTATCTCTTTATGCTTAGATGTCTTCACGTGGCATAGTGGAATAGATATAATGTTACTGTGTGTTTAATCAAACTTTATATGCACGTGGTTAGGAACAACTCTGTATCTCTGTATCCCTGACTCGCAAAATTATAGTTTTTGGTGTCTGTATAATCGTAAAAACCCGACTGTGATGAATCTCAACGGCCAATTACAAAAAGATGCATTGTTTCAGAAGTACAATCTTGCGCTTTTTTTTATTATTAATTTTTTTATTTTGTCCGCCATAAATTAGACCAGTGGGCGGAAATCAGCAAACAAAGAAGATTTTTCCGCCTCAGTTTCTCACACTTCATTGGTTCATACGGAAAGATAGGTTTCAAACCTACCTTTCCATAAAAACAAAGGAAATCCTTGTTCTTGGCATTCCTCCAGAGAAAGAGGGGGTTCTCAGCTTCGCGACAGGACTTCTCAAGAAGTCTCTCCGTTTGTTCTTCTTTACTTTTTCGTTTCATCTTAGTTTTTCTTTATTGTCTTCTGATATTTGGCTTCGTCTTCACGATCCAAGCGAACATAAGTCTGATCATCTTCTGGCAAAGTTCACATTCGTGTTAACCATCGAGCTCGCGCATCATCTGCTCCTGAAAGAACAACGCTGAAGCCGCACCGACGGACAATTTGAACTCAGCTACACACAAGAGCCAGATCAAAACAAGTACTTTATTCCATTTTTGTGAAATTATCCACTGACTTGGGGTCTCTTGCAAAGTTAACGGTTTGAATATTGTCACGCTGAGATTGGTCTTCACTCTTTCTCTCTCTCTCTCGTTTCTCTCCATCTCTATCTCATTACTATTCTTGTTCGTTTATCTTGTTTAAATTGTACTGTTCGTTTTGCTATATACTCATATTTACTCCGTGTGAAGTGTAGTTATGTACTCTTTAGTCTGCTTTTATTAAATACCATAATTTGCTTGAATTGAACTGTTTTATTGCTCATCGAGATCGAAGTCCCTGAATCGTGTGATCTAACCCAGCTAACACAGTTACGTCGTGACGACGTAACTGGACCAGACCATATTCATCGCAGCTACGTCCCAAATAACGTTCCAGTGAAGTAACTTTGTGATTCCCATATCCATCGTGGCGACGTTATAGTGGAACGTCGCTGGAACGTGATGAGTACGTCCTAACGACCAAACTGGCACGTTATGAGGACGTTCCTATAAAGAACCATATTGGTCGCAGCGACGTAACATATAACGTTCCAGTGACGTAACTTTGTGATTTCCATATCCATCGTGGCGACGTTACAGTGGAATGTCGCTGGAACATGATGAGTACGTCCCAGCGACCAAATTGGCACGTTATGAGAACGTTACTATAAAGTACCATATTGGTCGCAGCGACGTAACATATAACGTTCCAGTGACGTAACTTTGTGATTCCCATATCCGTCGTGGCGACGTTACAGTGGAACGTCGCTGGGACGTGATGAGTATGTCCTAACGACCAAACTGGCACGTTATGAGGACGTGACATTACCGGATCATATTGGTCGCAGCAACGTATTTTCACCTCACCATTACCTTGAAATACATAAAGAACTAATAAACTCAATCCATCTCTGGTGCAAAAAATAAACCTTATGAAATGTAATTGTGATCTAATTATAGGGGATTCATAGTAAATACATCAATTACATACATGAAATGTAAACAAATACAAAAACATTACATTCTAATATAAAAAAAACACTGCATTCATTCACAAATCAACATTTATTCAGCACTACGTTCTACAAATACTAAGCCAAAACATTTTGAACATTGCACCTGTTCTTTAACCATGCAAAGTGTTTCTAAGTCATGAGCACAGAAAACACATCAATTCACAGATTACACAATATAAACAATAGAAAATGTTTGTCTTATTAAGGATGGGGATAGTTAATGACGTTATCAGTGAAAATTATATATAATTATCAGTACACTTATTGATACAACTCTACATAATTTGGTGCAACAAAAAAATACATGATAAATAGATATGAAACAATTCAGCAGATACTGCAGTGAGCGTCGTATATGAGGCTCCTGGTATAAATGTCTGGTGGTGATGTGCTTTAATTACACGGCATGCAGGAAAAAATATAGGCTAATTCATGCGCACGATTTTCTATTTCATTCCCTCGATTTGCTAAATCATGTACACTATTTATACATCCAGAGAACGAATTAGT